>NC_044406.1:49373995-49680245 GCF_006542625.1 Nomascus leucogenys
TTTTTTTAACTTTTATTTTGAGTTCACAGATACATGTACAGGTTTGTTACATAGGCAAACTTGTGACATGGGTGTTTGTTGTACAGATTATTTCATCACCCATGTATTAAGCCTAGTACCCATTAGTTATTTTTCCTGATCCTCTCCCTCCTCTTACCCTCCTCTCTCCAACAAGCCCTAGTGTGTACTGTTCCCCACCATGTCTCCATGTGTTCCCATCATTTAGCTCCCACTTATAAGTAAGAACACGCAGTATTTGGTTTTCTGTTCCTGGGTTAGTTTGCTAAGGATAATGACCTCCAGCTGCATCCATGTCCCTGCAAAGGGCATGATCTCATTCCTTTTTATGGTGGCACACTATTCCATGGTGTATATGTATCACATTTTCTTTATCCAGTCTACCATTGATGGACATTTAGGTTGATTCCATGTCTTTGCTATTGTGAATAATGAAGCAATGAGCATACAAGTGCATGTATCCTTGTAATAGAACATTACTGGATGTATACCCAAAGAAATATAAATTATATAACTATTATATAATTATATAATATTCATACTTTTATATTATTTCTATTCCTTAGGGTATATACCCAGTAATGGGATTGCTGGGTCAAATGGTATTTCTGTCTTTAGGTCTTTGGGGAATTGCCACAGTGTCTTCCACAGTGGTTGACCTACTTTACACTCCCACCAACAGTATATAAGCATTCCTTTCTCTCCACAACATCACTAGCATCTGTTATTGCTTGACTTTTTCATAATAGCCATTCTGACTGGCGTGAGATGGTATCTCATGTGGTTTTGATTTGCATTTCTCTAATGATCAGTGATAAGCTTTTTTTCATATGACTGTTGGCCACATATATGACTTCTTTTGAAAAGTGTCTGTTCATGTCTTTTGCCCACTTTTTAATGGGGTTGTTTGGGTTTTTTTCTTGTAAATTTGTTTAAGTTCCTTATAGATACTGGATATTACACCTTTGTCAAATGCATAGCTTGCAAAAAATTTCTCCCATTCTGTAGGTTGTCTGTTTACTCTGTTGATAGTTTCTTTTGCTGGGCAGAAGCTCTTTAGTTTAATTAGATCCCATTTGTCAATTTTTGCTTTTATTGCAATTGTTTTTGGCATCTTCGTCATAAAATATTTGCCAGAGACTATGTCCTGATTGGTATTGCCTAAGTTATTTTCCGGGGTGTTCACAGTTTTGGGTTTTACATTTGAGCATTTAATCCATCTTGAGTTAATTTTTGTACAACTTGTAAGGATGGGGTCCAGTTTCCATTTTCTGCATATGGCTAGCCATTTCTCCCAGCACCATTTATTAAATAGGGAATCCTTTCCCCATTGCTTGTTTTCATTAGGTTTGTAGAAGATCAGATGGCTGTAGGTGTGCCGTCTTACGTCTGCATTTTCTATTATGTTCCATAGCTCTATGTGTCTGTTTTTGTACCAGTACCATGATGTTTTGGTTACTGTAGCCCCGTAGTATAGTTCAAAGTTGGGTAGCACGATGCCTCCAGCTTTGTTCCTTTTGCTTAGGATTGCATTGGCTATCTGGGCTCTTTTTTGGTTTAAATGGTTTTTTTCTAGTTATGTGAAGAATCTCAATGGTAGTTTGATAGGAATAGTATAGAATCTATAAATTGCTTTGGGCAGTATGGCTGTTTTACTGATATTGATTCTTCCTATCCATGAGCATAAAATGTTTTTTCATTTGTTTGTGTCACCTGTGATTTCTTTGAGCAGTGGTTTACAGTTCTCCTTCTAGAGATTTTTCATCTCCCTAGTTAGCTGTATTCCTAGGTATTTTATTCTTTTTGTGGCAATTGTGAATGGGAGTTTGTTCCTGATTTGGCTCTTGGCTTGACTGCCAAATCTCCTTGAAAGCTGAGCTCAAATTCACTAGTCCTAGAAATTTTATTTTGGTAATTCCAGGCTCTTCTACTCAAGTTCTCTATCCCCTTTCAGGTAGAGTCATCAGATAAAATAAGTGTTCACTTATGCTAAAAAATTTAATCATAAATTTCTGAATTATGTAATAACTCATAAAAACTATAAAACATATATTAGGGACATGCACTTAAAAATTATGCATTATCTGAAACTCAAATTTAATGGGGCATCCTTTTTGTTATTTGCTAAATCTGGCAAGCCTCCTTTCAGGTAAATATTGGCCTTTTCTACTTTGATATTTTCTGTAGATCCTTTATGATCAAATCTATTTCATGACTGGATGCACATCTTTTACTTCATATTTTTCACAGCAGTGAGTCTATCCATGTGCCCAGCCCACTCTCCAAGCCTAAGGCAAGGCCGCCTCCTCTGTGAAGCCTCTCAGATTATTGAAGCAACTTGCTGAGTCCATTACCTCTTCAGTAATAGCATATTTCTCACATGGTTCATTTTTCACTGAATCTGCCACTTTTGTGACATTTTCTGTACTGGGATTTTCAATTGTCATTTCACTTTTCATGTATTTATTTCTTATTATCCCGAATAAGTCAATATATTTAGTGGTCAGCAATAGAAACTAATTCTGACTAATTTATACCGCAAAGGAATTCATCAAAAGGATATTTGGTGGCTCACAGAAATGCCAAAAGATCTGGAGAACTCAGCTGAAAACAATATCCAATACCTCCCCTCTACAAACCAGAGAGGATTTCACTGCTACCACCCAAAAACGCCAGACACTGCCACTGTACCACTGACACTGCTCCTTGGGAATCCAAGGGTTCCCCACAGTGCCTGCTTCTTTGAGCCACTGCTCCCAGGTCCAATGCAGAAGGAATATATCTGAGTTGTCAAACCTCAGTCAAGTGTCCATGCTTTAGCTGCAAAGGAAGTGGTAAACATGAGGATCTGGCATTTTAAGTTTTCCTAATGGGAGGTGGATCCTTCTCACCACCAAGTCTCATAAAGTGAGACTTCACACATGAGAAGGGGATTTGGAGGCTGAATGACAGAGAAGGATAACTGATGTGGCTTCTTTAGAGAGGAGGGACCATATCCCCTCTAAATTACCCAGAACAGCATTCTGCAAAGGAAATAGCCAAAAAATATTTGCTGATTGGATGAATGACACTGGCCACCCAAAATACATTACTGACTTTTTAAAACTCATTGCAGCTTCAATCTGAGGGATATTGTAAAGTGTTACATTATGCATCGAATTGTCTAGATACTATCATTACTAAGACAAATAAAGCGAACTCCCTGTACTCTAGGGATGTCAAGTGAGGAAGGCTTACTAGACCACATTTACTATGTAACCAGGTAAATGTTCAGATTTAGGAAAAGGAGCAGGTATTATGGGAAGTCATGTGAGAGAACATCCAGCTCAGGGCAAGGGGTGGGGCAGTTTCTCAGAGGAGGCTATACTGGAGCTCAGTTTGAGAGGAGGGGGCAGATTTGCCCATCAATATGTTGAATCTGGAGATAATGATGAACTGATCACACAAGCTAAAGTCAGGAAAACAGTAGCCACATAGGTAAAGTGTCCACAATCTCAAACAGGGCCCCAAAGCAGATGTAAGTAGCTCCATGGGAGCTGGGAAGATTAATGCTTTTGAACACACACACACACACGCATACACACACACAGTGTCTTTTAGGGTAAATAACACCCAATTTATGCAAGTTTGACTGACTTCAGAGAGATATGCTAACTCTGTGATGTTAGGTGACTTGGGGACAAACCCCAAGAAGGTGCCAATGATCTTAGAAGGTATTTAGAGTAAATGATAATCAGAAACAAGAAAAACTACCAGAAGTGACCAGTTCTTGCTTTACCTAACAAGATGCCATAATGGCACCAGGGTGTAGAGAACAGTGCTTCTCAAACTACTTGTAAACAGCACCCAGAGTGGTCTATACCCACACTGTTAAACTGAAATATAAGTTGAACCACATACATAATTTTTAGTTTTCTCATAGCCACATTAAAAAAGTAAAAAGATGATGACTCAATATTGTCAAGATGTCAGTTATTCCTAACTTGATCTATAGATTCACCCCAATCCCCATCAAAATCTATTATTTTGTGGATACAAAGAAAACTGACTCTAAAGTATATATGGAGAGCCAAAAGACCCAGAAGAGTCAACAAAATATTAAAGGAGTAGAACAAAGTTGGCAGACTCACACTACCTGACTTCAAGACTTACTATAAAGCTAGAATAATCAAGACAGTGTGGTATAGGCAACAGAATAGATAAATAGATCAATGGAACAAAATAGAGAGCCCAGAAAGAGACCCACATAAATACAGTCAACTAATCTTTGACAAAGGAATAAAGGCAATAAAATAAAGCAAAGGCATTCTTTTTAACAAATGGTGCTAGAACAACTGGAAATCACATACAAAAACATAAATCTGGACATAGACTTTACACACTTCATCAAAATTAATCCAAACTGGGTCATAAATAAAGGTATAAAATAAAACTTCTAGAAAATAATATAAGAGAAAATCTAGATAACCTAGTGCATAGTGATGACTTTTTAGATATAACACCAAAGGTATGATCCATGAAAGAAATACTCGATAGGCCAGACTTCATTAAAATTAAATTTTCCTGCTCTGCGAAAGACACTGTCAAGAGAATAATAGAAAAGCCACAGATTTGGAGAAAATATTTGCAAAAAATAGATCTGATAAAGAACTTATTAACATCAAAAATATACAAAGAACTCTTAAAACTCAACAATGAGAAAACAGACACATTGATTTTAAAATGGGCAAAAGCAAACTAAGCTTCATAAGGGAAGGAGAAGTAAATGTTTTCCAGATAAGTAAGTGCTAAGGGAATTCATTAATGTTAGACCAACCTTACAGGAGATCCTTAAGAAAGTTCTAAACATGAAAATGAAACAATATCTGCTACCACAAAAATACACTTGAGCACATAGCCCACAGATCCTATAAAACAACCACACAATAGAATCTACAAAGCAACCAGATAACAACTTCATGACAGGTTTAAAACCTCACATATCAATATTAACCTTGAATGTAAATGATCTAAATGCCCCATGTAAAAGGCACAGAATGGTAAGTTGGATTACAAAAATAAGACCCATTCATCTGCTGTCCTCAAGAGATTCATCTCACATGTAAGACATCCATAGGCTCAAAGTAAAGGATGAGAGAAAGATCTATCACACAAATGGAGCACAAAAAAATAGCAGGAGTCACTCTTCTTACATCAGATGAAACAGACTTTAAACTAACAAGTAAAAAAGGACAAAGAAGGACATCACATAATGATAAAGGGTTCAATTCGACAAGAAGACTTAACTATCCTAAATATATACATACCCAGCATTGGAGCACCCAGATTCATAAAACCTGTACTTCTAAACCTACAAAAAGACTTAGCAACACAAAAATAGTGAGGGCCTTCCAACACCTCAATGACAGCATTAGAAAGATCATTGAGGCAGAAAACTAACAAAGAAATTCTGGACTTAAATTTGACACTTGACCAATTGAACTTAATAGACATCTACAGAATACTCCAGCCATCAACCATAAAATATACATTCTTCTCATTTGCATATGGAACATACTCCAAGAATGACCACATGCTTGGCCATAGAGCAAGTTTCAATAAATTTAAAAAAAAATCAAAATCATACCAACCATACTCTTGGACCACAGTGGAATAAAAATAGAAATCAACACCAAGAAGATCTCTCAAAACCACACAATTACATGGAAATTAAACAATTGCTTATGAACGACTGTTGGGTAAACAATAAAATTAAGGCGGAAATCAAGAAATTATTTGAAATAAATGAAAAGAGACACAACATACCAAAATCTTTGGGATGTAGCAAAAGCAGTGTTAAGAGGAAAGTATATAGGGCTAAATGCCTACTTCAAAAAGTTAGAAAGATTTCAAATTAATGATCTAATGTTACACCTAAAGGAACTAGAACAACAAGAGCAAACTAACCCCAAAGCTAGGAGAAGAAAAAAAAATAACTAAAATCAGAGCAGAACTGAACAAAACTGAGACCCAAACATCCAATGAATGATCCAAAGAATCAATGAAGCCAAAAGTTGGTCATTTGAAAGAGTAAACAAGATTGACAGATGACTAGCTAGATTAACAAAGAAAACAAGAGGGAAGATCCAAATAAGCACAATCAGAAATGACAAAGGTGACATTACAACTGATCCCACAAAAATACAAAAGATCTTCAGAGACTATTATGAACACCTCTATGCACACACACTAAAAAATCAAGAGGAAATGGGCAAATTCCTGGAAACACACAATCTCCCAAGATTAAATTAGGAAGAAATTGAAACCCTGAACAGACTAATATAAAGTTCCAAAATTCAATCAGTAATAAAAAACCTACCAACCAAAAAAAAAAAAAAAACCCTGACCAGGTGGATTCACAGCCGAATTCTACCAGACATACCAAGAAGAGCTGGTACCAATTCTACTGAAACTATGCCAAAAAATAGAGGGGGAAGGACTCCTTCCTAACACTTTCTACAAAGCCAGCAACACCCTGATACCAAAACCTGGCAAAGACACACTGAAAAAAGAAAACCACAGGCCAATATCCCTGATGAACATAGACACAAAAATCCTAAACAAAATATTAGCAAACCAAATCCAGCAGCACATCAAAAACTTAATTCACTATGATCAAGCATTCTTTATTCCTGGGATGCAAGGTTGGTTCAACATATGCAAATCAATAAATATGATTTACCATATAAACAGAATTAAAAACAAAAATCGTATGATCATCTCAATATTTGCAGAAAAAGCTTTTGATAAAATCCAACAACCCTTCATGAAAAAAACCCTTAAGAAACTAGGCACTAAAAGAAAATACCTCAAAATAATAAGAGCCATCTATGGCAAACCCATAGCCAACATTGTACTGAATGGGCAAAAACCAGAAGCATTCCCCTTATGAACTGAAATAACAGAAGGATGCCCACTCTCACCACTCTCACCACTTCTATTTAACATAGTACAAGTTCTTGTCAGAGCAATCAGGCAAGAGAAAGAAAGAAAAGTCATCCAAATAGGAAAATAGGTCAAATTATCTTCATGGATGATATGATTCTATACCTAGAAAACCCTAGACTCTGCCAAAAGGCTCCTGGAACTGATAAATGACTTTGGTAAAGGTTCAAGGTACAAAATCAATGTACAAAAATCAGTAGCATTTCCATACACCAATAATGTTCAAGCTGAGAGCCAAATCAAGAATGCAATCCCATTTACAATAGCCTCCCCCCTGCCAAAAAATACCTAGGAATACATCTAACCAAGAAGGTGAAAGATCTCTGCAAGAAGAACTACAAAACACTGCTCAAAAAAGCATATATGATACATACGAACAAATGAAAAAAAATCCCATGCTCCTGGATTAGAAAAATCAATATCATTAAAATGCCCATACTGTCTAAAGCAATCTACAGATTCAACACTTCCTATCAAGGTACAAGCATCATTTTTCACAGAACTAGAAAAAACTATTCTAAAATTTACGTGGAACAAAAAAAGAGCCTGAATAGCCAAAGCAATCCTAGGCAAAAAGAATAAAGGCAGAGGCATCACATTACCCAACTTCAAGCTATACTACAAGGCTACAGTAACAAAAGCAAAATGGTACTGGGACAAAAGCAGACACTTTTCAGTTCCATATACCAATGGAACAGAATAGGGATCCCAGAAATAAGGCCGGTACACATCTAATTAAACTAAAGAGCTTCTGTACAGCAAAAGAAACTGCCAACAGAGTAAACAGACAACCTACAGAATGGGAGAAAATATTTGCAAACTATGCATCTGGCAAAGGTTTTATCTGTCTAAAGATTCTACTCCAGAATCTGTAAGGAATTTCAACAATTCAACAAGCAAAATGCAAAGAACCCCATTAAAAAATGGGCATAAGACAGAAACAGACACTTCTCAAAAGAAGACACAAGCAGCCAACAAACATATGAAAAAATGCTCGCCACCACTAACCATCAGAGAAACAGAAATCAAAACCACAGTGAGATAACATCTTGCACCAGTCAAAATGCCTATTATTAAAAAGTCAAAAAATAACAGATACTGGTGAGGCTATGGAAAAAGTGAACACTTATACACTGTTGGTGGGAATGTAAATTAATTCAGCCACTGTGGAAAGCAGTCTGTAGATTTTTCAAAAAATTTAAAACAGTGCTGCCATTTGACCATTTAACAGAATCCCATTACTAGGTATATATCCAAAAGGAAATAAATTGTTCTATCAAAAAGACACATGCACTCATATGTTCATCACAGCACTATTCACAATAGCAAAGACATGGAATCAACCTATGTGCCCATCAACAGTGGATTGGATCAAGAAAATGTGGTGCCTATACACCATGGAATACTACACAGCCATATAAAAGAATGAAAACATGTCCTTTGCAGCAACATGGATGCTGCTGAAGGCCAGTATCCTAAGAAAATTAACGCAAGAACAGAAAACCAAATATCACATGTTATCACTTATTAGCGGGAGCTAAACAATAGGTACTCATGGACATAAAGATGGTGACAATTGACACTGGGGACTACTAGAGGGAGGAGAGAGGGAGGGGGCTAGGGCTGAAAAACTAATTATTGAGTACTTTGCTCAGTACCTGGGTGACAGGATCAATCATGCTTAAATCCTCAGCATCATGCAATATATCCAGGTAACAAACCTGCACATATACCTCTTGAATCTAGAATATAAATTGAAATTATTTTGAAAAAAAGAAGAAAGAAAATTATTAATGTAGCATGACATGCATAAACATCTAGTTCATTTTTAAATAAAATATACTGGGATGCCTACAAAGTTTTTACTACTTTTTACTGTCTTTGCCATAATGCAAAGGCAATTTTCTTCTTACATCACTAAGAAAATTTTAATGAAGAACAAAATTTTGGAACAAAAATGCTGTGAAAATTAATCAGTTGCAGCCTAGGTGTTGCCATGAAAATCCTCAGGAAAATTCTGTTCTGGCAGATGTCTTCGGCATCACCATGCTACAGTCATTATATCTTCATGACAAGAAAAGAGGGCTTCCACACGTGAATTGTGGCTAAGCTGCATGGATCTATTCCCTCACAAGAAAATAAGCTATACTTATAGCAGTAAGAAATAAAAACTTGTTTTTTGGTTATTCGAATAAATAAGTAAATAAAATGGGCAAAAGACATGGACAGTTACCTCACCAAAGAAGATATACAGACGGCAAATAAGTATATGAAAAGATACCAAGATGCTCACATCATGTCACTGGGGAACTGCAAATTAAAATAAGAATAAGATATCACCACATACCTATAAGAATGGCCAAAATCCAACACATTGACAACATCAAATTCTGACAAGGATGTGGAGCAACAGGAACTGTCATTCATTGCTGGTGGGAATGTAAAATAAGGCAGCCACTTCAGAAGAGAGTTTGGCAGCTTCTTACAAAACTAAACATCCTCTTTCCATACAGTCCAGTAACCACATTACTTGGTATTTACCCAAATGAGTTGAAAACTTAATGTCCACGCAAAAACCTGCACACGGATGTTTATAACAGCTTTATTCATAATTGCCAAAACTTGGAAGCAACCAATATGTCCTTCAATAGGTGAATGAATAAATAAACTGTGATACATCCAGGCAATGAAAAATTTTTCAGTGCTAAAAAATGAGCTATACAGCCATAAAAAGATAAGGAGGAAGCATAAATGCATATTACTATGTGAAAGAAATGAATCTGAAAAGACTAACTAATATATAATTCCAACTACATGACATTCTGGAAAAGGCAAAACTATGGTGACAGTAAAAAGATTAGTGGTTGCCAGGAGGTGAGAGGAGGAAGGAATGAATTGGTGGAGTCCAGAGAATTTTTAGGGCAGTATCTGTATGATACTACAATGGTGAATACATGTCACTATATATTTGTCCAAACCCCAAACCCGCAGAATGTACAAAACCAAGAGTGAACCCTAATGTAAACTATAGACTTTGCATGTGATATGGTTTGGATCTGTGTCCCCACCCAAATCTCATATTCAATTGTAATCCCCAGTGTTGGAAGAGGGGCCTGGTGGAAGGTCCATCTCAAAAAAAAAAAAAAGAGAGGAAGAGAGGGATCTCGCTCTCTCCCTACATGCGTACAGAGGAAAAGCAATGTGAGGACACAGCAAGAAGGCAGCCATCTGCAAGCCAGGAAGAGAGGCCTCACTAGCCTCCAGAATTGTAAGAAAATTAAATTTATGTTGTTTGAGCCACCCAATCTATGGTATTTTGTTATGGCAGCCCAAGCAGACCAATAAGAGATATTTTGGAAGTACAGAGCACGCAAAGTGTTTCCCAAATCATCTGTAAGATCTATCAGTACACACAGCAGCCAATTGACTGAGCTGCTATAATGTCAATTAACCAAAGTTTGTGTCTATGTCTGTCTGTGTGTGTATCTGTGTGATTCTAATGGTGATGGTTGGTCACAGGGGTTTTAGGGTTAATCAATCAATAAGAAAATGGTCCTGCAAGAAATAGGAGAGACCATTCATCCCAACAAAAAGCTCACAGTCTAGTTAGGGAGAGAAAGCTAATGTATAATATATAAAATACTTAAATATTCTCACTTAATGTCCTTCACGTAGTAGGAATTCTTCCTTTAAAGATAGAGGATCAGTGCTTCTCTCACAAGAAACTGACAACAAAGAAATATCATTTTGTGCCATTGGTCCTGAAACTGTCCCAAAAGACTCTCTTCATGCAATTCTTCTAATTACCAGAAAGATCTGAATACAAAGAGCACTGGGATAGCCAATATAGCTCATTAAAACCAAGGTGATAATAGTGAGAATACTAATGAGATAAGAATTAATCACGCGGTGTGCTCTAATGCATTGAATCGCCAAATGTTAGAACTTTAAAATGTTGGAACTAAACTGACATGGTTTGGATATTTGTCCCTGCCCAAATCTCATGTTGAAATGTAATAATCCCCAATGTTAGAGGTAGGGCCTGGTGGGAGGTGTTTGGGTCATGGGGGCGGATCCTTCATGGCTTCATGCTGTCCTTGCTATAGTAAGTTCTTGCAAGATCGGATTGTTTAAAATTGTGTGGCACCTCTCACTCCCTTCTCTTGCTCCTGCTCTTGCCATGTGACCTGCTTGCTCCCACTTTGCCTTCCTCCATGAGTAAAAGCTCCCTGAGCCTCCCCAGAAGCCAAGCAGATGCCACCACCATACTTATACAGCCCAAAGGACCATGAGTCAATTAGACCTCTTTTCTTTATAAATTACCCAGTCTCAGGTATTCCTTTGTAACAATGCAAGAACAGCCAAATACATAAACTTAAAGATCACGTGATCCAAGCTCCTAATTTTAAAACCCAGGCCTCTACTTAAGAAGAACTATGCAAGAATATTGCGTACACAGGCTCGACATTGTCAAAAGGAAGAAAACTTGAGAGAAATGCTAGAGAGGATGAGGAAGGAGCAAGAAAAAAGGAAATTCACATGAATTGGGCATCTACAAAGTGCCAGGAGGCACAGTGCTAAATATCTAATATTAGTCTTCTTATTGAAATTCTTGTATCTTATCCCTTAAAGGGAAAGAAATTGTTTACAACATTTTACAGATGAGAAAAAAAAAGGCTCAGAGAGTATAAGTGACTTGCATAAGACCATACAGATAAAACAGCCAGAACTAGTGTTCTGACCCAATCTCCATCCAACTCTGAAGCCCTCACTCTACTTTTCCACCTCAAACACACCTCCAGCTTTAATCCTTAACATACCTTAGAGTAAGAAAGGTTTGCACTGTAAGTATATCTCAAAAATAATAAAGTCCCTGAGAAAATCACCCAGATCCCCCTCCAGAGCCAAGACACATTCTCTTCTTGCTGAGAGTGTTGGTTGCTGAAGGTTGGAAGCTGAGTCCCTTCCAAGAATTTGTCCTTGGTAAACAGGAACTTGCCAAAGTTACACTCACTCTCTCAAGGACAGTCATATTCAAGGTTTGGTCCATGAGTGTGGGATATGAAAGTCTGGCCCCCCTGTCTTAATTTGGGGTAATTCTGAAGGACCATGCCAGTTTCAGAGCTCCCCACAGGGTCAGCTGAGGCCTCAGTTGTCACTGCATCTCAACTTAACTCCTCCCTCTACCCAATCATGCTCCTCTTACCTCTGAAAAATTCTAATCCTAAGGACACACTCCCATATACAGAAAAAACTGAGAATCTGGCCTAAGAAATACATTGTTTTTAAATTCATTGATAATTTTACATAATGTTTCTGAAACAATGTGGAAAAATATTGTTCTTTTAACAGCTGCTACATCAGAATCACTCCTCACAATGGGAAAATATTAAAAATCCATTGGAATGTGAATCCCTTGGAGGTGGGAATGAGAGCCTCAAATGGCATGACTGATTCACAAATTATGGTCACTAATTGGCTGAGATAGTAAAGGACATTCAAGGACTGAGAAGAACTTGGTGAGATTGAGTGCCATATGTAGGAAGAACTGAAAGAAGACCTTGGACTATGGGGCAACAGAGAAAGGAAAGGGAGGAACTTGGAGGTAAGTAAAACATCCAAAGATTTCAAGTCATTTGCAGTGAGGTGTGCAATACCAGCTCTCTCTCTTCTGTCTCCTCTGAAAAATCTTCAGTGAATTGGACACTGTTTGCTTTGTGTGAGTAAATTCCCCTTGGGGAGTTCAGAGAGGTTGCTATGGAGCTATCTGTGCCTGGCCTTCACTTTCAATGAAAAAGAGTCAAGTTCTAGCTCAGAAAATGGGAATGTGAACTCTCAGAATCCAAGGAGACAGACATACTGTGCCTCTCTGATTGTAAGGATCTGAAGATGAAGCCCACAGTTTATTTAAAAAGAACCTATATCAATACAGCAAAAAAGGGCATATTAAAACCAACAGCATTTTCACTATCAGTTTATCAAAGTGATTTTTAATGAAATTACCAATACAGGAGAATAAACTGCACAGAAATGGACTCTCCTACACTATTTGAAAAATTGCACATTGTTACAACCTTTCTTTTTTTCCTAAACTAGAATTATATTAGAGAAAAATGAAAGTTCTCAAGTTCTTTATTTTCCATGAAATTGTGTTACAACCTTTCTAAAGGGCAATGTGGTGATATAGAGCAAGAAGCTTATACATGATCATGCTCTTTGACCCAATAATTTGCCGTTAAGAAACATATCCCAAGGAAATGGCGATAAACACAAAAATTTATGTACATGGAAATACTTTGAAACACTATTTACAGTAGCTAAAAACTACTCAACAGTGGGAAAATGTTTAAATAAATTGTGCTACGTTACTGGAAATTCTTTCCTCAAAGAACATTTAATTAGATGGGAAAGAGCTCGTGATAATATTAAGAGAAAATATATGTACACCAGCTTTTACACACTAGAATCCCAGTTCTGCTAAAAAGAAAAAAAAAGACTATAAATCTTTAAACTATTTCATCTAGGTTATAATGCGTGTGGATGTGTAAATAAGCTTACAGATATATTTGTATGTAGATGTATTTGTGAATTAAGCAAAATGGGTCACAATTTTTTTTTTTTTTTTTTTTTTTGAGACGGAGTCTTGCTCTGTCCCCCAGGCTGGAGTGCAGTGGCGTGATCTCGGCTCACTGCAACCTCCGCCTCCTGGGTTCACGCCATTCTCCTGCCTCAGCCTCCAGAGTAGCTGGGACTACAGGTGCCCGCCACCATGCCTGGCTAATTTTTTCGTACTTTTAGTAGAGACGGGGTTTCACCATGTTGGCCAGGATGGTCTGCATCTCCTGACCTTGTGATCTGCCTGCCTCGGCCTCCCAAAGTGCTGGGATTACAGGGGTGAGCCACCGCGCCTGGCCACAAATTTTTTTATAGATGGAAAAAACTAACTTGAAAATGAGAAGTCCAACTAAAAGGCAAATGCAAAACGAAATCATTTAACCACGCAAACAAAGTACCTGCCCGGTTGTATAAACTATGGAACTAATAAAAACATCCTTTCATATTTTCCCAGGATATGAAAGAAACAATCCCTATGAAGTCCACTTGTTGGATCATCTTATTTAACAACATTTCACTGCAGGAAATGTGATTATGACATCCAAAGAATAAAGAGCCTTGATCACTGTTCTCCTGTGGAGAAACCCGCTTAGTCTTCCCCGAAGGTTTCACTCGGGGGTTTTCATTTCCTTCCTAACATGGCAAGCACTAATAGAGAAATCCTTCAGGAAGCATGTTCAGGTTTGCACTTTTGTTTTGCCCTTAACTTCTCTATGAACTGTGTGTGCTCAGGCTTTCCACAGACAAAAAGTTCATCAAAGTGTTTTCCCCTTAAGTAAAACAGCAGTGTAGGATCCTCCACAGACTAATCAGCTACCCCTTCAGGAACGATAGGAAACAAACAAAATAATTATTGTTAGCTTTAAAAAATACTTTGTTACTCCTACCAAAAGTGAGAGGAGACATCATTTCTCCCCTACAGGACCTCACAGACTACTAAAAGCATAAAACGTGTAAACAATTACAACATAATGAGACACATATTATAAAGAAGTATGGACAAAAGGTGGAGGGACAATAAGGAGTTTGCTTCTGGGTTTTCACTGCTCAGTACCCGGCTTATAGAAGATGCTAGATGTATTTTCTAAGTAAATGGAAGAATGGATGGCTGAGACAAATAATGCCTGTTCTCACTCATGTGTGAGAGCTAAAAGTGGATGTCATGAAGATAGAGAGTAGATTGGTGATTACCAGAGGCCAAGAAGGGTAGGGGGAGGAGGGGATGAAGAAAGGTTGATTAATGGATACAAATACATACTTAGATAGAAGAAATAAGACCTGTTGTTCGATAGATCAGTAAGGTGGCTATAATTAACATTAATCAATTCTAGTTAACATGAATCAATTTCAGAATATCTAGAAGAGAATAATTATAATGTTCCTAGCGTAAAGAAAAAAAAATGTTTAAGCTAATGGATATCCTAATCACCCTGATTTGATTATCTGAATGTATCAAATTATTACATGTGCCCCCAAAATAGATACAGCTATTATGTATCAATAAAATAAATAAGTAAATAAGAGAAAAAATCTTCAAATTCAAGTGAAATAACAGAATGGATGGCTGAATTTAAAAATAATTAATGAATAGGGAATGCTTGCAGATGAACTTGACCTTAAAGTATATATGGGGCTGTGATCAATATAGCCACAAGATTTTGCAGCTCCTCCCATTAAGATGTAGGGTATATTTCCCTACCTCTTTAATCTGGATTGGCAGCCTGGATATGTGAGTGAGGCCACCTTAGACCTTCCAATGCCAGCTGCGCATATTTTCAGCCAGTAAGTTTTGCAGTGGTTTGTTACACAACAATAGAAAACTAAGAATTAGGCATTATTTGAGAAAGGAAAGAGGGAGAGAGGGAGGAGGTGGAAGGGAAGGAGGGGTGGGGAGGGAGAGAGGGAAGAAAGACGAAAAAGAAAAAAGAGAAAAGAAAAAGTTGGGGAAAAGGTCATTCTAAACAGCAAGTGCAACATTGCAGAGTGTGAAAGAACACATTGTGTTTAGGGAATGGTAGGAAGTTTGGGTGGCAGGAGTATAGAATTCCAGTAAGAAAGTGGCAGGCAGATGAGGCTGGAGAGTTTTGTTGAAACTAGATTATGAAGAACCTTGTTTGCCGAGTTAGAGACGGTGGAGAATGGGAAGGCTACATCTAGCACTTTGAAATTGATATGACTGGGCTTGTTTTCTAGAAAAATGACCCTGGCAGGGGTGTGACACTGAATTGGAGGGTGAAAGACTGGTAACAAGAAGAGTGGGTGTGAGATGCGTGGATGGTGGATGAAAAGGAACAGAACATGCCATGCTCACAGGGTGGACACATGCGAACTTGATGGCCTCAAATGATAGCAGGCGAGGTGGCATAAAAGAACCACCAATTTATTATGCACATGGACTCTGTGGGCTAGGTATCTGGACTGAGTACAGTGGAGACATCTCTGCTCCACAATGTCTAGAATGACTTGAACAGCTAAGACCAACTCAAATAGCTGGGGCGGGAGGATCCTCTCCCACATGACTTCCTCACTCATGGAGGATGAAAGACTGGCAATAAGAAGAGTGGGTGTGAGATGGTGGTGCAGATTCAGGCACAAGACAGTGAAGACCCGAATGAAGGCAGAGTCAAGTGGATGGAGGATGAAAAGGAACAGGACATGCTATGCTCACAGGGTGGGCCCATGGGAACTGGAAGGCCTCAGATGAGAGCAGGTAGGTCTGGTCTGTGACGGCAGAAGGACAGGCTGAGCTGAGACTTTGACTGGAGTACCCACACGTGGCCTTTCCATGTGGCTTACATTTCTCATGACACAGGGACTGGGCTCTGGGAAGAAGTGCCCTGAGAAGGAGCGCCCAGTGAGCTAGGATTCCAAGACACCCAGGTGGAGGCTTCATGGCCCTTTCTGACCTAGCCCACAAGTAGTCATTTCTACCACATTCTATTAATAACTAACCTTCATAAATATAAAAACTACAAGTAAATTTCCCCAGTAGGATGTGGTGGAAGTGATGCTCTGTGAGTTTCAGAGCCTAGACCTCAAGAGCCTTGCCACTTCTACTCTTGCTCTCTTGGGATGCTCCTGCAGCCATGTAAAAAAGCGTGGGCTAGACTCCTGAGTGATGAGAGAGCCAGCCAAGTAATCATGAATAGCATTAATTAATAAGAATCTTAATGTTAATTATTAAAAGAGTCACTAAGCCCAGCCCAGGTTCAAGAAGAGTGAAATTAGACTTCATCTTCTGATGGGGGAGTGGTAAGTCCCATCGTAGAAGAGCCTGTGGGAGGGGAGCTTTGGTTTGGCTATCTTTGGAAAATACCATCTCGGCAACGTTGAGGGAGAGGAGAGGAGGAAGGTGGGGACAGGCAGAAGAGGGTCTGAGGAAAAATGGACCTTCAGTGGACAAGGCCCAGCTAGCAGCACTATGGCTGTGTCAGAGGTAGGGGAGACAAGACCGTCATTAACGTCTCAAGAGGGCAGGGCGCAGTGGCTCACACCTGTAGTCCCAGCACTTGGGGAGGCCGAGGCAGCAGTGCTTGAGCCCAGGCATTCGAGACCAGCCTGGTCAGCCCCGTCTCTACAAAAAATACAAAAATTAGCTGGGCATCATGGCACACACCTGTAGTCCCAGCTACCCAGAAGACTGAGGTGGGAGGATCGCTTGAGCCTAGCAGGTCAAGGCTGCAGTGAGCTGAGATCATGCAAGACCCTGTCTCAAGAAAAAAAAAAATTCAGGAGCACAGGTCCTGTGTGCAGGGCATGGTGGGTGATTCTCAAAGTTGGGTGGGAGGTGGCACCAGGTCAAAGCAATTCATCCACTCTCTACTGACCATCCACCCACCTAGCAACATGACAGGAGTTTTAAAAGTAGAAGAATCAAGCCAGGTGTGCTGGTGCACGCCTATAATCCCAACACTTTGGGAGCCCGAGGCGGGAGGATCACTTGAGCCCAGGAGTTTGAGACCAGCCTGAGCAACATAATAAGACCCCATCTCTACAAAAAATATAAAAAATTACGCGGGTTTTGTGGGCACACCTGTAGTCCCAACTACTCAAGAGGCTGAGGTGGGAGGATCACTAGAGCCCGGGAAGTCGAGGCCACTGTGAGTTGTGATCACACCACTGCACTCCAGCCTGGGCAACAGAGTGAGATCATATCTCAAAAAATAAATAAATAAGATAGAAGAATCAGAGCCTATTAATTCACCATCGCAAGCAGTGAAAGGTGGTGGGATAAGCTACAGATTCATGGTCACAAAGGCACCCAGAGTGAATGCCTAACCCAACCAACAGAAGGTTTTGGGCAGCAATGTTTTATTCTAGGCCTTACCACACATGGCAGCTAAGGCTGATAATGAGCATTCTACTGTAATAATAGTAATGATAACTACTAACATTTATTAAGCAGTTACTATACATCAAGGCACTGGGCTAAGCACTTCACATACATTAAATCCCAGAGAGCTGGGTACTATCATTATAAGAATTTTTCAGAAAAGACATTACAATGCAGAAATGTCATAAGGCTAGAAATTGTAGTGCCACACTCATACATGGGGCTCAGCTTGTCCTACTTTCTAGGAGCCGAGCTCTCCCAGTCCATCCTGGGACAAGTCATGGAGCTAATAGCAAGGGGCAGAGCTAGGATTGGAGTCCAGGCTATCTGATTAGATGCAGGCATTTTTCCACTAAGAATTTCTACCTTCTGTGACCAGCCTAACAGCAAGGTAGGCCTAGCCTCCAAGGAACACATTTCACAAACGCAATGAATGGCTGATTGCTGTTCAAGGCACGGTTAGGAGATGCAGGAAGGAGCTGACAGGTAGGATGACTTGGAAGTTTCTAGATTAGGAAACTGGGTGGATGTGGTGCTGTTACCCAAGGTGGGGAATGCTAGAGAAGAGGAGGTTTGTGGAGAAAAACATAATGAGTTCAGTATTGGACATTTTAAGTATGGGGGAATGCTATTTATTCACTTTTTGAACACAGAGTGCAAAAGAATACCATCCCTCTCTTGAATTCCCTACTTAAAGAGAAGGAAAAGAGCTATTAAAGACAATTTCAGTCAAGCAATTTAAGACATCAAATATAGAACATGGAATTTCATACATGGACGGGATCTTAAAATTCATGCAGCACCAATCTCCTCATTTTACAGATAAATAAATTGAGGCTCAGAAAGGCTAAATGTTTTTCCCAAAGTCAGCCTCCACTGTAATGAAGTAAGGGTCATTTGCCAAATCCTAAATTGCCAAGAGTTTTCTTTTTTTCATTCCTTCTTTTGCTTGGAAATACATGAACATTTTAAATCCCCAAACAAGAACTGCAGCTATTTGGGGAAGAACCAAAAAAAGACCCACCATGGTTTGTGCTCTGCTTGCAGCTCTGAAGGAACCGTTATCCAATCATTGCAGTTGCCATAGCTCAGCTCACATCCTACATAAATCCCCTGACAGCAGCAAAAACTCAGTGCAAAGAGCCGGCTTATTTTGAACAACGTTCAGAACCAGACGGAGAAAGGAGGAGACAGAAATCATCATTTATCATTCGGGACAAAAGGCACAGTCAGTGGGAAAATCTGATTTTCAATCATTTAAAGGGTATTAAAGTGAAAAAGAGATAGACCTGGCAAGATGTGTCTGAGGAGGATTTTTTTTTTAATGAAAACAGCACATGGTGGGCTTAGTTACTGTATGGATTTAAATCAGATGTGATGTTAAATCTATATGCCAAAGAAGAGCATGAAAGTCCTGTGGCTCACTGATTCCCCTCATTCAACCCCAGCTCGATATTATTTTATTAGCTCGTTATTGATATTTTGATTCATGGAGCAGTGTTAAAATGCAGTACATAAGCGTGAACACAGTGGAAGTGATTACTTGAACACCAACCAAAAAACACTCTAACATAAGGATAATCTAGGTGGCGTCATCAAAGCTCTTAGGCCATCATAGTGCTTTTTTTCTTAAGCTCTCAGGAAATAAAATGGAGAAATGGAAGCAGTCGGGGGCACTGTGGAAACAGTGAGTTGATATGGGGAGCCAAATAAAAATACATATTTCTTTGGACTCTTTTCTCAGTAGCCAGCATATTTGTCCCCAAATTGACTGTCTCCAAAATTAATTGCTGAAATTAAAGTAGCTGAGGAGCTCAAGA
This sequence comes from Nomascus leucogenys, assembly GCF_006542625.1. NCBI lineage: Eukaryota > Metazoa > Chordata > Mammalia > Primates > Hylobatidae > Nomascus > Nomascus leucogenys. The sequence goes on from NC_044406.1 coordinate 49,393,766, forward strand.
CCACGTGAACAGCAACAAAAGCTTTCATATACAGGCCTCACTGGAATTTGGCTCAGCTCTTGCAATAGAGAGATGGGAGGATGGATTGGTCCTCCTCTCTGCACCCACCCTTGTTAATATGGCCAAGCAAGATTTATCCATGCTTCTCTTTCCCAACCCCATTTTCCCCACCACTTTGGCCTTTATTCATGAATGTGGAAGGAGAAGGGAAAAGAAGACAAGAAGAAGCAGCAAGAAGGGACAGCTCCAGGGAAAGGAAAAATTAAGCTACTGAAACACCTGTTCCCAGCAAGCAACTCCACTCTAAAAATGGTTGTTCCATAGTCTAGAGAGTAGGCTTTCATATGTATATTCTCTCCTATGCCAGGGTAGGGCCATATTCCATTCAGACTCTCAAACATCTGTAGATATGGCTATGTCCCTGTGGCAAAAACATTACTTGTCCACTAAAGTTCTTGCCCCTTCAATAAAATAGACATTGCTAAGACACACAGAGCTACATTTCCCAGCATCCCCTATTATTTAGGTGTGGCCATATAACTAGTAGTTACCAATGGAATGAGAACAAAAAATGAAGTACATCATTCCAAGCCAAGACTTTTAAGAAACAGGTGTACCTTCACCATACTCGTTCCCTTTCCATGGCTACATGCAGATAATGAATATAAGGTCCTAGGGTATAGTTGAACTATAAGGTGGAAGGATCCTGGGTCCCTGAATCATCATACAGAGGAAAACCAACCATTAATGAAATTAATGAGAAATATCCAATTGGAATATTAATGAGCAAGAAATAGACTTCTATTATACTGGAGCCATTGTACATGTCGTAGTTATTTGGCAGAAACAGGATGGACCACCACTCAAAATTTGGTTTGGATATTGCGATTGATGATGCCACACGTACACCAAGAACATACAAAAGGGTTTATTACTTCACATAATGAGGCTTTCTGGGCAGGCTCCCAACAAGGTCAGAAAATGACTTTGAGAGAAGATGAAAGAGAAAGTGAGTGCCTTGGTCACTCTCCATAATGTCTGGAACTCTGAAAGGGATAATGAGTGTGTCCATGAAGTCTTGTATTGTGACTTTAGGATGTGTAGACACATGTGATATTCATTTATACTTTGAGGCTCTACAAGGCAGGAGCTTCCCAGAGTTCCTTACCTTGAAGAGGGCAACCTTGGGCAAGGAATTGTTGCTGCTGCCATTGCCCAAGCCAGACAGCCAGATCATTGGCAATAGCCCATGAGTGTATAAATGTGCAAATGGGGCTAATTATTGGCCAGGGAATTTATTACTAAAATGACTGCCTGAAGTTCAGCCAATTGTGCTGAGGTATCATCCTTGATCAGGTAAGATCTGGCTAAGGGATGAAAAGCAGCAGCTCTCCCACAAGATTCATTGTATGTAATGGTGGTGATACCATACATAAAATGTATAAAGTCCCATTGTCGCTCACTCAGTTGATCCCAAGGGGCTTCCCAGATAAACAACGGGGACTTGGAAAGGGGTGACCTCCAGCTCCATGGCATCTAGCAAGAAACCAAGGACAGAGGAAGCTATCTACCACCTTCTGCAAGTGGGATACACCAGAAGACTCAGGTTTGACTCCATTGGATAGCAAGGAGTCCTCAGTGTCCATGACAAGCTTGCAGGGTGCTGCTTTCATGATATAATAGGCAGCTGGGTGTGGAAGGTCATAGGCTCAAGGTCTATGTGAGCCTTCATCTTCAGAAGCACCCAGTATGTGGCCAGCACTTTTCCCTCTAATGGTGTATACATGACAGGGGAAAGGAGGGCCATTTCTTGCACCAGAAGGCGTTGGCAATTTATGACCATCATGGGTGGTCCAGAGACTCCAGGAGGCCCAAGAGGAGATTGCTAAGGCCTCTACAGTAAAGGAGTCTCAGGGTAGGGTGGGGCACGAATAGGAGTGCCTGTTTTATTGAAATTTGGACAGATTCTGGAGCCTTCTGTTGTTGGTGACTCTACTCAAGCTAGGCCAATTTGTAAGTAACAAAAATGGGCTTAAGTAAAATTTGTACATGAGGAATGCATTACCTCCAGAACCCAAAAATGACTAAAAGATGTTGGGCTTTCTTTAACGTTGTGGGCACTAAGAGAGTCAATGTTTGTTTCCTGACAATGACAGGAATGTAACTGAGATAGCAGGGCCTAGTGCTACGTGTGAGGCAATGGTCCATCCCCTTTTTGAGAGTTCCTTTGTGTTTGTATGGCCTAAATAAGCATGTCAAGTGAATCCCGTCAGAGGAGGAGGTCATCAGTTTGATGTCATACCTGTGTTCCTTGAGAAAGATAGATGTGGCTAAGATTTTACCTGTGAAATTGTGCGGGACAGCAGGACTGCTGAGATACCGCATGAGTAGCCTGGTAAAGGTGAATTGTGTCCCTTCAGAGGTGAAGGCAAATTGTGGCTGAGAGCCTACTGAAATGGTCACTGAACAAAACATATTAGCCAAGTCTATGACTGCAAAGTATTTACCAGTTGCTGATTGGATGAAAAAAAAAATTTTAGTAGTGCTTGCTATGGGGCCTCAATGGATGGGACCACAGGACTAAGATTTCAGTAATCCATCCCAAGGTGCTATGCATTCTTTCCATGCTTAAGAACAAGTCAATTTGGTTTGTTAAAGGGATAAGTGGGAGGGATAATCAACCCTTCCCTAAAGTATAATAGATTTCAATCCTTGAAGGTCTTGCTCTAATTAACATTAGGCTGTCAGACAAAATTCACCTTTATTTTCAGTTTTTTCCCAGCTGCAAAAATGGAAACTATGAAAAGGCTTATTTAGTTTCCACAGCTGGTTGTTTATATGATTACTTCATCCCACGAAGCATTCTGAAATCCAGACTCTAAGAAAGGGTGGCCTCCGAATCTACCGACCAGCTGTGTGGCAGCTCGTTTTCTGTTTCATGCTGTCCTTGTCTGTGGTGGTCACTTCCAATTCCATTGGGAACTTGCCATCTAAGTTACTTGTTGCTTCCAACTGAGCTTGCAGTTGCCTTGGAAACTCAAGGGAAGCAGGACTTATACAAAGGTGAAGAGAAAGGGGTGAAATTGCCCTTCATTATGACTAACACAGCTTTCCTAAGGAGGAGACAGGAAGCTGATGATACGCCTTCTGCATTTGTTTCCTGTTAGAGCATTAATTTATTGACATATGGCTGAGAGATGTTGCCATTAATGAAGCTTCAGCCTGCTGAATGATGCCAGCCTAAACTTTTCAGCAAGGTGAAGCTTCCAGCTCTTGAATCTGGGATTGAGACCAGCAGCTTCCACATGAAGAATGCCACTAACACAGGAAGAAAAGAAAAGCAGTCTGTGCAGAAGTCAACCTTGAAGACTCAAGTTAAGTACAAATATTGCCGACAAGAGTTTTTTACATTTTTGTTTAGTTTTCTGCCTGTTACGCTGTTTGCATAATTTCAAGTATGGTAGTTAATTTCTAATTATGCAGGCTGCTCATTGCTTTCTTTAGAAAATAAATACTGCCCTTGGACTCATACAATTAGGACATATCCTCGGTGTATCTACCGTGCTATTTAATGTCCCAACAAGGCCCAACAACTTGGGCCACACGATCTGCCTGTTTTGACATTGGTTTTCCTGTGATTGGCTCTGGTTGCTGAGCCCCATTTCTCAGGAAAATCATTTTCCTGCTCCAGGTTTGCTGCTGGAAAATATGAGATCTCATAAAGTAGGATTGCAGACATTCCTACTTGTTAAGTAATTAATGCAGAGTTAATTCCTTCAAAGTTCATAGCATCAATTAGGAAACTGCCTTCTTTCTACCTTCTGAGGATGCACAGAGGGGCTATAGGCATAGAAGCAGACAAAACTGAGTTTGAATCCTGCCTCTCTCTAATACTTCATCACTTAAGTAATTGTTTCACCTTGGGCAACTTAACCGCTCTAAGTCTCAGTTTCCTATTCTGAAAAATGAGAATGGTGACTGTATCTACCTCAAAAGGTTGTTGTGAAGTGTCTGGGAGACAATGTATGCGTTCTTTGTTTTCCAGGGTTGGTCAGCCTCCCTTCCCATTCAAGCCTAGAGTCAGCCTTAAGTTCCTTGCCTGGAGGAGGGGTGGGGAGAGGAACTGGGCTGAAAGCTGAAATAGTCTACACATTTCCCAGCTTCAGTTTACAAAAGCCTAATCCCCTAGGACCTAGGAGAACAGAGAGCCTCTGAACTGCAGAACAAAAGTTTGAGGAAAAAAATGAAGGAAGAAAGATTTCAGAACCCAGATTGGAGCAAGATTCCTCTAAGGAGAGATGACGGGAAAAGACTAGAAGAGCAGGGACAGTTCTCAACTCTGGGCTCTGGACTCTAGTAGGTTGGGCTCTAAACTCTGCTTCCCAGGAAGAAAAGACCCTAGAGATGGGCCAGTCCCTCTCCAGGGGACTTAAGGGTTGATTGTTATAAGCAATCACACTTGCTTTTCCTAAACTATCCTGTCTAAAATGTGTTACATTCATTCCTCCTTCCTGAACAAGGCACCTTTTCTTCTTGGCGTAGTCATTATGCACATTCATTACTGGGCAGCTCCAGTGAGTGATACCTTACGGTTCTTTCAAAATCCATAGGGCCATTTACCTCTGCAATCCGTGGCCCTAGACTACAGTGCTAAACTAATGTTCGAATCTTCTTTTCCTTTTTTTTTTTTTTGTCTCCTGATGGCTGGCAACCTCTTGTCCAATGTCCCTTCCTCCCTGGGGTCAATCGGTATGTCTCCCCACAGCAGTTCCTCTCCTTTTTCACTTTCATTTGCTATTACAAACTTTGTGATGCCTTAGAAATGGAATAAAAAAATTTTAGGCTGGGTGGAGTGACTCATGCCTGTAATCCCAGTACTTTGGGAGGCCAAGGCAGGAGAATCGCTTGGACCCGGGAGGCAGAGTTTGCAGAGAGCCAAGTTCATGCCACTGCACTCCAGCCTGGGTGACAGAACAAGACTCCGTCTCAAAACACACACACAAAATTTTAGAATTGAAAGGTAAGCAGATTCTGGGTGAGAGAGCAAGGAATGTTATAATTTTGAAATATCTGTCTTGACTGTGTTATGGGCTAAGTTGTGTCTTCCTAAATTTCTGTTAAGTCCTAACCCCCAATGTGACTGTATTTGGAGACAGGGCCTATAAAGAATGAATAAAGGTTAAGTGAGGTCATAAGGGTGGGACCCTAATCTGGTAAAACCAGTGTTCTCATAAGAGGAAGAGACACCGGAGAGCTCTCCCTCTCTCCATGTGTGCATAGAGGAATGGCCATGTGAGGACACAGGGAAAAGGTATGGCCATCTACAAGCCAGGAGGGGAGACCTCATCAGAAACTGGCCCTGAGGGCATCTTGATCTTGAACTTCCAGCCTCTAGAACTGTGAAAAAATTAATTTCTATTGTTTAAACCACCCTGTCCTTGGAATTCAGTTACTGCAGCATGAACAGACACAGACCACATAGGGAAGTGTTTTTATGTTTTTGCCTCTGTTTTTTGAAAGGTGGTGGGTGTATTAGTCCTTTTTTATGCTGCTGATAAAGGCATACCTGAGACTGGGTAATTTACAAAGGAAAAGAGGTTCAACGGACTCACAGTTCCACATGGCTGGGGAGGCCTCACAATCATGGCGGAAGGCAAAAGGCACATCTTAATGAGAACCAAGTGTAAAGGGAAACCCCTTATAAAACCATCAGATCTCATGAGACTTATTCACTACCACGAGACCACAAGAATAGTATGGGGGAATTAATTATCATTTGATTATCTCCCACAAGGTCCTAACCACAGCACATGGGAATTATGGGAGCTACAATTCAAGATGAGATTTGGGTGGGGCCACAGCCAAACCATATCAGTGGGGTTGCCAACTTTCATATTCTGCTTGTTATGTCAGAGTGGAGTTACTGGATAAGTAAGAAATTACTTTAAAAAATTCAAATATAGTATTAGAAGAGGAAAATCAATGGAGATACTTCACTATGTGGCCTATTGAGAAATATTTTGTAAGGTAAAAGTCCAGTAATCTTCATCCGCATACTTGTGCAGTATGTCCTTTTGGTCAATGTAAAGCACAAGTAGCTAGCACACTGATGATACAAATCTAAGCAGAAAAACAATACATTATTATGAAGCCTCTGCAGTGACTGTGTTTTAATTAAACTCTAAATACATTTTTACAATCACCACTAGTTTTCCCAATGCACCATCAGAAAATATAATTTTTTTGGTTCTCATTGCAAGACCTTCTTGCAGTGGTGCAGAAAATAAACCCAAGCTTCAAGTATGTCTGGCAGCTTCGCTTTCTTTTCTTTCCTTTTGTAAGAGAATATCACCAACTACTCAAAAATAGCTGTGCTGAGATAAATATTAGCCATTCAAATGGGGCCCATCCTCACTGCCATGAATATGCTTTTTGCTATTGTTTGAAAAGAAAAAATAAACAACCAGCTAACTAATGCTAGTCATGCATTACTTAACTCACAAAGAAAACATTTAAACTTTAATTTTTTTTTCTGAGTACTTCTAGATCAGCAATGGCCAACTACAGGTCATGCGCCAAATCCAAATCCAACCACAGCCTGATTTTTTGTAAGTCCTAGACCTAAGAATGGTTTTTACATTTTTAAAGGGTTGCAAAAGAAGAAGAAGGAGGAGGAGGAGAAAGAAGAAGAGGCAGAAGCAGTGAAAGCAACAGAGACCCTATGTAACTGACAGAGCCTAAAATATTTACTATCTGGCCCTTTACAGAAAAAGTTTGCTGGGTGGTAAAATTATATATTGACGTTGGGGTAGCGTTACAAATGAAAGTATAATTTATATGAAATCACAAAATAGGGACTGAATGTACAAGGCTCTGCATACATTCATTCCATTTACAGTATAAATACCAAATAATCAATCTCTACTAAAACAGAGTCTGTGTAAAAGTGAAAATATCTGGGAGAAATGTTTGTGATGAATCTCTGATATATCCCTTCTAATGCAGAAAGTAGGTTGGTGGTTCCAACAGCAGGGTAGGGAAGGGGTGCTAGGGCCACAAAGGGTGATGAGTATCCAAAGAGATTAATTGGCTACAATTGGTGGCAAATAAAAACAATTCAGTGTCCACTGCAGCACTGTTCAATGGACAATTCAGTGGACAATTCGATGTCCACTGCAGCACTATTCACAATAGCAAAGACATGGAATCAACCTAAATGCCAATCAATGACAGATTGGATAAAGAAAATGTGGTACATATACACCATGTAATACAATGCAGCCATGAAAAAGAACGAGATCACGTCTTTTGTAGGGACATGGATATAGCTGGAGGTCATTATCCTTAGCAAACTAACAGAGGAACAGAAAACTAAATACCACATGTTCTCAGTTATAAGTGGGAGCTAAATGATAAGAACTTAGGAACACAAAGAAGGAAACAACAGACACGGGGGTCTACTTGACAAAGGAGGGCGGGAAGAGGGAGAGAAGCAGGAAAGATAACTACTGGGTACTGGGCTTAATACCTGGACGTTGAGATAATCTATACAACGAACCCCCGTGACACGAGTTTACCTATGTAACAAACCTTCGCATGTCCCCGCAAACCTAAAACCAAAGTTTAAAAAAAATTCAAGAGGAACACTTTTGTATAGCACATGACTTGAAGGCACACAACGTGACTAAATAGATCACAGACATTAAAATATACCATTTAATTTGGTTGAGAAAAAATCAGAAGCTAAAGACATTTGCATTATTCTTGAGAGGCTCTTTTGCTAGCAGAAATCTGTTTTTTCATCAAGGACAAGTGTACCAAAGAACTCTTATTTATATTGCAGGGGCTGAACTTCAAGAGGAAATTTTTAAAAATAAAGACTGCTTTTGCTGTGAGCAGCCACCCCATGCAGAAGGTGAAAAACAGAAGAGTGTTATTTTACATTAAGTCTTCATTGGTATAGGTGGAAGGGTGTGCAGTGTGTTATTTTGGTTCAAAATCAAATACATCAAATGAGCAAAAGACATAAAGAACTAATTAACATTAGAAAATAAAGATATGAGGAAATGTTTACCCTTCCAAGTAAAGAAATACATTTTAAAGTAACCTCGAGCTGTTATTTTATGCTTACATCAAATTATCAAGATTTTTTAATGGCAAGAACATTGTGTGCTGGCAACATAGGGATATGACTGGTATACTTCCACTGCTCTAGGGTGAGAGTGAGGGAAATACCCCTGGAAATGGGAAAGAAATTTGGCCCCTCATGTTAAGAGTCAGCAAGAGTTCCTTCACTTTGACATAGAATACTCACTTTGGGGGAACTGATCTTAAGAAAATAATTTAAGAGAAAAAATAACTTCTTGAATCAGCAAAGATGTTCACTGCTATCCTACACACACACACACACACACACACACACACACACACACATTACACAGAGGTCATTGGACTCACCAGATGTTCAAAAATAGGAAACATGAATAAATAGTTGATGTCATATTGACTTGAAAGAATACTATTTAGTCATTAAATCCTAATAATACAGACCATGTAATAACATGGAAAAATATTTTAGGATTATTTTCAAGTCATAAAGCAAGTTAGAAATACAAAACAGTACACGTGGTGTGTTTATAACTATTAAATATGTGTTTACCGGCCGGGTGCGGTGGCTCATACCTGTAATCTCAGCACTTTGGGAGGCCAAGGCAGGCAGATCACTTGAGGTCAGGAGTTCGAGGCCAGCCTAGCCAACATGGTGAAAACCTGTCTCTCTCTACTAAAAATATAAAATAATTAGTCAGGCTTGGTGGCGCATGCCTGTAATCCCAGCTACTCAGGAGACTGAGGCAGGAGAATTGCTTGAACCCGGGAGGTGGAGGTTGCATTGAGCCGAGATCTCACCACTATACTCCAGTCTGGGTGACAGAGCAAAACTCCATCTCAAAAAAATAAATAAATAAATAAATAAAATTAAAAAAAAATGTGTGTATTGAACACAAAAGCAATATCCCAAAATAAAACATTGTATAGTGAGTGAGGTTGTAAGAGGGTGGATGCTTTCTTGCCTGTAATTTTTTTTAATATTGCTATATTGTTTTCCCTGTTGAAGAAAAAGCTTGCCAGAGCTGCTTGCATGTGCATATGAGCATTCTGCTGAATTAACCTAGACACTGGAATTTAACACATCCCATCTTGAACTTGTTTGAAACTCAGCTTCCTGGCATTCAGTGATGAAACACCTGAAACTAGCCACTGGCATAGAAGAATTTACAATCTGTTTTATGAGCCAGCCGGAGACCTGAATTCAGAATGTCTCATCATCTGATGTACTTTCTTCCTTTTCACCCCATACCTAGACCTTTATTTCTGCTAAGAGAGTCTGCTGATCCAGTATTTGTGTTGTCAGGCAAGCAAATAAATTTAGCATTGTTACAAACTGCCATTTGGTAGTCTTCTTTTTTTTTTTTTTTTTTGAGACAGAGTCTTGCTCTGTCGCCCAGGCTGGAGTGCAGTGGTGCGATCTCAGCTCACTGCAAGCTCCGCATCCCAGGTTCATGCCATTCTCCTGCCTCAGCCTCCCAAGTAGCTGGGACTACAGGTGACCACCACCATGCCCAACTAATTTTTTTGTATTTTTAGTAGAGACGGGTTTTCACCGTGTTAGCCAGGACGGTCTCCATCTCCTGACCTCATGATCCCCCCGTCTCGGCCTTCCAAAGTGCTGGGATTACAGGCCTGAGCCACCACGCCCGGCCTGTGGTCTTCTTTTTTATCCTTTCCATCCCATTACAATGAGATGTATTAGCTCCAGCTCTCACTGCTTCTGGGAAATTGTCTGCCATGGTAGCTTCCCCCTCCCCGGTAAGGACCACAGTGACAATTTGACATCAAAAAAAAAAAAAAGCACACCATGAGCCCCCCTCTCCTTCCAGGATATGGCCAGCCATAGAAAACCCTTCATCCTGGCCAGGCGTGGTGGCTCACGCCTGTAATCCCAGTACTTTGGGAGTCCAAGGCGGGCAGATCATGAGGTCAGGAGATCAAGACCATCCTGGCTAACATGGTGAAACCCCGTCTCTACTAAAAATACAAAAAATTGGCCAGGCGTGGTGGCAGATGCCTGTGGTCCCAGCTACTCGGAAGGCTGAGGCAGGAGAATGGCGTGAACCTGGGAGGCGGAGCTTGCAGTGAGCCGAGATCACACCACTGCATTCCAGCCTGCGCGACTGAGCAAGACTCGTCTCAAAAAAAAAAAAAAAAAAAACCCTTCATGCCAACACTAAGCAATCCTTCCTCTTATGAAATGTTCCCAAACAGCTCACTTGCCCTTGCAGCCAACCTATGACTGCTAAATGTACCTAGGGGCCATTAGAAAGTCTCCCTCCCTTCCAAAAAATCTCACCTTGATAGAACGCTTGCCAATCAGACTGTCTCAGCATTTCTTCACTAGCTATAAAACTGACTCTCCTCTCTAACACCTTTGAACCTGTGCGGAAATGGAAATGACCTGAACAAGGGTTCCCTTGCTGCAAGCTGATGAATAAACAGCCTTGGTTAATTTTGCCACAGACTTAGTTTTGTCTTTGACACTTTGTTTTGACAGTTTCTCTAAACGTTAAATAATTAAGATGATACAATCAAGAAGGAATAAAGACTTAGTAGTTCTTTAGAATTATAACTCAAATCCTATTAAAGGAAACAAAAAGCTAAACTTTTAGGAGCTCAACTATGAAACAACCAATGATGAAGCAAAATTTAAAAACTTACGAATGTGAAATTTCAATCACTTCCCAAATCTATTTAAATTAGAGAGATGTGTTTTACTCAAATCACGGATCATTGTACCAAGATTTCTTTCCTTCTGGACTCATCTGAAATATCACCAAAGTCCTTTAATTCCTATTTTTCTGTCCAGCTGTAGCTACTGTGTCTTCTCAGCCTCCTCTTTTTTGTTATGGTCAAATTGGCAGAGAGTCACAGGGCCACAGCAGACCCACCCTCTACATTAATGTGCAGTTAACAGCTCATTTCCACTCTTTTCTATCTGCCCCATCCTCCATTATCCTGTCTCTGATTCTGAATTCCTTCTCAAACAAAGTCTGTTAAAAGTGCTCCCACTAAACTGCAAGTAACTGACAATAATGAGTGTTAACCCTTATTGTAGGTTCAACTGCATCCCCCAAAACATATGTCTAAATCCTAATCCCCAGTACATGTGAATGTGATGTTATTTGGATATAAGGTCACTGAAGATGTAATCAAGTTAAGACAAGGTCATATAGGATTAGGGTGGGCCCTCAATTCAACGATAGCTGTCCTTAGAAGAAGAAAGAGATTTGGAGAGACAGAGAAGCAGACAGGGAAGAAGGCCATGTGACCACAGATACAAAGATTGAAGTGATGCAGCTATAAGCCAAGGGATACCAAGAATCGCAGGCAACCACCAGAAGCTAGAAGAAAGATGTGGGACAGTCTCCAGAGCCTTCAGAGCTGGAGCATGGTGCTGCAGACAAGATGATTTCAGACTTCTAGCCTCCAGAACTATGAGAGAATACATTTGTTTTCTAAAGACACCAAATTTGTGGTCTTTGTTACAGCAGCCACAGGAAACTAATATAACCCTCTCATTTGCATTTTTAAGAAAGGTGTAGCTCTGATGATGGAATTGCAGGAATCAGTCTGCTGGTAGGGATGATTTTTGAAGAGTTATAGGGCCTATGGGCAATCACCCTTAAAGCATACCAGGTATTTTAAGGCAAAAACCAAACCCTTGAGAGAGCATAGGGGTCAGTGTGGCCACCACAGGTATAAGGAGAGGGAAGAAAGAATATTTGAAGTGTTACCAAAAACTGTTTACACCTAGCATTGCTACACATGTAGTTTAATATCAATTAATAACATAGGAGCCTACTCATCGAGCAGGCTAAATTAACTTAGTCCCCTAAACTTCTTCTTTACTTTTTTCTCTCTTTCTTTAACCATCTTGCTAAGACACTCCACTAAAGAGTAGACAAGGAGTGAGGAGAAAATAGTCCCTACAGGCTATTAGTAACCGTGAAAAATTATTTATTGACAAGCTGATTTGACTTTGCTTTTGCTGTATTTTTCCTTTCCCCAAAGAAAGGACAAATGCCTTTGTATTCCTTTGTGTGGGGTATGGAAAGATTGTGCAAGCAAGAGGGGAAAACGTTGTTACACAGCAGAAAGCAGAAGGCACACACACTTTTTGGATTTGGTTTTCAAATCCTTGAGCTTATTGGGGTGATTAAATTAGATCCTAGAAAGGAGGGGAAAGGGATTATCCCCTTTGGCATTGGGGAATTCAAGAGTAGAAGCAGCTAAATCAGAGGAGAGGGCATCTCTGAGTCTGGTATGGAACTCTGACCCCTCACTTGGAGACGACCTCAGTAGGGAGAGACTGGAGAAGCACACAGAGACCTACACCATGGCATTAGAAGCCCCAGGAAAAATTTCCAGTGGCTGCTTGAGCTGGAAGCAGCCTAGACTTCAAAAAACAAGGCAGTAGTAATCATGTGATCTTAAAACCAGTCTCCAACACAGCCCAAGGAAGGAAGAGATAAGGACCTGTCTGTATCTGAGGTAGTATTTCTCACAGCCCAGGCAGGATGGAGACTAGAGTCAGATTTGATTTGATTTTAGAAAAATAAAGAGTGCAATGTACTGTCTCTTATCCACTCAAGTTTGTGGACTAAAATAAAATTTAGTTGAGGGGCCAAGGGGTTTATTAACTAAATTAAGTTTAGGGGCTCATATGTGGATTTAGGGGTTCATACGTGGATTGCAGTTTTGCAAGTGTTTCCCCTGAGCTAAATTAACACAGAGAATTAAGAGCTGGCATGAACACACTTGTCCTTCATTTGTGAAGAGGTTTATTGCTGCCAAATGACAGGTACTCTGCCTATGTGGGAGCATCCACGTATGCCAAAACCTTGTTCTATGACAACTAAAGCAATTACCCACAAAATAGCTCCTGGGAAACTGATCTCTTGATGGCCATGTTAGAAACTCTGAAATCACCAAGTCTTAGTCCTCAGGCAGTAAAAGCAGGCTTCCTGCTCACCTGCTGCACTGTGGCAAATGCCCAGAACAAAATTCAACTCAGTTTAGTTCAGTTCACTCAGGGCAATATGTGACCATAGGTTGCACTGACCTGTGGATGAGACAGCAAATTTTCCATTAAAAATTTTAGAATTGTTCATAACTTTGAAATATGCTTTAAAACACAGTTTAACCTTTCTTTTTTATTTTTTTAAACTTGTGGATAGTCCTAATCAATGTATAGAAGACTTTGATTTAGTGTTTTTTTCACTCCTGCTGATTAGAGGACAACATAAGATAGATGACTATGGAAATCAATACAGCCAGAATCTAGTCATGGAAAAAATAAAAAATAATAAAAAATATTATTAATATTTATATTAATATTTATATTAATAATAATAATAAAAAATAAAAAATCTATGCTTGGAAATGAAATCACTGGAGGAGTCCAACTTCTGACATGACAACACAAAAAGCTCCATGGACCCACTCCTCAGCTATTAAGAAATTGGTGAAAACTGTTTTAAAATAACCATTTAACCCTCTGGAAATGGCCATATGAGCATATGTTAAATGAAGAAATGTTTACTCAAGAAAACCTACTAAAACTTGGTAAGAACTGTAAGAGTCTGTAGTATATGAACCAAAACTTATGCCCTTCCACTTCCAAACTAAGTGAGCTGGAAACTCTACTTCAGATTGGTACAACCAGGAATACAGTACTCCCCTTTACCATGCTCCCAGTCAGAGGGCTATCATACAAGAAAGGGAGCAGGAAAATAGCATTTCACATCCTGCCCCCAGCTAGCTGCTGCTAAATTTAAATTCCGGGTGAGTGAGACGGAGAGGTATGTGCTCCCTTCTTCTGCCTAGCCACCACTCACAAAATAGAAGTTCTACCTTTGGTTCGATGCCTCTAAGAATAATGGAGCCCCAGTTGTCTTTGCCTTAGTTCCTGAGACAGGGTTTTCATGCCAAAATAGGCAAGTCTAGGAGACCAGGACTGTTGCCCCCACTCTATCCACCAAGTATTCAGCTCCTAATACAAGGATGTCATTCAGAGACCAGCCATTGACTTTACCATCGGCACCAGAGCCGTGACTAAGAGATGTTGCCTGAAGGGAGAAGCAATCCATAGAACAGAGAGTTCCAAATCCCACTACACAGGAATTGGCTTCATTTGGAACAGAGAGTGAAGAAGTTCAAGCCTAAGGGCACTCTCAAAAACAGTGGAAGTTGTGCTGAAAAGCAATGGGGAAATGATTAGTAGATTCATTGGAGATATAGGCTAAATTATAGGCCAACTAATGTGCTGGAGAGAAACAAGGAAAGAAACAGCTGAAAAGACCTCTCTTGGGGTCAGAACTTACCTAAAACACTTACCTCAGGAACTATTCCTTTAAAGGAGCCCAAATGTGATTGGATTAGATTCAGAAGTAATCTATGTATCAGGGTTTTGTTGGAAAAAAAATAGAACATTCAACTGACAGAGAAGCGTCTTAACAGTTGAGTGTAGTCAGGGAAAAAGACAGTCAAAGAGAGTACTGCCAAAACCACTGTCTTCCCAAGGTGACTATGGGCATACTCAAGACTGACACTTCTGAGGAGCAACATCAGAGCCTCACACTGTGAGTGTAGGAATAAGTATACTTCACTAAAATAATCCAGCTGGTTACTAAATAAGTAAGGAAGCAAGTAATTATAACAAGCCCTGAAGACAGTGATGGGGAAGTGCCCATGTGCTGTAATATATTATTGAAAATGTCTAGTTTCAAAAATATGAGATATTCAAAGAAACAGGAAAGTATGACCCATATGCTAAAGGGGAAAAAATCAAGCAACAGGAGGTGCCTGTGAGGGTGACCAGATGTCAGATTTAACAAAGATTTCAACATACCATTATAAATACATTCAAAGAACAAAAGGAAATAATAATTACAGCAATAAAGTATGGAAGCAATGTTGTTGCACCAAATATAAAATACCAATAAAGCCAAATGTGTATAGTGAGAGTACCAAAAGGAAAAATGAGAAAGGAGTAGAAAAAATATTTGAAGAAATAATGGCTAAAAACTGCCAAAGTTTATTGAAAAATATTAATCTATACATATAAGAAGCTCAGTAAGTTCTAGGTAGGATAAGTACAAAGAGATCTACAAAGTGACACATCATAGTAAAGATGCTAAAAGCCGTAGACAAGGAGAAAATCTTGAAAACAAAGAAAAACAATCACTTACATGAGAACCACAATAAAAATAACTAACATCTCATCAGAAGCAATGGAGGTCAGAAGACAATGGAATAACATTTAAAGTGCACAAAGGAAAAAAACCTGTCAGTGGAGAATCCTGTATCCAGCAAACCTAACTTTCAAAAATGAAGACAAAATTTAAAAAATTCCCAGATAAACAAAAACAGATAATTTGTTGCTAGCACAGCAATCTTGCAAGACATAGTAAAAGTTCTTTAGGCTGCAACAAAGTGACTCCAGGTAGTAACTTTAATCCACACACAAAAAACAAAGGACATCAATAAAGCTAATTATGTAATTATAAATGACAGTACAGATGCATATTTATTCTCCTTTCTTTGCTTAACTACTTTTAAAAATCAATATTATTAAACAATGTGTATATAATGTATCATTAAGCCTATAATATATAGGAATGTAATATATTTGCCAATAAAAGCACAAAAAGGGGGCGGAAGTAAGCTGTATTGGGCTAAAGAAAAGAATTCCAAATGGTAACTGGAATCCACAAGAAAAAATATAGAAAACCAGAAATGATGAATAAGAAGATTAATATACTGAAAGCTACAAATATATACTTATTCTCCTTTTTCTCTTAGACTCTATAAAAGACATAGAATTTTATAAAGTAATAATTATAACAGTGTGTTTTTGGATTTTTAACATTTATAGATGTAATATGTATAATAATGCTTCAAAAAGTAGGAAAGGAATAGAACTATAGAGAAGTAACATTTCTGTATCTTACTAGAATTAAATTAGTATAAATCTGAAGCTATTTCTGATAAATAACTAATAAATATATAGTGAGAAAATCATTGAAGAAATGAAAATGCTACATTAGAAAATATTCATTTAATGCCAAAGAAAGCACACATGCAGGAACAGAGGAACAAGAAAAATATAAAGACTGAATACGTATAGAAAACAAAAAGTAAAATGGCAGATATAAATGCAGCTATATTGATAATAACATTAAATGTGAATGGATTAAACAATCTAATAAAAAACAGATTGTCAGACTGGGTTTAAAAAATAAGATCTAACTATATGCTAACTAGAGAAGAAACAATTTAGATTCAAATGTGCAAACAGATTGAAAGTAAAAGGATGCAAAAAGATATATCACGCAAATAACAACCATAAGAAAGCTGAAGTGAAGTGACTCTAGTAATATAAGACAAAATAGGCTTTAATGCAAAAAAATTCTAAGGATTAAGATAGACACATTATAATGACAAAAAGTTCAATCCATCAGGAAGATAAATGAACCTAACAACAGAGCACCAAAATACATGAAGCAAAAACTGATGGAAATAATGAGAGAAGTAGACAATTCAACAATGATAGAGATTGCCATACTTTCTTCTCAATAATGAACAGAAAAACTAGTTTGAAGATCAATGCAAATAGAAGCCTTCAGCAACACCACCAACCAATTAGAACTAACAAACATCTATAGAACACTCTACCTAATAAGGACAGAATACACATTTTTCTCAAACAACTCAAACAAATCAGCAAGAAAAAAAACAAACAATCCCATCAAAAGGTGGGCTAAGGAGATGAATAGAAAATCCTCAAAAGAAGATATACCAATAGCCAACAAACATATGAAAAAAGGCTCAACATCACTAATGGTCAGGGAAATGCACAGCAAAACCACAATACGATACCACCTTACTCCTGCAAGAATGGCCATAATCAAAAGAATGAAAAAACAGTAGATTTTTGGTGTGGATGCAATGAACAGGGAACACTTCTACATTGCTGGTGGGAATGTAAAGTAATACACCCACTATGGAAAACAGTGTGGAGATTCTTTAAAGAACTAAAAGTAGAACTACCATTTGATCCAGCAATCCCACTACTGGGTATCTACCAAGAGGAAAAGAAGTTATTATTCAAAAAAGATACTTGCACATGCTTTTTTACAGAAGCACAATTCACAATTGCAAAATCATGGAACCAACCCAAATGCCCATCAATCAATAAGTGGATAAAGAAACTGTAGTGTATATATACATATATACATTATATACATATATAGATAGATATATAATGGAATACTATGCAGCCATAAAAAGGAATGAATTAACAGCATTTGCAGTGACCTGGATGAGACTGGGGACTACTATTCTAATGGAAGTAACTCAGGAATGGAAAACCAAACATCGTATGTTGTCACTGATATGTGGGAGCTAAGCTATGAGGACACAAAGGCATAAGAATGATACCACAGACTTTGGGGACTTGCGGGGAAGAGTGAGAGGAGGATGAGGGATAAAAGATTATAAATATGGGGCAGTGTATACTGCTTGGGTGATGGGTACACTAAAATCTCAAAAATCACCACTAAAGAACTTACTCATTTAACTAAATACCACCTGTACCCCAATAACTTATGGAAAAATTAAAAAACAAAAAATGTTTTAAAAGAGAGAGCTATGGCCCTATGGACATTTGTCATGAGGGAGAGGGACAGCTCTAGGATTCCTTTATTCATTCATTCATTCATTCAATATGTGTTTATTGAGTGTCTACCAGTTCCAGGCACACTGCAAACTTTTCTAGAATGACTGCCAGGCTTAGGCTGGGTTTCCCAGAAGCATATCCCTGAGTTGAAGATTCATGTGCAAGAGATTTAATAAGAACTTGCCCTCCAGGGAAGCCAGGAAGGGAGTAGGGGAAGCAAGACAGAGATTGGGAGGAAGCCAAGCAAGAGGGCGATTTCAGTCGAAGAAGTCCCTTGGAGAGGAGTGCATTCTGGCCCCAAGAGGAGAACCCTGGAGTGTAAGTTACACTGCAGAGTTGTCCAGACTTAAGGCAAGGGAGTTGGGCTTTGATACTCCTAGGTGGAACCACCACAGGGTAAGCTTTCTAAATGAGCCTTAACCCTTAACCTATTTACCTTCCTTGATTTAATCTAGTGAGAGACAATTCTACCTCATTGAGTGATTTCCTCTCACCTGCATCCCAAATGCCTCCTTGTTAATCGCCACTATCACTCTTTAAAGTTTTCTTCCCTCCCCTCTCCACTTAGTTCAGGCATACTTACTCACTCATTCAACAAGCATTGATGGAGAGCTTGATATGTGCCAGTCATCGAATTAGGAGCTGGAAGTAGGAGAAAAAGCAAATATAAATAAGGCTCAAACCCTTACCCAGACAGCTTCTGATGACACCATGATTTATAAAGACCTCTAACTTTGTAATTAGAAAGAGCCCTTTATTTACTGACAATCTTGGGCCAAACCACATAACCTCTCTAAACCTCAGTTTTCTTAATCTTAACATGAGGATTCTAATTCCTCCCAATAATCTTTGTCTCCAAAGGTTTTCATAGAGATTAAACAACGTATGTAAAGCACCTAACAGTGTCTGGTACATTAAAAGTACACAGAAAGAAGTTTTGTTAATTGTGGAAAGTTTTGGAAAAGTGAGGGAAATGAATTCTCTGTCCTCTTTCAAATTGTTGCAGTAAAACAGCTATAGTATAATGGAAAGATTAGTCAGACTTCGAAGGCCTCGGTTTTGTTCAGCTCCAGTGCTTACCGTTGTCCTTGGACATATAAACTCTGCTTTCCTCATTGGAGTAGATATTTACTAATGGGGTTTGGAGGCTTCCCAGCATCTGATCTCCTTTCCCATAGGGGAGAAGATCCTGTTGTTTGAACCTTGGAGGAAGCAACTACAAAATCCACAAAGCTGCAGACAGGACACAGGCACGTGACCCAAGTTTAGCCAATCAGAGGTCTGAGCCAGCATTTGAGGACTCTGACACAATGGAATCTACCACTTGGTGGGAGCAGTGGGCACAACAACCAGTGGCCCTTGGCAACGCTATTAGCAGAGATAGTTCAAGGTTCACTATTTTTAAAATGTCAGGATACATTCTCTTCTGAAAATGAAGAGAATATCTACTTCACGGGGTTTGGGGAAAATTATGCCAAAATAAAAAACTGATCACAGGACCTGGAGCAAAATAGATGCTTAATAGATGTTTCTTGAGTCTGTTTAGGAGGCTTTCCCAAGTTTTACAAAAAAAGGCTGGCAGTTTCTGGGTTGGCTTCTACCAAAACATAGAATTCCCAAGGACTATTTTATCCAGCTCCCATCCCAGTTATGTATTTCTCTTTGATCACCACTCCAAGTTCAAAGTACATTTAATTCTGATATGCAGAAGAATTCAGTTCATTATCTTTGGTTAAAAAGTAACTACTTTATCTGGTGCCTTCTGAAAGGCAAGATCAGAGGGTTTTGTAAATAGCTTCCTTCCCTCAGTGTAAGGTCTAGGTGAAGGAGAGAAAACTCACAACCAGAGAAATCATCTCAACAGCTACAGTGAAACAGATGGCTAAGTGCTAGATGTAATTTATGTCAGCAAATCTTGTCACAAAAAAGGAGTCTCCCGTGGCAATGCTCTATGCATCCAGGCATTCACTAGGGTCTACTTCATAGCCCTCTTCCTTGGCTCTGCAAGGTTTTCTTTTGTGAAATCTCTTTCACTGTTTCAGTTTCAACCATCGCCTCCAAGCTGGTGGCCCTCCAAGGCTGCAATGCCACATTGCCAGCCACCTGCTGTACCTCTCCACCTGGTTCCACCTACACTTCTAACTCAATACCTAAAACACTAAATTCATTATCTCCTACCTACCCTGCCCCTTTGCCCAAACAACTCCACTCTGAGTTTCTTATTTTTGTTCAGGATGCCACCATTCTCCCAGTTACCCAGGCTCCAATCCTTGCTGTTATTTCTATTCATTTCCCCTTCTCCTAGAATCTATTCTCTGGGTACACATTCATATCCATTCACCCCTTTGTTTCCATTCCCACCCTGGTTGGGGCCCAAATGTTTTTTATGTCTCAATTACAACAAAGGCTTCCTAGTTGTCCTTTATCATCTCTTTCTTCTAGTCTGGCTATGTGCTCTCTCTCCTCCTCACAGACATTAAATGACTGAACATTGCCTATTCGAGCCAACAAACATTTATTGCAAACCTAATTGTGCATAACACTACTCTAGGTGTTCTCTGAGATTCAATAATTGAAAGACATAGTCCTTAATTGGAGGGAAAAAACAATTGCCCTTAAATTAAAGTTATTTGTGTACTTGTCTTATTTGTGTAAGTGCCTTGAGAGAAGCATACACAAACACGTGCACACACATCACATCACATCACATACTAAACCCTATCAGTGTTCACAGAGAGGGATCAATGGATTTGGTGTAAATCTGAAAACCAAACTTTAAGACTCCATCATTTGCACGACATCTTTGAGGATGATTAGGATTTTGACAGGAGAGTTCAGTAAAGGGGCATCAAGGGAAAAAAGATCATATTAGGAAAAATCTTGGGGTGGCGGCAGGCAGGAGAGAATTTCAAGGAACCACAAGGAGTCCAGTCAGGATGAAACAAAGGGGACTGACCAAAAGATGAGCTGAGGAAACAAGGTAAAGCCCCGATGATAGTGGGCTTTGAGTGCCAAGTTGTGAGATTTATACTTCACTTCCTCTACATTATCTAGTAGGTTTGGAGCATTTTGCTTGTTTTTAAAGAAGTGAATATTTTTAGGCTGGGCGTGGTGGCTCATGCTGGTAATCCCAGCACTTTGGGAGGCCAAGGTGGGTGGATCACCTGAGGTCAGGAGTAGGAGACCAGCCTGGCCAATGTGGTGAAACCCTGTCTCTACTAAAAATACAAGAAATTAGCTGGGCGTGGGGGCAGGCGCCTGTAATCCCAGCTACTTGGGAGGCTGAGGCACGAGAATCATTTGAACCTGGGAGGCAGAGGTTGCAATGAGCCAAGATCACGCAACTGCACTCCAGCCTGGGTGATGGAGTGAGACTCCATCTCAAAAAAAAAAAAAAAAAAAAAAAAGAATTGAATTTTTTTTTTATCATGAAAGTAACACAGTCAGTGCTATTAGTCTAGTGATGATCAAACCTAAAAATAAAACAGCTCAAACAATATCAGGAAGTTTGCCAAAGGAAAATAGAGTAGGCACAGAGTGAGAAACTTCCTGTCTTATTGCAGGAGCACCTAGTACAATGGTTACACAGAATAAGCACACAGTAAATAGATGAACAAATGGATGGAGAAATGGGTAGTTAAAAGAAGTGATGGGAAAAGGACACTGTCAAAGCATTTTTTCTACTTAATAATTTAGTTTAGAGAACCTGGATATCAGTTCTGGTACTTCATATCTTGAAGACTATGAATGTAACTTTTTTAATATCGTCATTTTTAACATTCATCTCAGCCTAACAACTGAATATTAAGCAAACTTCTGGGGAGCTTACCTATTACAAAAATGAGTAGGTATTCTGAGCCTGCCAAGTCCAAATGAATTCAGGGTGCAGTAAAGTAAATGTTGAAAAGACAGCTAACAGACATAATGTCTACATCTTCAGAAGAAGACTGAGAAACTCAGAGAGGAGTAGAGAGGTAATTCCAGTGGAAGGAAATGGTGACTACAGCAAAGATTGGTCTGTATAGATGGATGGGTTTGATTGGATGCCTGGAGGCAATATTCTATAGAATATTCAAAAACCAGAAACATCAGGAAAACTTGGTAAACTGAGTTCCTAAACATGAAGGTAACGAAGTGTCAGCAGCTAGATTAGCTTTTTGGTACTGGGAACCTTAGGTTAATAAGTTTAAAGAGCTCTTTTTAGAAGTTCTCATATAATTTTCTGCTTCTTTATTGCACCACTCTCCTCATTGTCTTTTGTATTCTGTATAAGGACTCTTGCTTTAAGTTTGTTTTCTCCTGTACGCTGATGAGTCCTTGTACACCTCAGGAAATGTCCTAGATTTTGCTTTATAAAGAAGGTAAAATTTTGAGGTCTAGATGGTAGGCAGTGTACCCTAGGAAATGACTTTACGGTGACATTTTCAACTAGTAGTTATGCACAGGAGATTGTATGTAAGGGACTGTCTCCATGGGCGTTAATTGTAACATGTCAGTGAAAGGACCCAGATCCCTGGGCTGGTGGGCCAAGCCTCCGGCTGCTGCCAAGTGTTGTAATGTTAAACAGGGAAACAATTTTTGACCCTGACAGTTTAGAATTTGGTGGCTTCCCTCAATCAAGGACTCACAAAGGCATAACATAAGTAATATTCTGAATTTATTTAAAATGCATACCACCCATGAGAGGAAGAATGGTGAGGTAAACAGGTACTAGATGGGAACAGAGGATGAATCAAAGATCTTGTGCTTGAAAAACAGCAAGTGGTCCATTTTAGCTGAGACATTTTTAAAAGTTAGAGAAATATTGGAGGATGAAGCCAAGATATTAGCTTGGGATTATGTTCTTTGGGGGTTGAATACCAGAGTGAGGAGCTGGTACTTAATTTGGCAGATGGTGGAATGTCACAGAATCTTTGAGCAATTTAACTGTTATAATTAGAGCTACTTAATTCATTATCAATGTGTAGGCTAGATTTAATCAAGGAGATAGAGAAGACCAGAAAACAAGTTAGGAGAGTGTAATAGAGACAGCTAGCTGACCAATAAAAATACACCCTTCTCTGGTATGGAGTTGGGGCTTGAGCGTGGCTATCCAGACAGACCACACTCACCAGCTCCTCCTGCCCCTATCCTGCAACTATTTGGGATTATGTGATTAATTCTTACCAAGGGAATTCAGTGGAACTGATGCTCATTACTTCCAGATTAAGGTGGTGCTATAGTTTGGTTTGTTTGTCCCCTCCAAATCTCATGTTGAAATTTGATCCCAAATGTTGGAGGTGGAGCCTAATTGATGGAAGGGGTTTGGGTGATGGAGGCGGATCCCTCATGAAGGGCTTGGTGCTGTCCTCAACGTAATCAGTGAGTTTTCATTTTATTAGTTCCTTCAGAGAGTTGGTTGTTATAAAGTGGTTGGCACCTCCCCACCTCTTCCCTCCTCTCTTGCCATATGATCTCTGCACATGTTGTTTCTGCTTCCCCTTCTGCCATGATCGAAAGCAGACTGAAGCCCTCACTAGATACAGATATCAGAGCCACGCTTCTTGTACAGCCTACAGAACCATGAGCCAAATAAACCTCTTTTTTAAAAATAAATTATCCAGTCTCAAGTATTCCTTTATAGCAACACAAATGGACTAAGTCTGGTGGTTATGTGGTTGATCCTCCATGCTTTCTCTTGACACTGTCTTCCAGCCCCTTGACACCAGGACATCCTTGGAGCCATAATACAGTAGAGCCATAAGATGGAAGCACAGACCTTTTTCATACTCTGGGAAATTTTAAAGGTGTAGGAATATGTTCAGTGAGAGACACTTGGTTTAGTTACAATACAAGGCTCACAAACTATAAATCATAGATTTCACTTTCAGGAAAGCTAGTTTCTTTGCACAGAGAAAAGCTAGAAGCTACTCTACTGACATTCCTATCTTTGTCTGTCTGACCCAGGTCTTTCTTCCCATCTCCCATGTTAACATCTTGTCCCAGGGAGGATCTGATGAAGTAGTGTGGCTCTGTCATTAAAACCCATGTGGGATTTAGACAAGAACTGATTTTCTACTCATTTATGGTATAAGGAGCCAATTGGTGATTTAATGGCCTAAGGGCAAGTCTTTCCCCAAAATCTTCTTTATATCACTTGAACTTCAAACACCTGGAGGCTCATTTACTACTTAAAAAAACATACACTTTTATAGGCTAAATGTGCTTGCCTTAACTTCTGAGGAAACCACATGGCCTATGGCTTCATAGAAGAGGTGAGTCAAGGTAGCCATGTACTATGTCATTTATTGGTAGCATGAGTTGGGCAGAACTAGGCAGAGGGCCCAAGATTAGTCAGTACCCTCAAGACCCCCAGCCTTCAAGTTAACATTTCCCAAGAAAATCAGAGCACCTCACTCCATAAAGTAACTTGGAGTTACTTATAATCCCGAGTGCCTCACAGGATTATAAGAAGCAGACAGTAGGGCGGGTGCAGTGGCTCACGCCTGTAATCCCAGCACTTTGGGAAGCCAAGACGGGCAGATCACGAGGTCAAGAGATCGAGACCATCCTGACTAACACAGTGAAACCCCGTCTCTACTAAAAATACAAAAAAATTAGCCAGGCGTGGTGGCGTGGGCCTGTACTCCCAGCTACTCAGAAGGCTGAGGCAGGAGAATGGCGTGAACCCAGGAGGCAGAGCTTGCAGTGAGCAGAGATCGTGCCACTGCAGTCCAGCCTGGGAAACAGAGTGAGACTCCATCTCAAAAAAAAAAAAAAAAAAAAAAAAAAAGAAGCAGACAGTAGAAAAAAAGAAAAGAAGAGACCAAAGCCAAGTCAGGGCAAATCCTTGTGTGAAGCAAAGATGATGCACAGAACTGAGGGAGAAAGACTGGTTTCTAGAACCACATCAGTTGCTGACATCTTCCTACTCTTTATTTCTAGTATGTGGACATCCAAACAATAAGTCCTCTTTTCTCCAGAGGTAACTTGAAGGAGTGAGTTTAAAAGGTAAATTGGCACAACACTTAAACAAGATTACAAAAAAGGCTCTCATATGCTTAAATAACCAATATTGATGTTACTCTAAATCCTCTCTCAATTTTTATCAATATACAGCAATATATATTTTCTTAGTTGGCCAGTGTATACTTCCTATACCTTGCCCTTTTTTCACTTAACATTATTTTGTATACATATTTCCAAGTAGCAGCATACTCACATCATTTCTTCCATCCATGTATCATGCTCATGAGTGTATGTGTCTATTTTGAGGTATTTGAGTCATTTTCTATAAAGTAAATTGCCAACATAGTAGAATTCTGGACACAAAATGATACAAACCAATACTGAAGTTAAAATAGGTAAACAGGCTATTGGTCAGTCAAATGTGTGTGACCTTTCCTGACTTGAAAGCAAGCGCATGTTGAAGCTGCAGTAGGGGTGAGAAACTAAGAAGATCCAGGATGAAGAATAAAATGTTAGAGCTTGAGGAGGAGAGGTCTCATGGGCAAGCCTCAGTCCAGAGACTCTTTGGTCAATAAGCTCAAACAACAAATGTTTGTGGGGTCTGCACTAACTCCCAAGTAGTTAATGTCACAATTGAATTAAATTGCAGGACAACCAGTTGGTGTCAGATAATTGCTGTCAGAACAAAACCATCATCTACATATACAAATGGCAAAGCAGTACTCAAGAATGTTTAGAGGTGGGTGCAGTGGCTTACACCTGTAATCCCAGCACTGTGGGAGGCTGAGGCAGACAGATCGCTTGAGCTCAGGTGTTTGAGACCAGCCTGGGCAACATGGCGAAACTCCATCTCTACTAAAAATTCAGCGTTGATCTTTGTCATTTACCATCCTGATATAATAAAGAATATATCTGGTCTTTGTCCATTGTTCCTGGGACAGAATTTCAAAACTCTTGGAATTCCCCATAAGAGTGTCTTTATTTATAACAAGTCCCTTTCCTTCACATCTGAGTTTATGCTAATTAAGTGGCTTACGGTGGCTTCCCTAGATAGCTTCAGGACAAGAGCTGGTCATCAGAAAGACAGCCCCAAGAAAAGGGAAGAGAACTGGAGATTGGGTTCAATCATGTGGCCAGTGATTTAATCATTCATTCTATATAATGAACGCTCAGTAAAATCACTGGACCTTGAGTCTCAGTAGAGCTTCTAGTTGGTTAACACACTGATGTTCTTGGAAGGTGGCGTGCCCTGATTTCATGAGGACAGGTCATAGAAGCTCTGTGCCTCCCACCACACACATTTCCCATCCAGACCTTGCCCTATTCATCTCTTCCATTTGACTGTCCCTGTGTTGTATCTTTTATAATAAAACTATAATCATAAGTATAGCACTTTCAGTGGTTCTGAGTCATTCTAATGAATTAATGAACCTGAAAGGATGAGTGGTCATAAGAACCCCCAAATATGTAGCCGGCTGGGCAGAAGTGCAGGCGGCTTGGGAACACCAGAACTTGTGACTGGCATCTGAAGCAGGGGACACCTTGTGAGACAGAAATCCTTAACTTGTGGGGTCTGCACTAACTCCTGAGTAGTTAATGTCACAATTGAATTGAATCGCAGGACAACCAGTTGGTGTCAGATAATTGCTGTCAGAACAAAACCATCATCTACATATACAAAGGTCAAAACAGTACTCAAGAATGTTTAGAGCTGGGAGCAGTAGCTCACACCTGTAATCCCAGCACCGTGGGAGGCCAAGGCTGGCAGATGGCTTAGCTCAGGTGTTTGAGACCAGCCTGGGCAACACGGCGAAACCCCATCTCTACTAAAAATATAAAAGAATTAGCTGGGTTTAGTGGTGCACGCCTGTAGTCCCAGCTACTCGGGAGGCTGAGATGGGAGAATTGCTTGAGCCTGGGAGGCAGAAGTTGCAGTGAGGCAAGATCGTGCCACTGTACAGCCTGGGTGACAGAGTGGGACCCACAATCTCATGGCTGGATGCAATAAAATTTTTTACTCATACGAAATCCAAAAGTGGTGTTCTTCATTGGGTGGTCTTCTTGGGTATCCACCTTCTACTGGGCCTCAGAGTACTCCACACACTCAACAAATGGGGAAAGAGCATAGGAAGGTATATATAGAAAATGTTCTACTCACATTCCATTGCCTAGAATTTAGTCTGCCTCTTACTACAAAGCAGCTCAGGAAATGCACTCTAGCTGTGAACCCAAGAACAGGAAATGGGTTTGATGAGCAAGCAGGCACTCTATCACAAGGATATAAAATAATTTCCTTATTCCTGAAAATACTATAACATAATTGGGATTTTTAACCTGTTTAATCTCAATAGTCAAGAAAGTTATAATGAGGTCGTTTCCTCATTGCCAGTTGTCATGCTAACATATTTCAAAATGGAGCAGAACTACTATAGTATTTCAGTTCATTGCAAGAAAGGTTTCTTCAGCACTTACCATCCAGGACCTATGATAAGCAAAGGGTATACAAAAAAGAATAAGACCTAGTCCCATTCTGGAGAATCTTACAGTCCAGTAGAGAAGCTTATAGACCATTGGAACTTTCCATTTAACTTTCATACATTAAAACTGTACACAATTAATGCAAAGAGAAAAGTTATTTGCAAGTAGGAGGACAGTTCAAAAGTAGAGATGCTTTAAAAATACTATATCAATACCACATCAAAAATGAGCATATGATCCAAAGGAGCAATTGGACATATTGATGGATGGATGAACAGATGTTCTAGTATAATATCAAAGAAAACTATTTTAATTGATGTAGTAAAACACACAAAGCAAGATTCAGAAAAGTATGGCTGACTTAAGGAAAGAAGAGGAAAAGTCACTTTTTAAAAACAACTACATCTCTAGCTTCCAAAACAAGCAGTTCCCAACTCAGGCACTAACTGTGTTTTTAAAATCATGTTTTAAGTCCATTATTTGGAACACTGTGTGCATATTTCTTTAGGAGCAGTGTCATAAAAGGTTATTTAGATTCCCAAGCCAACTAGAGCTGTCGGTCTATTTAACCAATAATGTACCTGAAAAATTGTACTAAGCGTCCTATTTCCTACAAGAAAATGCATCTGGTTTCTAACTCACAAAAGGGCCACCCCCACCTCCACTATTTCAACAGAGATTACAGCAGGTGAGGTGGGGGGATATATTGTAGTCCAACTGTGGCCCAAGCGGCAATAGATTCTTTAAGAAACCAGAATACAGCATGGAGAAAGAGACGAAGTTTTCATCATATGGGGAAGTCACAAGGAATAGATGTTTCTGGGCTTCAATACCTAGTTAACATCCATAGATCCAGGTTCTCTTGAAAACTCGGAAGACCTCAGTTCACATTCTCACACAGCAAAAATCAGCTCTTCAGTTTAGCCAGTCCCCACCCTCCCTAGTATCTTACCCTTGTTCACTGCTCTTATTTAAGTTACCTGCCCAGCATGGTCAGTGCTACAGAGAGCTAAAGTAAGATAAGAACTGAAAAATCAGGGCTGGGCGCAATGGCTCACCCCTGTAATCCCAGCACTTTCGGAGGCTGAGGCGGGCGGATCACAAGGTCAGTAGTTCGAGACCAGCCTGGCCATTATGGTGAAACCTCGTCTCTGCTAAAAATACAAAAATTAGCCGGGCATGGTGGCGTTCACCTGTAGTCCCAGCTACTCGGGAGGCTGAGGCAGAAAAATCACTTGAACCCAGGAGGCGGAGGTTGCAGTGAGCCAAGATCCACTCCAGCCAGGGCAACAGAGCAAGACTCCGTCTCAAAAAAAAAAAGAACTGAAAAGTCCTAAATTTACAGAGATGGAGTGTAAAACTGTGGGTCTTCATGTCTAACATGCATCTATCTTCTCCTTGAAATTGTCAGTTCATTTCATCTGTTGAAAGTAAAAGGGCAGAGGTGGGGTAGGCGGATTGATATGAGTGTTGTAAGTCAGCTAAAGTTAGAGGCCATTATTATTTGTGATGTTATCCCCAAGTTGCTTCATTTTCTTCAGCAGAGATCAGCAGATTGAGTGTTTAAGTGGAAAACCCAGAAACATCTCAAAATTTTCATAACAGAAGGTACTTCTTGAAAAGTTATTTCCCAGAATGTCTGAATTGGAGAGAAAAAGAGCAGCCATATCTGAAAGAGGAAGGAGGATAATATAATGGGTTTTCTTCACAAGCCATCACTTGATCTGTGTAGGTCATCCTTTAGTTCAGAGTTTCCTTTATCTGGTTCTTAATCTTCCCAGGCCCCATGAACCAATACCTCACAGAACATGACAGACCAACAGAAAGTAAATGAAGTCATATTTTTAAATGAACTACTATTATATGACAGTGACATATTCCAATACGGTTTACTTGGATGAAAATTTTTCAATTCAGGGCTGTTTAAATCTTGTGGCAGTTTCAGGTGACTAACACTTTTTGAGGAGAAACTGCTAAGCAACTATGATCAAATATTTACTCTGGAACTTTTTCCAAAGAAAAAGAATATGACACATGAGTTACTATGAATAAAGAGCTTGAGGAAAGGATGGGTTATTCAAGGCATCTAGATAAAAATTGTCATCAAATGGCTCACTTGGAAAAAAATTACTTCCAACTTGTAAATTATTAATTTCAAATACTGTGCTTTTCTTTTTATTTTATATAATATTTTATCCATGTGAAAGGATAAATGAAATGCTTAAGTTTAAAAACATAGGAATATAATAAAAGTCAATGAAACCCTTGCCTAAGCACTATAACATTGTAAATAACTTGTATCTACTTACGTGTTCTTCCCTATCCAAGTCTCCCACCTCCCTGCAGAAGTACTTACTATCTTAGTTTTGTGTTCATCATTCTATTCCTTTTTACAGTTTTATCAAATATGTATGTGTGCTTGAACCCTATATTATTAAGCTTCCTTATTTTGAGTATAAAAGCGTGTATTACTAAAAAAGTAATACGGGCTAAATACTGTATGAGTCCATTTATATTAAATTCAAGAAAAATCAAAACTCTAGTGATAGGAAAAATTGATTACTAAAAAAAGTACAAAAGTTTATAGCTAGATTTTTCACTAAACGTTATGCTCCCCAAAATAATTCATATTGTCCCTTGGAGATATAGTTCATTCATTTTCATTTGTGTATAATATTCGATTTTATACATACAGCACATTTTGATACATTCTTCTGTGGAACATTCAGTGATTTTGTTTTATGTTTTTTCCATGTGTGTATATTCCCTGGGACACACAGGACATTTTTTACTTTGGGTATTTAAAAAAGAAGAATTGCTAGCTCATAGGGTAAGCAAATGCTTAACTCTATAGCATAAATGCCAAAATTTTTTCAAGAATGGTTGCAACAACTTACAATCTATCAACAACATATGAGTTCCCATTAATCGAATCCTCTCCAGCACTTGGTATTGTCAGACTGCATCATTATTACAAATATAGTGGGTATAAAATCTTATTTCATATTAATACACAAAATGACATGGGTAATCTCAGATATTAACACATGCTAAGTGAAAAAAGTTAAACATAAAAGGATATATACTGTATGAGTCCATTTATATTAAATTGAAGAAAAATCAAAACTCTAGTGATAGGAAATAGGTGAGTGTTTGCTGGGGCCAGAAGAGGGGATCATTGAGATGATGGAACTGTTCTAT
Organism: Nomascus leucogenys; assembly: GCF_006542625.1. Taxonomy (NCBI): domain Eukaryota; kingdom Metazoa; phylum Chordata; class Mammalia; order Primates; family Hylobatidae; genus Nomascus; species Nomascus leucogenys. Next base: position 49,424,187 of record NC_044406.1, read on the forward strand.
AAATTGATTGTGGTGGATGTTGCATTAATGTATGCAATTACCAAAATTCATCACACTGCACTTAAAATGAATGACTTCTATTGTATGTAAATTGTATCTTAACAAGCTAAGAATTTTTTTGTTTTTGCTGGTGTTGTTGTTTTTGTTTTTGTTTTTTGAGACAGAGTCTTGCTCTGTCTCCCAGCTGGAGTGCAGTGGCAGGATCTCGGCTCACTGCAACCTCTGCCTCCCGGGTTCAAGCGATTCTTCTGCCTCATCCTCCCGAGTAGCTGGGACTACAGGTGTGCACCACCACGCCCAGCTAATGTTTGTATTTTTAGTAGAGACAGGGTTTCCCTATGTTGGTAAGGATGGTCTCAATCTCTTGACCTGAGGTCAAGATCCCCCCTCCTCAGCCTCCCAAAGTGCTGAGATTACAAGCCTGAGCCACTGCGCCCAGCCAAAATGTTTTTAATATTTTATTTTGGTCACAATTTCCATTTCCCTGACTACTAACAAGAGTGAGTCTAGCAGACACTGTTGGTGCCCTGAGCAGATCTCCTTTATTGAGCCAGTGCATTTTTCCTTCAGATGCTGCCAGATTGGCTGCTAGTGGCTCATAGCTTCTCTCTTCTCTGGCGAAATGCTCTTGGCCAATGTGAGTCATCTCACCTGAAGAAGCCTGGGGCAGCTCACAGCCAAAGACTGGCCATATAGGAATAAAAAGGCCCAGTCCCTTCTCTTCTAGTGGGACAAATTTATCAACAATTTTTTTTGTAGTTTGAAACTTATCTTATTTAAGATAAATCTGTAGTACCATACCATAGGATCAGACTGAGAACATATCTCTTGTTCGGCTTCTCCTGCTCTATCCTACTTCTCTCACTTCCTTACAGGTTTCTCCTTACAGCACTCCCCTCTCACTCAAGAATCCCTGTCTCAGGCTTCTAGAGAATCCAGCCTAAGATAGTCTCTCTCTCTCTGTCTCTCTCTCTCTCTCTCTTTTTAATAAAATGCTAACTAATGTCTTTTGCCCATTTTCCTAATGGGTTGCTCTCCTTTTCTTATTAATTTTAGGAGTTCTTCATATACTGTCAGTTTTATGTGTTATAAATATCTTTTCACAATATGTAGCTTATTTTTCATTTGCTTTTCAGCTGTCATTTGATAAACAGATGTTCTTAATTTTAATGTAGACAAATTTATCAACAATTTTTTTGTAGTTTGAAACTTTTTATCTTGTTTAAGAAATCCTTCCATGCCCCTAGGTCTGAAATATATTCTTCTAGATCTCCTGTTAAAGGTTTTTAGCTTTTGCTTTTTACATTTTTCTTGTTTATCCACCTAGATTTGAATTCTGTGTATGGTGTAGGGTGGGGATCCAATTTCACTTTTTAATATATTCATATACATTAATATCCATTTATTTAAGAATTCCTCTTTTTCCCCACTCATCTGCAAGGACATCCACAGCATAAATTATAGTTCCATATATGTATAGGTCTCTTTCTGAACTACGCATTGCATTCCTGGGATAAATCCTATTTTTACCTTTCTTATACGTGACTGGATTGGGTTTCTTAATGTCTGTTAAAGATGTCTGCATAGATTCGGTAATAAGATTGGTCTGTAATTTCTTGCTATAATGTCCTTGTCTGGTTTTGGTAACAAGCTTATAGAATAAGTTGGGAAGTATATCAATTGCTAACTTTTCTAGAAGACTTTGAATAAGACTTTGTGTAAAATTAGGATGATCTGTTGCTTCCAATTTCAATAAAACTTACCCATAAATCCAAGTAGATCCGATGATGTAACTTACTAATTAAATAAAACAAAATCACCAAATCAATAAAAGTCAAACTACAATAATTTAATGCAACAGATAATAACTGGCTTACACTAAATTATCCTCTTAAACTTAAGTATGGAACTGAATGTTATGGCCCAAGTTTGGTGGTGGTGGTGGTGGCTATTGCTGTTATTTTTGGCACACCTATATTGCAATGCACCTGTGATGACTAAATCCTCCCACTTCTTTATTCAAAGCCCTGGAACATCTTCATTGTACACTGGTGATGTCATTTGGCTTCAACTAGGGCAAAGACATCAGGATCATTTACTTTTTCCGACTGTCTCTAATTGCCTAGGGAGTCCTAATAAAACAACCCAGTTGGTATTATTTTGTGCCATCTAATCACTGAAGCCAGCGCAGCCTCTGAAATCTTATGGCTGTCCTCAGTTTAAAGGGTCATCCAGAACACATTGAATTTATTTTTTTTAGATTGTCATTTAGATAAAAACAAAAAATTCTTCAATTCTCATAGACATTATTTGGCCAATGAAATGCATCACTTCTGAATAAAAGCTTCAAAGGACATTGTATGGCTTCCCATAGTTGTCTTTGCTTCTGCCCTGCCAACCAGGAATGTTCCAGATAGATGCCATTGTAAAAGCTTGGGCCCTGGGGTAAAGCAGAGCCACAACTGACCCAAAATGTAGATGTAATGTGAGCTGGAAATAACCCTTTGTTGTTGTAAAAATAATCTAAAAGAAAAGACATGGATCTTGTATGCATCTTACACTGGCATGTTTTAAAAGCCTTAGATAATCTGTTCCAATCAACATTTCCCAAATATTTGCTTATCACTGCACTGGGCAATCCCTATACTTTCTTATCATTGAGATTTTACTCATGGAATTCTCTCTCCCTAGACATTTATCTCTCTCTCCATCTCTGCTCCCTACAGATAATCAAAGACTCAATTTTTCTTCAATCATTCCAGTGGAATAACTGTTGAACTTTACATCTCTTTAGTGACACATATTACATCTTTCCTTCTATTTTACTTTTTCTCTATGTGTCTTATATTCCCTACCAGATTCTCTCCCTGAAAGCTGGAGTGGATCTTCTACATCTTTGTATATCTCCCAGTGCCTAAAACAATGTGTTGTTTATACTAAAGGGCTCAATAAACAGTTGTTGAATAGCTGAGTTTATTTAATCTTTATTAATGTGAGTTTAATAGCAATAACATTAAGATTGGTAAACATGACAAATCTAGACCATGCAACTTTCTTTGTAATGCAGCTGCAAAAACTGCTGTCCTACAATGACTGATTATGTTTTTGAACAGTTGTAAAACATTAGTTACGGAAAAAGCCACAGAGGCAGAACTAATTTATCTGGTATTTAGTTAAAATTCCACAGGGCATGAGGCAAGCGAGGAATTATTGTAAATGCTCATTCTTATGAATGATTTAATTAGCCTTCTCTACCTATAGAACAAAATTAATTTAGAGACAAATATTGCTGGAAAATTTTTCAAATGTAAACTTTTTCAAAACCTAGAAGTTCTTGTTAAATTTCATAAGGTGTCTTTAAAATAATGCAAAACAGTCTCTTTAAGCATCAAGATAATTTTTCATCAGCCACCTTTAGGAGGTGGGGGTGGTGAAGACTAGTTAGGCAAGACAAAACCAAGGGACAGATGAGGGATTAGAGTCTAGGACCTTCAACTCTTTGCCCTACCAGTCTTGTTTCAAAACCCTACGCTGCTCTAGAGTCTGTGTTCCTCTAGGCCCTGACTTCTGGCTATTTTGGTCAGCCTGTTCAATGCCCTGGCTTCACTCACTATTAGCTTCATGAGAGTTGGGGCAGGAGCAAGAATAGGGGGCTCCGCTCTGCACCACATTTCCTTAAACACCACACCTAAGCCAGCTGACATTCTACTACCCAGTGTTCACCCCCATAGTCACAGTAGGAGACTAATGCAAAATGCCCTGGAGTTCCTGTGGATTGAGAATTGAGGAGTGGGGGAGTCATACTCTGGGGAAGAATTAAAGCATAACCTGGGGACAGAGGGAAGGGGACACAATTGTTATAGGCAAAGAACCATCATGTGTAAAGGAAGAGAGCATTGTTGTATTTAGGAAGCTATTACATGTTCAGATGTGTGGGACACAGATAGAGGTTGAGGAGTGATGAAAGGCAAGGCTTGAGAATATCATCATGATTCAGTTTTTGTCTTGAAAATGTCATTCTGGAATAGGAAGAAGTCAGATGGGAGCCAGGGAGACCAGTTCAGAGGGGATTGCAGTCATATGGATGAGAAGTAAGGAAGGGGAAACTGGGACAGCTGCAGTGAGGACAGAGAAAAGTGAACGGATCTGAGAAAGTTATGAAGATACAATTGAAGAATTAATCATTGCATTCAGGGGGATGCCCAGTTAAAATCAAGCTGAATCATTTGGTGCACCAGAGCCAGTGTGTTAAAAAGGCAGTGAGTTCTAGACACATCATGGGAATAATTTCCCTCTGTTAGTCAAATCAACTTTGCTGACCTAAGCTATGGATCCTGGACATTTGTTATTCAACCCAAGTCCCTAACACTCTTACAGCTCCACTGCCCAGTCACTTCAACTGCTCACTCTCCATCCTCCTTCAGTCCAGATCTCTGATTCAGAGACCTCACATAAATTTCTGACCCAGTAATTACCCTGGCTTTTCTTCTAACTCAGCCCAGGGAACAAAAGATGCAGATCTGTTTAAGTCAACCGAGGCCATCCCAGGAGCCTGGAATGAGGTCAGCTCTCTCCAACATACATGGGCTGTAAGGGTAGGGTACAATTAGGAAGGGGACTGGGTAATATGTCTCTTGTGAATGTCCTCCTGCATGCCTATTGAAATAATTCTACCAATCTGTCAGGATAAGACTCAAATGCTACCTCTTTACTTTTTTTTCAACCTTTATTTTAGTTTCAGGAGGTACATGTGCAGGTTTGTCACATGAGTAAATTGCATGTCACTGAGGTTTGGTGTACAAATGATCCCATTACCCAGGTGGTGAGCATAGTACCCAATAGACAGTTTTTAAACCATTGCTCCTTTCCCACTGTCTCCCCCATAGTCCCCAGTGTCTATTGTTCCCATATTTATGTTCATGTTTACTCAAAATTTAGCTCCTGCTTATAAGTGAGAATATGTGATATTCAGTTTTCTGTTCCTGCATTAACTCACTTGGGATACCTGCCTCCGCCTTCATCCATGTTGCTGCAAAGGACATGATTTTATTCTTTTTATGGCTGCATAGTATTCCATAGTGTATATGTACCACATTTTCTTTATTCAGTTCATCACTGATGGGAAGCTAGGTTGATAGCATGTCTTTACTATTGTGAATAGATGCTGCAATGAACATATGAGTGCATGTGTCTTTTTGGTGGAACCATTTATTTTCCTCTGGGTATATATCCAGTAATGGGATTGCAGGGTCAAATGGTGGTAGTTTTGCTTGAAGTTCTTTGAGAAATCTCCAGACTGCTTTCTACAGTGATTGAATTAATTTACATTCCCACCAACAGTGTATAAACATTCCTTTTTCTCTGCAACCTCACTAACATCTGTTGTTGTTTTTTACTTTTTAATAATAGCCATTCTGACTGGTGTGAGATATATCTCCTTATGGTTTTTATTTGCATTGCTCTGATGATTAGTGATGTTGAGCTTTTTTTCGTGTTTGTTGGCTACTTATATGTCTTCTTTTAAGAAGTGTCTGTTCCACTTCTCAAAAGAAGATATTTATGCAGCCAAAAGACACATGAAAAAATGCTCATCATCACCGGCCATCAGAGAAATGCAAATCAAAACTACAATGAGATACCATCTCACACCAGTTAGAATGGCGATCTTTAAAAAGTCAGGAAACAACAGGTGCTGGAGAGGATGTGGAGAAATAGGAACAATTTTACACTATTGGTGGGACTGTAAACTAGTTCAACCATTGTGGAAGACAGTGTGGCGATTCCTCAAGGATCTAGAACTAGAAATACCATTTGACCCAGCTATCCCATTACTGGGTATATACCCAAAGTATTATAAATCATGCTGCTATAAAGACACATGCACATGTATGTTTATTGCAGCACTACTCACGATAGCAAAGACTTGGAACCAACCCAAATGTCCATCACTGATAGACTGGATTAAGAAAATGTGGCACATATACACCATGGAATACTATGCAGCCATAAAAAAGGGATGGGTTCATGTCCTTTGTAGGGACATGGATGAAGCTGGAAACCATCATTCTCAGCAAACTATTGCAAAGACAAAAAACCAAACACCGCATGTTCTCACTCATAGGTGGGAATTGAACAACGAGAGCACTTGGACACAGGAAGGGGAACATCACACACCGGGGCCTGTCATTGGGTGAGGGGAGTGGGGAGGGATAGCATTAGGAGAAATACCTAATGTAAATGACGAGTTAATGGGTGCAGTACACCAACATGGCACATGTATACATATGTAACAAACCTGCACGTTGTGCACATGTACCCTAGAACTTAAAGTATAATTTTAAAAAAAAGACAAAAAAAAGTGTCCGTTCATGCCCTTTGCCCACTTTTTAATGGGTTATTTCCTTTTTGCTTGCTGAATTTTTTAAGTTCCTTATAGATTCTGAATATTAGACCTTTGTTGGATGCATAGTTTGTGAATATTTCCTCCCATTCTGTAGGTTGTCTGTTTACTCTGTTGTTAGTTTCTTTTACCGTGTAAAAGCCCTTTAGTTTAATTAGATCCCACTTGTCAATTTTTGTTGTTGTTGCAATTGCTTTTGGGGACTTAGCCATAAATTCTTTGCCAAGGCTGACGTCCAGAATAGTATTTCCTAGGTTTTCTTCTAGGATTTTTATAGTTTGAGGTCTTACATTAAAGTCTTTAATCCATCTTCAGTTAATTTTTGCATATGGTGAAAGGAAGGGGTCCAGTTTCAACCTTCTGCATATGGCTAGCCAGTTATCCCAGCACCATTTATTGAATAGGGAGTCCATTCCTCATTGCTTGTTATTGTCACCTTTGTCAAAGATCAGATGGTTATAGGTGTGTGGCTTTATTTCTGTATTCTCTATTCTGTTCCATTGGTCTATGTGTCTGTTTTTGTACCAATACCATGCTGTTTTTGTTACTGTAGCCTTGCGGAATCGTTTGAAATTGGGTAATGTGATACCTCTGGCTTTGTTCTTTTTGCTTAGGATTGCTCCAGCTATTCGGGCTCTTTTTTGGTTCCACATGAATTTTAGAACTGTTTTTTGCTAATTCTGTGAAAAATGACATGGGTAGTTTGACAGAAATAGTGTTGAATCCGCAAATTGTTTTGGGCAGCATTGCCATTTTAATAATATTGATTCATCCAATCCATGAGCATGGAATGTTTTTTCCATTTGTTTATGTCATCTATGATTTCTTTCACCAGTGTTTTGTAGTTCTTCTTGTAGAGATCTTTCACCTCCTTGGTTAGACGTATTCCTAAGTACTTTGTGTGTGTCTGTGGCTAGTGTGAGATTGCATTCTTGATTTGGCTCTCAGCCTGAATAGTATTGGTGTAAAGAAATGATGCTGATTTTTTTACATTGATTTTGCATTCTGAAACTTTACTGAAGTTGTTTATCAGCTCTAGGAGCCTTTTAGTCAAGACTTTAGGGTTTTCTACAAATGCTACCTCTTTAAAGAAGTCTTCCCAGACTCCACCACTATTAACCCAAACTGTGAGTATGTACTTAGTTAAAAGTCTCCCTCTTTTATATTTTTTTAACTTTTTTTTTTTTTGAGATAGAGTCTCACTCAGCAGCCCAGGCTGGAGTGCAGTGGCACGATCTTGGCTCGCTGCAACCTCCACCACCGGGGTTCAAGCGATTCTCCTACCTCAGCTTCCCAAGTAGCTGGTATTACAGGCGCATGCCACCATGCCCAGCTAATTTTTGTATTTTTAGTAGAGACAGGGTTTTGCCATATTGGCCAGTATTGTCTTGATCCCTTGACCTCGTGATCCACCTGCCTCAACCTCCCAAAGTGCTGGGATTACAGGCGTGAGCCACCGCGCCCAGCCTTTGTTTTTTTTTCTTTTTTCTTTTTTTTTTTTTTTAACACTTTTAACCTGTCTTTGAGTACTTACATAGCCTATAATGTATAATATTTATAAATTTATAATTTGACTACATATGTTTTCTCATACTAGATAATAAATACCTTAAAGTTGAAAACTGCCTTCTTAATCTTTCATTTATTCATTCAACAAGTATTTGAATGATTGAATGAACTAAGGGATGAATCTCTCTCTACTCCCCAGTGCTTTATATATAACATCATCCTTCCTCAGAAAATCTTCCCAGAGCTATTAAAAAGAGAGTACTTTATCAGCCTTAAAAAAAAGGAAATCTTGCCATTTGTAACAACACGGATGAACCTGGAGGACATTCTGCTAAGTGAGATAAGCCAGGCACAGAAAGGCAAACAGTGCTTGATCTCACTTATACATACAAATTTTAAAAGCTGAACTTATAGAAAGAGAGTAGGAGAGTCATTACCAGGGGTCAGAGAGTGGGGGAAATGGAGAGATGTTGGTCAAAGGGTACAAACTTTCATTTATAAAACGAATAAGTTTTGGACATCTAATGTACAGCATGGTGACAATAGTTAATAATCCTGTATTGTATACTTGAAATTTGTGGTTAAGTATTCTCATCACAAAAAAAGGTAACTGTGTGAGGTGATTAGTATTTTAATTAGTTTGATTGTGATAATCATTTCACAATGTATACATATATCAAAATATCACTTTGTGCACCTGAATGTATACAATTTTTATTTGTCAATTATATCTTAATAAAGCTGGAAAAAAATAAAATAGGCTACTTTTGGTAGTCATGACTGATACCTTCTTCCTCTAGGCTAGGAGTGAAACTACAAATAGATAAAATAAAGAAGAGAGTAAAAAGAGGAGCTTAGAAGAAGAGGACTAGATCCAATTGATCTTCCTCTTTCTTTCACATTACTTTTTCCGTCTTTTTTAAAGAAATTGCTTTGAATGGCTGATAAAATCCCAAAGGCTTCAGTATTTTTATAGCCCAATTTGAGGTAAACTATTTTTCTTTATCCTGTCAAATCTCTTCTCTATAAATATATCAATTAGATTCACCTTATTTTCCTTCCATCAATATAAGTGTAAGTAAAATGATTTATGGGCTGGGTGCAGTGTCTCACTCCTGTAATCCCAGGGCTTTGGAAGGCCAAAGCAAGAGGATTGCTTGAGGCTAGGAGTTTGAGACCAGCCTGTGCAACATGGAAAGACCTTGTCTCTACAAAAAAATTAAAAGAAAGCCGGATGTGGTGGCGCATGCCTGTGGTCTCAGCTACTCGGGAGGCTGAGGTGGGAGGATCACTTAAGCCCAGGAGGTCAAGGATGCAGTGACCTGTGATCTCACCACTGCACTCCAGTTTGGATTTACAAAATGATGATCTGTAATAGGATGCCAATATGTGGCACATATTTGAAGCACTGTCATAATGGAATTTTTAAGTAATTAAAATTATTTCACAACTAATTAACAACAGTTTATAACCCCATAAAGCATTCCAACTTAAGCATTTCTATTCATACTCCATCTGCTAAATATTAAGTAGAACAGTACAAAAATAGGAAAGGGGAAGCCATTTCCAATTATGTTCCCATTTTTTACTTATTTAGAGCAATAGCTTAACTCATTTACTTCTCTCGATTAATAGCATTTAATATATATAAATGACTATAAACATTCATTATGAATGCAGAAGACACACTGTTTATTCTATTTTAAAAAAGCAAAATGGAACTATCCTGACTTTTAGATTTGTCTAAACAAAGGCCAATACTAGTTAGAGAAAACATCTGTCTGAATAAAGTCAGAAAATTCCCAAGGATATACTTAAATACTTCTAAGCATGCTTTCAGAACAGACGTACCCATATACGTGTCTTGCAGTCCAGATGGAATGATGAAACTTCCAAGACCCTCCTGGCATTTATTTAAATGTTTGGCTGTCCAGATACAAACTTTATCCAACAAATAAGAATTACCATTCCAAAAATAAGTGGTTCAAACCATCCACTTGCTTGTAGAAGTAGCAAGTGAATTCTTCATGCTTTAATTCATACTGTGCTAACACTGTTTCTATTCTAGAATTTGAAGACCTTCAGTCAACACACTTTGATTGGGCTCCTGTCCGGCACAAGCCACTGTGCTACAAGTCTAGAAAAATGAATGAAATACATCTATCTCTCCGAAAGTGTCTTGGTAGGAGAAAGAGAATTTACTTATGAATACCTATAATGCAATAGCAGGAAATTACACAAGAGAAGACATAGTATTTGACATAGAATGTAAAGTTGGTTAGGATTTCAAGAAGCAGCAGTACCAGGAATAAAGGGAAAAAGGCAGAAAATATACAGTGTAAATGCATGAGCTTTTACGATATTATTTACGATATGTGGCAGACACTATTGACACTCAACCCATATCCCCTTGTAACTCTCTGTTCTCTACACACAACCCTCAGACGCAGAAGCATGAAAGCTGGTTAATCAATTCCTCTGCTTCTTCACCTCTCAAGTAGGATGTACTGTACCCTCTCCTAGAGGTCCCCAGCAGGATAGAACCCAATTACCCACATTAATAGACTATGTATTGGCTATTTTTCCTTCCTTGTCTAACTTCCCTATGTCCCTAGCAGTGCTTCCCAACATTACCTCCCATGTAAAATTCTTCACTCAGACTACTCATAAGATCAGCTTTTTGGGGAATCCAAACTAAAACACAATAACTCAGCCAAGTGGGAATGTTACTGATGACTGACAGAATGGCCGGTTATTTCACAAGTCACTGGAATAAAGCAGCATTTCCCCAAACAGTCATACACAGGATATCTGTGACCACTGATTTGCTCTTCTTGGAGATTTACAATACACATTAGGATAAGGACAACATTAAAAAGTCCATTAGCATACGGGCATGATGAGTCATGCCTGTAATCCCAGCATTCTGGGAGGCCAAGACAGGTGAATCACCTAAGGTTGGGAGTTCGAGACCAGCCTGACCAACATGGTGAAACTCCATCTCTACTAAAAATACAAAAAATTAGCTGGGCATGGTGGTGCACACCCATAGTTCCAGCTACTTGGGAGGCTAAGCCAGGAGAATCGCTCGAACCCAGGAGGCAGAGGTTATGGTAAGCCAAGATCACGCCATTGCACTCCAGCCTGGGTGACAAGAGCAAAACACCATCTCAAAAACAAACAAACAAAAAAGTCAAGTGGCAAAACCAAAACCTATTTAACATTGTTTAAGAGTTAACCAAACTTGTTTGGCACCCTTATTAGCCTCCCAGTTAAAGCCAGTTTGGAAAGTGCTGGAATTGATATTGATGCATTTCTAATTTTAATGAAATGTACTCTTCTGTCATAGAGACCCAGAGCCAAATTAAAACATGTTCGCTAGTGTCCAAATATTCAGAGTTTTAAGCCAAATTTTCATTTTTTTCAAGTATATTTTCAGTTGTTTGCTAATGATGGCAGATTGATTTTTGAATGCCTTAACCTAAGCAATGTTCAATACTGTTCAGACTCTCAGCTCACATGGCTTTCTATGCACCAATGGCCTTGGCCTAATTTTCTGTGGGAACCCCCTACACTCAGAGGTGGAAAGAGGGTTAAAAAGGATTCTAGAAAGATGTCAACAGAAACACGCATCCCTGCTGCCCAATGCCTCACATCGCCAATCCGATGTGCACAGGGGCAGTCACAGGGCCCAGAGAGCAGGTGAGGGCTGAAAAGTGTGAGGAAGGCCTGGTCAGACATCTCGGAGTTCTGAGGAAGGAACTTTCACACAATTTTGCTTCCCTCCAGACTGAACTAGAGTCTAGGAAATTCCTGTGGCAAGAAACTCTAGGATTGAGAACCAGAGCTTCTCAATTCCTAGAGATACGTTTGCTCCCTAAAAATCTCAGAACTCACCCCACCCAGAGGCAGGGTAGTGAAAGCCACTGGGAGTGGTCCAGAGAGGAGCTGTCAGGGAGCTAAATCTGGAGGTGAGTCCTCAATGCCAGAGAGATTGCGAGAATCTGGTCTTTCACTCTGAAAAGACAGTGAACAGTGTAGCAAACAATTTGCCCAAGAGGAGCTGCAGTACTAAAACAGATTTCCTAAAGGACATCATAAAGGAAAAAAAAAACACCGAATGAGGGTCAAACAGTTCAAAATAAGAGTTTCTGAGGCCAACAAACATGATTTTTTTTCACTTTTAAGAAAATCAGTGGATGAAATGAAAGAGAAAATGAACACTTTTGAGACTCATATTGATGGTATGAAAGATCAAAAGGGAAAAATATTACAAAACACAATGCAAAGAACTTCAACTTCCAGCCACAAAGGAGCAATATTTCTGGGAATAATCTTCCTGCCAACAACCATTATAAAAGTTGTTGGATACATCAAGTATCTGTTTAACATTATTGGACAACAAGGCAGGCAAAACTTCAAGGGTCAAAATGTTAGAATCGGGAGGTACATTGAGGTGAGCCCCACATTCACCTGTGACTTTTCCTTTAGGACATTTGCTAGTTCACTGCACTGAAAGTTGGAGCCTAGCAGAAATCAGTGGTCAGGGGCTTGTGGAAATCTCTTTGGGCTGCAGAGAAAAGAGTTAGTTTGGTGTTGCCCAGGGGACCAGTGTCTCAAATAAGAGGAGAGAAGTAAACTAAAAAAATTCTAGAATCAACCTCACCTTGAGATGTTTTCTAATTCCTAAGTTGTGTGCATGCTTAAGTGAGAGTCCCAGAAACCAAGACGAAAGCCACATCTGGGAGACTAAAGAGTTATTAAAGGACTTCAGCAGTCTAATAGCGCTAGGGAATCGGAGAATGAAGTTCAAGCTCAGCAAAGTGTAATGGTCCTTTTAAGCATACAAGGGTTTAAGTTGGGACTCCAGAAGGGAAAATCCCTAAGTGTAAAGGTAATATTCTGCCAGTAACAACAAACTGGAAATAGACCAGCCATGACAAAGGCTAACACCTGCCATCAATTGAATCAAGGCGATCTTCCAATGCTGTGTGCCTATGAGCTAACATCAGTTGAAGCAGCCACAATTTTTCATGCACAGTGTCCTGCATCCAATTAATAAGAATTTCTTGGCACATCAAGAAACATGAATAGATGCCTGAAAATCAAGAGATAAATCAGACAATAAAAATTTGCGACTTAAGTGTTGGTGTTGTCAGACATGGAACTTAAAATAATTATGAACAATATGTTTAAGAAAGCAAAGGATGAAGAATCTCACCAGAAAACTGAAATTATATACATATAATTCAAGAACTTCATTATATATAATTCAAGAAATTATATATATATAGATATAACTCAAGAACTGAAAAACACATTTATTGAAATGAAGAATTCAATAGATGAATTTGACAGTAGAAGAGAGAACTGCCAAACTGAAAACTAGATCAATAGAAAATATCCATAATTGAGAGAAAATAAAAAGATGGAAAATGCAGAAAATAAATATATGGGACAAAATTGAAGGATCTAAAATGTGTAGTTGAGTCCCAGGAAGAGAGAGGAAACAAAAACAATGATTAAAGAAATACTGGCCAAGATTTCCCAAAACTTAAAAAAAAAATTAATAATAAAAATATAAATTCAAGAATCTCTATAGACTCCTAACAGGATACTTTATAATAAGCTTCCTAAAAACTCAACACAAATAGAAGACATTAAAAGCTTCCAGAGGGGAAAAATGACATATAACCATCAAAATAGTAATAACACCAACAACTGTCTTTTGCAAAGAAACTGTAGAATCCAGAGACAATGGAATGACATCTTTAAATGCTTTAAGAGAAAAGTGCCAACAGAGAATTCTACACTCAGTGAAACTACTTCAAAAACTAAATGTTCTAACAAGTAAAAATAAGGCAATTCCAGCAAAACTCCACCAAAAGAAATACTAAAGGGAGTTTTTCAGATGGAAGGAGAATAATCTCAGATAGAATAATTCAAGAAGAAATTAAAAGCACTGGGGAGAATATGTGACTAAATCTAAATGTATACTTTCCTTAGGGTTTAAAATGACAACTTTAATATATCCTTGTAAAATTTTAAATATATGAAGAAGTAAATATTGACATCAGTAACACAAAAATGTGAAGGAGAACAAATGAAGTTGAGTTATAAAGAACTGGGTGCAATGGCTCACACCTGTAATCCCAGCATTTTGAGAGGCTGAGGCAGATGGATTGCTTGAGTCCAGGAGTTTGAGACCAGCCTGGGCAATATAGCGAGACTTTGTATCTACAAAAATTAGCCAGGCATGGTGGTGTGCACTTGTAGTCCTAGCTACTCAAGAGGCTGAGGTGGGAGGACCACTTAAGCCCAGGAGGTCAAAAGTGCAGTGAGCTGTGATCATACCACTGTAATACAGCCTGGGCAACAGAGTGAGACCCTGTCTCAAAAAAAAGGTTATGAAGTTATTAGGTTGCTCAAGAAATGATAAAAGCATTCATTTAAACTAAACAGTTTATGATAGTTTCTCAAATGGTTAAACATAGAGTTAACCCATGATTCAGGAATTCTACTCCTAGGTATATACCCACAGGAAATGGAAACATATGTCAGAGCAAAAACATATCCATGAGCAACATTATTTATAATAGCCAAAGGGTGGAAACTACTCATTTTTTTCAACCAAACACAGGATTAAAAAATGTGATATATCCTTAGACTGGAATATTATTTAGCCATAAAAGGGAATGAAGTACTATCCTGGAGAATGCTCCATCTACTTTTGAGAAGAACGTTTATTCTCTTGTGTTAGATGCAGAGATGTTTGTTAGGTCTAGATGGTTTGTGGTGTTTTTCAATTCTTCTATTTGCTTGCTCAATTTCTTCCTGATTGTTCTTTCCATTCTTGAAAGTGGAGTACTGAAGGCACTATTACTATAGAATTGCCAGTTTGTTTGTTTGTTTGTTTGTTTGTTTTTTCCTTTATTTCTGTCAGTTCCTACTTTATGTATTTTGGTGTTCTGCCATTAGATATACATATGTTTATCATTCTTATATCTTCCTGATGGTTGACCCTTTCATTATTACAAAATGTCCCTATTTATCTCTAGTAATATTCTTTCTCTTAGGGTCTATTTTTTCTCATATTAGTACAGTCACTCCAGCTTTCTTGTGGTTGTTGTTTGCATGATATATCTTTTTCCATACCTTTACTTTTGATTTATTTGTAGATTTGCATCCAAAGTGTTTCTCCTATAGACAGCATGTGGTTGGATATTGTTTTCCTACCCAGTCTGAAAATCACTGCCTTTTGTATTGGATTATTTAATTCATTCACTGGCAGCGTGCTTAACAGTGCCCCACATTTCTCTAAGACTCTGTTTATCATCATTCTTTTTTCTCGGTTGCTTAGATTGCATAATCTCTTTCAATCCGTCTTTCAGTTTGCTGATTCTTTCTTCTGCCAGTACTAATACATTATGAGCCCCTCCAGTAAATTTTTCATTTAAATTACTGTACTTTTCAATTCCAGAATTTCCATTTTTTAAAATTTCTCTTTATCATTTCCTCTACTTGATGTGACATTGTCATTATACATTCTTTTACTTGTTTAATAATGGTTTCCCTTAGTTTTTTGAACATATTTATAATGGCTATTTTAAAATCTTTGTTAATTCTGACATCTGGTCACTTTACACAAACACTTCAGCTGCCTGCTTTTTTTTTTTCTGGTGTAGGGACCATACTTTCTTGTTTCTCTGCATATCTCATAATTTTTGTTGAAAATCAAACATTTTAAATAATATATTGTAGCAATTCTGGGTACTTATCCTCCCTGTCTGGGCCTGGTCATTGTTATTTGCTTGTTTACTATTTAGCGAATGGCTTGTTTTAAGGAACTCTATTCCTTTCTCCCCTGTAGTGTGAAGTCTCTGATGTTGCTCCTCAGGGATAGAGCCTTGGATATGCCCAGAGTCACTCTAGGATGACAGTGGTTTTCCACAGCTCTCTTTGACTATCTCATTCTCTGACCACACCCCATTTTTAAGCTCCATTAATTGCAATTCTAGCTCCTTTGAAGAGATAGTTCCTGAGGTCAGGGTTTGAAATTTGTTCTGACCCCAAGAGGTCTCCCCAGCTGTCTCTTTCCTGTTTCTCTCTAGCAAACTAGTCGACTTACAATATGGCCTATATGTCTAATAAATCAATCAATCTTTTTGCAGTTGCCTTTCACTACCATTTCCACTGTTTCTGTGAGCCTCTTAGGCTAAAATTGCTCCAGGTGTGTTGCAAATAAAATTAGTTTTGGGGAGTAGAGATTTGTAGCTCTATGTTCTACAGTCTGCTTTCTCTTCTCAGCTCAAACCTTTGAGCCAAGGTTCTAGCACTGAGTACAGAGAGAACATGCTTCTTTCCCAGTGACACCACTGCTTTAGAAGCTGAGCGCTCAATGGGTGGGGGAGGAGAGAGCATCAGCTTACACCTTTCAGCATGGAGCCCCTGCCCTAAGGGCTGGGTGCAAAGGCAATCTGGACCCCAATATTCTAAGCAGCACCATGCCCAAGGTAGAGCCTTCATCTCACAAGTAGTGCTGGGCAGAAGGGGGCCCCATCCCTTAGCCCCACTCATGTGAAACTTAGTCTCAGCAACAGGTAGCTAGGAGCAGGCTGAGAAATGTTAACATTCTGCTTCTCCTCGGAAGCTAGCCTTTTATCTGGGAGCTGGGGAGAGGGAACCTTGTGTTCTTGGTTTACCAGTCTGGCGTGGAGCTTCCATCTCACCAAAGTGGGAAGGGGAAGGATGGCACAGATATTGGTTCAAATACCAAAGACTCGCAATTCTTACCAAGTTTTAGAAGATTTTCTTAAATATATGTTTAGTCATTTGTTGTGTGTCCACAGGGCCACTGGACCAGCACAGTGTGACAGAGCTTGTCACACTATCATACTGGAAGTGGAACTACTCAAATAAAATTGTAAACTATATAACTAATAAGCTAACAGAAGATGAAATAATAAGAAATACTTCAATAATGTATGAGAAGTCAATAAAGGAAGAAAAAGGAAACAAGAACAGATTAGACAAATTCATAAGTAAAATAGACAAAATCAACTCTATCATTAATTACACTAAATCTGAATGAAGTAAATTCTCAAAACACAGTTATCAATCGATTATCTTCTTTTGAGAATGTCTTTTCAAATCATTTGCTCACTTTTAAATCAGATTGTTTTGTTTTGTTTTTATTGATGCATAATAGTTGTACATATTTGGGGGTACATGTGATATTTCGATAATGCATACAATATGTAATGATCAAAGCAATGTAATTAGGATATGCATCACCTCAAACATTTATCTTTGTGTTGGGAACATTCTAATTCTTCTAGCTATTTTGAAATATACAATAAATGATTGTTAGCTATAGTTGCCCTACTGAACTATCAAACACTAGATTTTATTCCTTTATCTGACTGTATTTTTATACCTATTAATCAACCTCTCTTCATCCTCCCCTTCCCCTACCCTTCCCAGCCTCTGGTAACCACCAATCTACTCCCTATCTCAATGAGATCCACTTATTTAGCTCCCACATATGAGTGAGAACATGTGATATTTGCCTTTCTGTGCCTGGATTATTTCACTAATGTATTCCCGGTTCATTTATGTCGCCACAAAGGATAGAATTTCATTCTTTTTTATGGCTGAATAATATTCCATTGTGTCTATATACAAAATTTTCTTTATTCACTCATCTATTTATGAACACCTAGGTTGATTCCACATCTTGACAATTATGAATAGTGCTGCAATAAACATAGGAATGCAGATATTTCTTTGATATATTAATTTCCTTTTTTTTTTAGATATACACCTAGCAGTGAGATTGCTGGATCATATAGTAGTTCTATTTTTAGTTGTTTGATTAACCTCATTGCTGTTTTCCATAGTGGCTGTACTAATTTACATTCCCACCAACAGTGTACAAGGATTCTGCACATTAATCTGCATTCTTACCAGCATCCATTATTTTTTGTCTTTTTGATAAAAGTTCTTTTAACTGGGGTGAGGTGATATCTCATTGTAGTTTTGATTTGCATTTCCCTGATGATTAGTAGTAATGAGCATTTTTTCATGTACCTGTTGGCCATTTGTATGTCTTCTTTTGAAAAATGTTTATTCACATCTTTTACTCAGTTTTAAATCAGATTTTTTTTTTTTGCTATTGAGTTGTTTCAGTTCCTTATACACTTTAGTTATAAACCCCTTGTCAGATAGATAGTTTGAAAATAGTCCCTCCCATTATGTAGGTTGTCCCTTCAATCTGTTGATTGTTTCTTTTGCTATGCAGAAGCTTTTCAATCTGATATATTCTATTTGTCTATTTTTGCTTTTGTTGCCTGTGCTTTTGAGGTCGTATCCATAAAATCTTTTCCCACCAATGTCCTGAAGCATTTCCCCTAGGTTTTCTTCTAGTAGCTTCAGAGTTTCAGGTCTTACATTTAAGTCTTTAAACCATCTGGGGTTGATTTTTGTATATGGTGAGGGAAAGAGTTCTAATTTTATTCTTTTGCATGTGTATATCCAGTTTTCCCAGCACCATATATTGAAAACTGTTCTTTACCCAGTGTATGTTCTCGGTGCCTAAATGGCCAGAATAAATGTAAAAAAAAAAAAAAAAAAAAAAAAAAAAAAAAAAAGGTCAGCATCACTAATCATTAGGGAAATGCAAATAAAAACCACAATGAGATATCATCTCACTCCAGTTAAAATGGTTATTATAAAAAAGACAAAAAAAATGCTGGTGAGGATGTAGAAAAAGGGAACTCTCATACAGTGTTGGTAGAAATGTAAACTAGTACAATCATTATGGAAAACAATATAAAAATTCTTCAGAAAACTAACAATAGAACTACCATATGATCCAGCAATCCCACTGCTAGGTATATATCATAAGGAAAGGAAGTCCTTATGTCCAATAGATATATGCACTCCCATTTTTATTGCAGCACTATTCACAATTCAACATATGTAATCAACTGAAGTATCCATCAATAGATGAGTGAATAAAGAAAATGTGGTATATATACACAATGGAACATTATTTAGTCATAGAAAAGAATGAAATTCTGTTATTCATGTCAATATGGATGAGTCTGGAGAACATTGTGTTGGGGAGATAAGCTAGGCACAGAAAGACAGATACTGCATCTTCTCATTCATATGTGAAAGCTAAAAAAGTGGATCTCATGAAGCTACAGAGTAGATTAGTAGTTACCAGAGACTGGGAAAGGTAGGGGAGAGGGAGGATGAAAAGTGGTTGATTAATAGGTACAAAAATGCAATTAGAAGAAATAAGAGTTAGTGTTTGATAGTTTGGTAGGGTGACTATAGTTAATAATTTATTGCATATTTCCAAATAGCTGGAAGAGAGGTTTTTGAATGTTCCCAACACAAAGAAAAGATAAATGTTTGAGGTAATGTCTATCCTAATTACCCTGATTTGCTCATTACATATTATATACATGTATTGAAATATCACACTGTATCTCCAAAATATATACAATCATTATGTATCAATTAAAAATAATAACCAAAAAAAGTAAAATAGAAAATAAAAGACAAATTTATCAGATTGGAGTTTTTAAATCAACTATATGCTGCTTAAAAGAGACACGCTTTATATATAATGACACAGAAAGTAAGAAACTAAAAGGAAGGAAAAATATTAACCAAAGGAAAACTGGTACAACTGTAATATTAGATAGAATATTATTTAAAGCAAGAAATATTATTTGAGATAAAGAATGATATTTTATAACAATAAAGCATTCAATTCAGCAGGAAGCTATAACAATACTAGATTTGTATGTGACTAATAAAAAAGCTTAAAATATGTATAGCAAAATTGGCAAAAGTTAGAAGAAAATTATAGAGAAATCAGAAATAATATTTAGAAATTTTAATATACCTCTTTTTAGTAACTAATGGTATCATTAAGAACGTAGAAGAATTGAACAACAGGACTAAAAACTTGCCCTAATAGACATATATAGAACATTGCAATAAACTGCAGAATAAACATTCTTTCCAAGTGAATATGGAACTTTTGCCAAAATAGAACATAAGGTAGAGCCATTAGTTAAGTCTCAACAAATTTCAAATCGTTAAAATCAGACACAAATTGAATTACCTAAACAGGTGAATTAAACTTGAAATAAAAGCCCCAAATGTGTTAGAATTAATCAGTATGCTTCTGAATAATTCATGGGACAAAGAAGAAATTGCAAGGGATATTAGAAAATATATGAACCATATGGTAATGAAGGTACAACATATCAAAAGCTTATAGAATTCAGTGCTTAGAGAGAAACTTGTAACCATAAATGCATAAATTAGAAATTAAACAAGGCTGAATAATAAATAAGTCATCTAAATATCTATTACAGAAAGCTAAGAAAAAAGCAGCAAATCAACCCTAAAGAAAGAAGGAAATAAATAATAAAGATAAGAATAGAGCACCATAATATAAAAAAGAATTGTGCAAAAAAGAAAATTACCACAGCCAAAAAATATTTCCTAAAAAGATGAATATAACCAATAAACTCCTAGCAAAACTGATCAAGAAATAAAGAGAACAAAATTATCAATTACCAATATGGGGAATGAAAAAGAGGACATCATTACAGATCCAAAAGACACTAAAAATATAAGAAGAAGATACCATGAATAATTTTTTAGAAAGTAATTTGGCAATATTTATTAAAACTGTAATTACATATACTTTTCAACTCAGAAATCCTACTCCTTGAACTCTAACGCATAGAAATAAAAACACCAATTGAAAAACAAATCTCCCATGTATATGGAATATATCCAAAGATGTTTATTGCAGCAATGTTAGTAGTCCCAAAAAAAAACCCATGAAAATAAAGTAATGTAAACTAATTGGAGAATGGAATATTAGGCACATATAGAAAAGAATGAGGCAAAAAAAAACAATGTACAATGAGAAAAGGAAGATGCATTACAAAGATTCTGGGATTTGGATTTTTCCATTTTAATTAATTTATTTTTAAATTGATGAATAAAAATCATATATTTATGATATACGATGTGATATTTTGATATATGTATACATTGTGGGATCAGTAAATCAAGCTAATTAACATATTCATCACCTCACATGCCATTTTTGTAGTAAGAACATTTAAAATTTACTATTAGCAATTTTCAAATATGTAATACATTATTATTAACTATAATAGTCATCATGCTGCACAATAGATCACAGTAGATCTCCAGAACTTATTCATTCTAGCTGAAACTTTGTATCCTTTGACCAACATTTCCCTACTCCACTCCCCTAGCCTCTTGTAACTACTGTTTTACTCTTTGTTTCTATGGGTTCCACCTTTTCTGTTTCCACATGTAAGTGAGATCATGCAGTATTTGTCCTTCTGTGTCTAGCTTATTTCACTTAGCATAATTTCCTCCAAGTTCATCCATGTTGTTATAAATTACAGATTTTTTAGAGCTGAACAGTATTTCATTGTATAGAATACCGCATTTTCTTTATTCATTCATTTGTTGATGGAACTTAGGTTGCTTCCCTAGCTTAGCTATTGTGAATAATGCTGCAATGAATACAGGAGGGCAGATATGTTTTTGATATACTGATTTCATTTCCTTTGGATATATACCCAGTGGTGGGATTACTGGATCATATTGTAGTTCTGTTTTTAATTTTTTGAAGAGCCTCCGTATATTTTTTCATAATTGCTGTACTAATTTAAATTCCACCAACAGTGTACAAGAGTTCTCTTTTCTCCACATCCTCACCAACACTTGTTATCTTTCATCTTTTTGATAATAGCCATTCTAATAGGTATGCAGTAATACCTCACTGTGGCTTTAATTTGCGTTTCCCTGATGATTAGTGATATTGAGCATATTTTTATGTATCTGTTGGCCACTTGTATGTCTTCTTTTCAGAAATGTCTATTCAGGCCCTTTGTTCATTTTTTTTAATCAGGCTATATATTTTCTTACTATTGAGTTGAGTTAATTACATATTTTGCATATTAACCCCTTATCAGATGTATGGCTTGCAAAGATTTTCTCCCATTCCACAGGTTGTCTCTTTACTCTGTTGACTGTTTCCTTTGCTGTGCAGCTTTTTAGTTTGAAACAGTCTCACTTGTTTATTCATGCTTTTGTTGTCTGCACTCTTTTTGTTTGTTTGTTTGTTTGTTTTTGAGATGGAGTCTTACTCTGTCACCCAAGCTGGAGTGCAGTGGTGCGATCTCGGCTCATTGTAACCTCCACCTCCCGGGTTCAAGCAATTCTTCTGCCTCAGCCTCTGGAGTAGCTGGGATTACAGGCGCACACCACTACGCCCAGCTAATTTTTTTTATTTTTAGTAGAGACAGGGTTCCACCATGTTGGTCAGGCTGGTGTCGAACCCCTGACCTTGTGATCCTCCCACCTCAGCCTCCCAAAGTGCTGAGATTACAGGTGTGAGCCACCGTGCTCGGCCTCCTCCAGCTTTGTTCTTTTAGCTCAAGATTGCTACGGCTATTCATGGTCTTTTGTGGTTCCATACAAATTTTAGGATTGTTTTTTCTATTTCTGTGAAAAATGTCATTGGAATTTTCATAGGAATTGCATGGGATCTGCAGACCACTTTGGGTAGTGTGGACATTTTAAGAATATTAATTCTTCTAATCCATGAACATGAGGTATCTTTCCATTTTTTTTGTGTCTCCTTCAATTTCTTTTTACATTTTATAGTTTTCAGTGTACAGATCTTTCACCTTCATGGTTAAATGTATTCCTAAGTATTTTTTGATACTACTGTAAATGGATTGTTTT
Source organism: Nomascus leucogenys (assembly GCF_006542625.1). Classification (NCBI taxonomy): domain Eukaryota; kingdom Metazoa; phylum Chordata; class Mammalia; order Primates; family Hylobatidae; genus Nomascus; species Nomascus leucogenys. The sequence continues at coordinate 49,446,919 of NC_044406.1, forward strand.
CTTGATTTCTTTCTCAGACAATTTGTTGTTGGTGTATAGAAATGCTACTGATTTTCATATGTTGATTTTATACCCTGCAACTTTACTGAATTCATTTGTCAGTTCTAACAATTTGTAGTAGAGTCTTTAGGGTTTTCTATATGGAACATCATGCTGTCTGCAGAGAGAGACAATTTAACTTCTTACTTTTCAATTTGGATGCCTTTTATTTATTTTCCTTGCCTAATTGTTCTGGCTAGGACTTCAAATACTATGTTGAATAGAAGTGGCAAAAGTGAGCATCCTTGTCTTGTTCTTGCTCTTAGTGGAAAGGCTTTTAACGTTTTACCATCGAGTATGATGTTAGCTGTGGGCTTGTGATATATGGCTTTCATTGTATTGGAGTATAGTGCTTACATACCTAGATCCTGTTTCTGTTAAATGATTCTTAACTCTGTGTGTGTGTGTGTGTGTGTGTGTGTGTGTGTGTGTGTGTGTGAAATTCTATGATCTTGAGAAAAGGTCTGGGAAAATAAATACCAAGTCATTTATACAGGTTAGTGGAGGTGTCGGTGGGAGCTTGAAGTATCAATAAAAAATTAAACAAAATTCATTTTTTCAATGCGTGTCTGTATCAAAACATCTCATGTACCCCCATAAATATATACACCTACTATGTACCTACAAAAATTAAAAATAAAAAAATTTAAATTTTTTAAAAAGAAAAATCCTGTTCAAAAAAAGTTGTCCACAATTTAAAAGATAGTACATACCATATTTTCTCTTTTAAGTAAAAGTACCAATGTAAATATGCATGCATCGACATGAAAGGATAGTCTCCTAAAACATTAATGGTGAGGATCCTGGGGTGGTGAGATTTCAGAAAACTTTTACTTTCTTCCATACATGTTTTTCTAAATAGTTTGAATTTTTTGAAAAGCAAAAATTTTTTTAAAGCTATTTTCATTGGTAAAACAATAAGTAAAAATAAAGGTAGAAAGCTGAATGGAGGGAAAAGCCAAAGTAGAATTAGAAATTGGGCAATGAAGCATCCCAGAAACATGGTGAGAAAATCTCTCTGTGTCTTCTTTTAGTGGAACCTGTCACCATGGCACCAGAGTCAGAGGATTCCAGATAATCTCTCTTTTATTATTTCTTAAATGACCATCACCAATATCTGAACCAGAGGTGACTGACAATCTAACCATGAATAATTAGCCTGGGTCCCTCTGAGAAGCCAGAAGAAACCAGGGCATAATATTTCTGGCAGGCCTCCTTGCTTTGTCACTTTTCCTGTGATTCTGCTTGGTATGGACCAGTGTAACTGTTTCCTTAGATTTGCTTATTCAAGATGACGCCATGGTCCATTATACTCAGGTACCAGTTTCCATTATCCAATCGGTCACCTTCTGCCTACTCTGTGTCAGTTAAAACAACTGTGGCCCAGCCACCACCCACGCAGGCTATAAAACCGGTTTCAGGTTTTCATAGTGAATCACATCCCTGCGATGTTAACAGGAGCCTGCTTTTCCCAGACTGACATGTCTTTCCTTGAGGGTAACACCTTTCATTTTCCACCCACACACCACCCATAAAAGTTCTTTAATCATCTTCAGTTCTATTTGCTCTGAATAAATATTCACAGTTCCCGATGGGCATGTGGGATAGAAGTATGCTATCACTTTTCCTTTGCCCAATAACGACACCCATTTTCTCTTTCCTAATGACTATTTCCGAGTTTTTCCAGAACCACTGATACCATGTCACATTTAACCCTGTTTCTAAATTCTATCCACCTCTTTCACTGTTATTTCGCTTAGGCCAAAGTCCTTGAAATCATCCTTAACTCCTCACTCTCTTTCACATTCCACATCTATCGCATCAGTAAATCTGGCTCTACTTTGCTCATCATCATTAGTTGTTAGGAAAATACAAATTAAAATCACAATGAGATACCACTTCATACCTAAGAGAATGACTAAAATAAAAAGTACCAACAATATTAAATACTGACAAGGTTAGAGAGCAACTGGAACTCTCTTGCATTGCTGGCAGAAATGCAAAATGATACAGCTGCTATGGAAAGCAGTTTGGCAGTTTCTATAAAGTTGAACATGCACTTACCACATATATCAATCATATTCCAAGATATCTACCAAAAAATGAAAACTTATGTTCATACAAAAACCTGTGCACAAATATTTATAGACACTTGATTCATAATCACCGAAAACTGGAAACAACCCAAATGTCCTTCAGTTGGTGAATAGAAAAACAAACTGAGGTACATCTATACAGTGGAATTCCACCCAGCAGTGATTAATAAAATAAACTTTGATTCATACGTCATAGATGAATGTCAAATGCATTTTGCTTAGAGAAAGAAGCCAGACAAAAAAGTCTACAAACCATATGATTCCATTTATGTAAAATTCTGGAAAAGACAAAACCATGGGGGCAGAAAACATGTCAGTGGTTACCAGCTATTGGGCTTGAGGGACTAGTGTGACTACAAAGAGGCAGTATGAGGCAATGTGAAACTGTTTTATACCATGACTTTGGTGGTGGATATGTGAATACATGAATTTGTCAAAACCCCCCTTGTCCTAGCCACCATCAACTCTTCCCTAGACTCGTACGGTGGTCTCCTAACTGCTCTCTTGCCTCCAGTATTGCCCTCTTACAGTGCATATGGTAGCCAGAATGATACTTTCAGATCTAAGTCATATCATATCATATCATACCCATGCTCAAAAGGCTTAAAATAAAATCCAATGTTCTTGCCATGATCCCTACAGCCCTACATGATCTGGCCCCTTGATAACTTCTCTGACCTCATCATCTAGTATTGCCTTCCTCACTCGTTGTATTCCACCTACACTGGCCTCCTTGCTTGTCCATGAACAGGCCAAGGATACTTCAACTTCAAGGTCTTAACCCTTGTTGTTTCCTCTCATGGGAATATTTTTCACTAAATACCTGCATGGCTTATTCCCTTGCTTAAAACTATCACTGGCTCTCCATTGTGCACAGGATAAAATTTCAACTCCTCAGCATGGCACTTAAGACCCATGATGCTACCCACACCTATCTCTACATTCTTATCTGTCACAAGTTGTGCCCTGAACATAACAAATTGTGTTTCTGAATTCTATCCACTTCCCCTTTTTTGCCTGATGAATACCTACATATTTTATTTTTTGAGACTCCCTTCAAGCACTGCCTTCAGATAAAATAGATGGCTCCCTCTTCATGTACCTACCATGTCCTGCATGTGCTTCCATATGGACATGTGTTTCATCAAGCTCTCCAGGTGATTCTTACACATATTAACATTTAAGAAGCACTGGCCCAACATTTATCACATGTGATGTATGTGATTATATGTCTGTTTCCCCTGGCTGAACTGAAAAGGGTTTTGATCTATCCCCACAGCCTAACACAATGTCTGACTCCCAGTAGGAGCTCAATAAATGTTACATGAAAGGACAATTGAATGAATACATGTCCACGTTTTCTACTTCCATGTTCCTGACAAAACAGAGTTCTCTCCCTGTAATGACCACATGTCCAACCAGAAATTAGAACAGCACAGAAGTGCAGTTGGATCTGGCACATACCTGCCTTGTGTTGTTGGAACCAGACTGTGAGTTTTCTTTCTTTTTAGGCTGGCTCACTAGGTCATTAAAAACTTGCTCAGGTTGTTGTTAATTTAGCTAGATATTTAGTCACAAGACAGTCCCTGAAATCTAAGTTTGAGGGCTACATTCATCAAGTACACAGCCTGAGTGCAAAGGTCTAGGGGTCATTGTAGATTTTTAAACCTAAACCAATTATTTCACTGACTAGATCTCCATCTTTCTTTGAAGGAAACCATCCCTTAGATGTAGAAAATTTGATATATTCATACTAAGTTCTTTTTTTAAGTTGACTCATTTCATAGTTACTGCTTCTGATTAAAATTCACTATTCTAGGAAATAATACATTGAACAAAATCTTTATCAATGTTCGTTTTTTATTGAACTTAACTTGTACAAATAATTTTAATCTGTAAAGTCCTTGACCTTCTCAGGCATTTACCGAAAGACGACATAGGTTCTCTCCACCCAGCTGCCTTTTAGTAGTATCACAACTGTTCCTTTCCCAGTAGGGATGACGAATTGCTAAACAAGGCCACTGGCAATTAAGAGTAAGGCACATGATATTTGTTACTATTAATGCCATCAATCCTGAGAACTGTCATGAGGCTTTATTTCTACCATCTAACAACTTATCTTCACTGTTCCAACCACCTACTCCAATTCTAATGCTTTCCAGTAAAGCAGTGGTAGGTTGGAAAGAAAGAAAAGAGTAAAGGGAAGTAAGTATCTTTCTAATTGTTATAAGGAAGTTGGGGAATCGGGGATAGAAGGAGGTGACTGCCCAGACATTTTGCTTGGAGTGATATGCTCATGCCTACATCAGCCTGAATATTAGGTAGGTGTGGCCAAGAAAAAAGAAAAGGTTTTTAACTGATCGTGACTCATTCCCACATAGTGTATATTAATTAAGCTCCTACCCACTTATTTTTCCAGCCCCCCCCAAAAAAAAAAAGATAGTCTGGGTCGCCTGCACTGTGACTCAGCAATTTCTGTCTATGAAACCCAAACTGCTATAAAATCTTAAAGAAATTAGGATCAAGCATCTCTAAAGTTGGGATATTATATATTAATGGATCTTCTATCCCCAGATGTGTTTGATCTAATTTTTCCAAGTAGACTCCTCTAGTGGGCTTTAGGCGTACACACAGCCCTATGGCTAGAAAACAGAACATGTCAGAAGCCTACCAATGCCATCTGACACTTTCCCTCTTGCATCCCTTCTATATGGGTTTGTACAGGAGGGTGTGAGGCTCAGTTGAAAACTGACACTGGTTTTTGCATGATTAAAATTATCGCTGTGTAAATTTTCTGAGAATTTATTTCTGAGAATTTAAACAAGAGGCTGTGGCTGAGACTGCTTGTTGTCCTCCTAAGTCCATTCTCCTTGACTTTCATAGTGACAGCAATGGCGCATGACCACCCAGAATACGTTACCCAACCGCCTTTGCAGCTAGGTATAATAAATTATCCAGTTCTGGCCAATAGGATGTGAAGGGAAGTAGTGTGTTCAACTTTCAGGTTGTGCCCTTATAGAGCAGAGGCCTGCCCTCACCTTGCACTTGGCTCATTCCTATTTACTAGAATGCTGGCATGACGGTGGGAACTGAAGCAAACATCTTGGACATAAGTTGGAAGCAATGAATTAAATGTAGAGGAGAAACAAACAAGATAGAAGGTGCTTGAGTCCACGATGATTATGGAGCCAACATACCAGCCTTGAATGGTCTACCTAGATTTTTATATTAAAAGGAAATTTAAAACTTCCATCTTGTTTAAGCCACTATTATTTTGGGTTTCTCTGTTACAACAGCTGTAGCAATATCCTAACTAGTATAGATGCTTTCTTTTTTTTTTTTTGTAAGCAAAATCAACCCTATAGCAGGCAGAAAAACAGAATTTGAGATTAGACCACACCATGCTCAGTCATAGCAGCAAATAAGGATAAGACAAGGTATTATCTTAGATGGATGGGCCAAGAACAGGCCTAGAGGCAGGACCAAATTACCTTGGAGGAAAGTAGTTGCCAGCAGTCTCTGTAAGCAGGAATATTAAAACCCTTCCTTAGAGAAGCTGATAAGTATGGAAGCAAGAGTCTTTGTTGCTTTCAGAGGAGGAAAGAAAGAGATGTTCCTAAGCCCTGTGGCATAATGAGATTGGAATGCATCCTAATATTCCAGCATTTCATCTCTGATCATCCCCTTTTTTACTGCATGAGTAACTGTATTCCCTTGACTTCTACCTGTATTCCTTCTCAAACAAAAATGGCCAGAGTGGACAACTTTGGGTCAATTTGAACATCAAAGTAAATAATAATGGTAATATATTATAACACATTGACTTTTACAAGAAATATTCATAAGTCTACAGTGATACTCTAGAAAAGAGGAGGGAGGCAGTCTTTTTTTCTCAGAAGAATGCCAGCTAACAACCATAAGAAAATGATAAAAATTAGAACATTATCTGATACGGTTTGGATCTGTGTCTCCGCCCAAATGTCATGTCAAATTATACTCCCCAGTGTTGGAGGTGGGGCCCGGTGGAAGAGGATTTGATCATTGGGTCTGATTTCCCTCTTGATGCTGTTCTCTTGATAGTAGGTGAATTCTGAGTTCTCATGAGATCTAGTTATTTAAAAGTACGTACTACCTCCTTCCTTTTTCTGTTCCTTCTGCTCCTGCCATGTAAGACCCCCTGCTCCTTCTTCACCTTACACCATGAGTAAAAGCTCCCTGAGGCTTCCCTAGAAGGAGATGCCACCATGCTTCCTGTACAGCCTGCAGAACCATGAGCCAATTAAACCTCTTTTCTTTATAAATTACTCAGTCTCAGGTATTTCTTCATAGCAGCGCCAGAACAGACTAATATGTTATCATTTTGCAACTACCACTGTAATAATTTATTCAAACTTTGGTGAAAAGCTTGTTGAAGAACAAGATATTTACACACAGTCTTGCTTTCTTCACCACAGACCCTTTTTTTTTTAAGTTTAAGTTCCGGGATACACGTGCAGAATGTGCAGGTTTGTTACATAGGTATACATGTGGCATGGTGGTTTGCTGCACCTATCAACCCGTCATCTAGGTTTTAAGCCCCGCATGCATTAGGTATTTGGCCTAATGCTCTCCCTCTCCATACCACCCTGAATGTGCCTGATCTCCTCTAACCATAGAACACTTTTTAGGTGCAAAGGAGAAAAGGTCCAGTGGAGAAATCCACTCAACACTTACCTTAGCCAAGTGCTGAAATTCAGTGCAGTGATGAGAAAGCCTGAGACAATATGCATCCCGATGTGATCCACTGAACAGTACACACTAGCGATTCTTGCAAAAAATGTGTAACTGAATCTAATCATAAGCAAATAATTGGACAAATTTGAATTGTGAGACAACAAAACAACTTGTCTGGACTCCTCAAAAATGTCATTGTCATAGAAGTTCCCTCCTCAGCCTTCCCAGAAAATAATTTCAAAAATTGTTCTAGATTGAAGAAAATGAAAGGTACCACGGTTAAGTGCCATATGTGGTCCTCGAAAGCATCCTGGATTTTTAAAAAATAGCTATAAAAGCTGTTACTAGGGACAATGGGGGTATTTTAAATACAGATTTCAAAATAGATATTATTATAACAATATTAATTTCTTTGGTATAAAAATGATATCTCATTATGTATTCTCATTATGGCCATGTTCTTAAGAAATACGTGCTGAAGTATTTAGGGGTGAAGAGTCATAATGGCTACAATTTACTTTCAAATGGTTTGGGGGAAAATTTTATGTATACAGAGAAAGAGGGAGAGAGAAAGACAACCAAATTTGAGAAAGTGTAAATAATTGGTGATTCTAGGTATATGGTATATGGGTGTCCATTGTTCTGTTTTTCCAACTTTCTTTATTTGAATTTTCATTAAAAACAAAGGAAAATGGCCAATTTGCCTAATGATCCAGATTTATCTTTATTCCACATATGTATCTCTGTAAACAAATTAGTTAAGAAAAGCAGGGCTATGCTTTTCTATAGCCACTCACAATTCCTTCTCAACCTCCAAAGGCTATTATTTTTCAATGAAAGCCCAAAGATTATGAAATATTTATATATTCTAATCAAAAATCTTACTGCTTATTTGACAATTAATAAATGCAAAGGGGATCTTCTTCAAAACTGTGTTTTGATTCTGGCAACTTTAGTCTGGTAGGCTCTGAGGAATTGAACAAAATCTTGGCTTTCCTTCTGAAGAATATATGTAACTGTTCCTTTCTAGACCAACAACCTTGAGTATCTGTTGACACATGAGAAATAGCTTTTTGAAGTCCTTGAAGCTTGTCAGTATTTGAGTTTCTGTCCCAAATATTTCCAGTGGAGGATTCAGCATTCTCCTATGAGTAGGGGAAATTAGAATAATGGCGAGATGGGTACATATTTGAGTTTTGCTGGGGTTAAAAGAATATTGTTTCATATGGTTTTATAATACACTGATATAGTTCAGTAATGTTACAGAAAGACTGTTCCACTGTCCTTGCGATGGTTCGTAAAATCATCTTGGACCATGCAGTGGACCAAAAAGTGGAAAAGTGGGCTTCACATTGAAAAACAAGAATTAAAACTCAAAGAAGTTGGTGGTTTTCAAGATGAAGCCTACTGTAGATTACATAGAATAGACTTTCTTCACTAAAGGAAATCGGGATATGGCTGTCTCTGGGGATGGAATGGTTTGGCTCACTTGTCCAGAAAAAAGCCTTACAATTTAGAGCATTAGTGTAGTTAGTAAATAAGTGTCCACTCTATATGAAAATTACTGTTTCCTTCAATCTGCTCATTTGGATAGGTAAACTGAGGCACCTCAGCAGCTATTATGATATAACCAAGTAGCAAGTTCTATTTTCACTCTTTATATATTTCCAGGGCACTCTCATGGATGTCCATAGCTCTGATTACCATCTCTACGTGTGGACAGTTTCCAAATCTGTATCTGTAGCCCAGAGTTTTCTTCTAAGTTTCACACCCATATATCCAATTGTCTAGATGTTATTCTACTTGGAAACCCCACAATTCTCTCAACCTGCATGTATCCAGAACAGAATTGGTGATGTGCTCGTTAAATCCTGCCCCTCCTGAATCCCCTCTTCAGTGAAAGGCATTACCATTCACTCAGTTGTACAAACCAGAAAGCTTGGCATCATCTGTGACTCTTCTCTCTCCGTCATTCCCCACGTCTAATCAGTTACAAAGTCCTGTAATGTCTGCCTCTTATATATCTCCCAAATCCACCCGCCTTTTCCATCCCCCTGGATTCAGAAGATATACTTCCAAATAGATTATTTAAATTGTCTACAAATTATACTTCAATTTTCTCCTCTTCAAACCATTCTCTATATTGCGACCACAGTAATTTTCCCAAAATGAAAATCTAGTTCTAAACCTCTTCTCCTTGAAATCTTTTAATGGATCCCCATTGCATTTAAGATGAATTTCAGATTCCTTGGGCTTAAAAAGTCCTGTATGGTAGGGGCCCCCGCTAACTTCTTCCTAATTTATCTCTCACCAGTCAGCCCTTCAAACCCTGTGCTCCAGGAATACTGAGCTTCTTTCAGTTTCTCAAAAATGACTTGTTCATACCATAGGGTATTATACTGTATTGCGGGATAACTGTGTGGATTGAGTGTTTGCTCATCTATGTTCCTTCACCAGACTGTAAGCTCCATGAGGACAAGAATTGTGTCTATCTTGTTCACCATTTTATCCCCAGCTCATAGTGCAGTGCCTGCACGATTTCACTTTTTGAAGTTTTCCTTAAGACATAGTAAAATCAATTTTGTAATTATGGTGTGGCTAATTAGAAAGAAAATATATTCTCTGTAGGGTATTAAGTTCAATATTTTTATTAAATTAACTTTATTAATTATGTTATTCAAATTCTACACATCCTTTTGTTTTTATAAATAATAGGGTTGTATCAAAGTCTCTCAAAGCTATTAGATTTATGTGAATTTGTCAATGAGTTTCTAACAGCTTCTGCTTTATAATAGTGACACTAAGCAATTTAGCATATACAGTTTATTATATCTTTGCTCTGTATAATGCTTTTTGTCTTGAATTCCACTTCACCTGAAATTAATATTGCCATCTCTGCTTTCCTTTTGCTTGCATTTGCGAAAAAGATAAATTTTTGTCCGTCTTTTTCTTTTTAAGATTTAGTGTCTTTTTGTATGCTATTTTGTAATATATAGGTATATTTTCTATTACAATCTAATCACAGAGTATTTCTATTTTAATAAGAAGTTTTAGCAATTTATGTTTGTTATAACTGATGTTTTGCTGCTTTTATGACATTTTTCATGTTCTCATTGTTCCTTTAAAGCCACATATGTTCTACACATTGTGCTTACCTCATTTGGTCATTCAGAAAATATAAACTTTGTTTATATTAAAAAGAATATTTAATATTTAAGGAATAGTCTTTAACTTAGTACCTAAGTCTTCCAAGTTAAAAATGGTATTATGACATCCTTTGGCTCTTCCACTTAACTTGCCCTCACTTGTTATGCCATTTTCCAATTTTTATTATTTGTTGGTAGTTATATAATCTTAATAATTTATTTTCACTTTCAGGAAGTGTGTGTATATATGTGTAATCCATATAGTAAATGTTTACACAGAAGGAATATATCTTCAACTTATTTTTCAAGAAGTAACATGGATGGAATATTTTCTGAGTCCCTGATATTCATGTCTTTCTGTTGCCTTCATTTCTAAAAGAAAATTGACTACTTGAACCAAATATTTTTCTGTCCAAACATTTTAGTCATTGCTTTGTAATCTTTTAGCACTTGCTTTAGTGGAAAATACAGGTGTTAGCCTTATTTTTTCTTCTTTTATATGTAAATTAATTAAATATCTAGACACTTATAGAATATGTTTAAATCTTTAGGATACAAAATATGTCTACATGGGAAATTCTTTTTATTTTCCATGCCTGGAAGATTCTAGACTCTTTCAATCTGCACAATCAGATCTTTTTCTACTCATGAGCATTTTTTGCAATTATATCTGATTATTGCTTGTATTCTAATCATTTTGATCTCTTTCTCTAGTATATCTATAATTTTTAGGTTTGATAATTGTTCTTACTCATGCCGTTTCACTTTTTTCTACTTGTTCCATACATTCTAGGGCAAAAAAATGTGTTTGTTTTCTGCATTACCACTTCAATTTTTAGTGTCAATTCTGCTCTTCTCCATCACCAGAAAGGATTTTTGATTCTGCTATTGAATTTTTAGCTCTCTCACGGTTTCTTTTTTAAATTTTTTTCTTTACCTCAATTGTTTTTCTGTTATTCTCTTACAATTTTCTTCATTTCTGCTACAGTTCCCCTAAGCTTTCTGATCCTCTTTTATAGAAGTCACATCTTCTAGCCTTAAAGATATAATTTTCTTTTTTTAACTTTTATTTTAAGTTCAAAGGTACAAGTGCAGGTTTGTTATAGAGGTAAACTTGTGTCATGGGGGATTGTTACACAGATTATTTTGCCACCCAGGTACTAAGCCTAGTACCCATTGGTTGTTTTTCCTGATCCTCTCCCTCCTCTTACCCTCTACCCTCTGATAGGTCCCAATGTGTGTTGTTCCCGTCTATGTGTCCATGTGTTCTCTTCACTTAGTTTCCATTTATAAGTGAGAACATGCGGTATTTGCTTTTCTGTTCCTGTGTTAGTTTGCTAAGGATAATGGCCTCCAGCTCCATCAATGTCCATGCAAAGGACATGATCTTGTTCTTTTTCATGGTTGCATAGTATTCCATGGTGTATATGTACCACATTTTCTTTATCCAGTCTATAATTGATGGGCATTTAGGCTGATTCCATATCTTTGCTATTGTGAATAGTGCTGCAATGAATGTATGCATACATGTGTCTTTACAATAGAATTATTTATATGCCTTTGGGTATATACCCAGTAATGGGATTGCTGGGTCAAATGGTATTTCTGTCTTTAGGTCTTTGAGGAATTGCCACACTGTCTTCCACAGTGGCTGAACTAATTTAAGACTGCACACCTACAAGATATACTTTTCTACTGGTTTCAATAGTAAATCATTTCCACAGTCCTATTTGTCTCCTGAGTCTTCACTGTGGTGTTTCTCTTGTTTTGCAGAGTTTTTTTCATAGGTTCCTATGTACCTCTTTTCTATTTGTGCATTCCAAAAATAAAGGGAGATCTAGCCTGGCCCAGTTCTTGGCAAAAGACAGACTTTGGCTATTCTCATTTTCCTTTGGGTATTGCTCAGTTCACCTTCTGAGAGTTCAATTGTGTTGATATTCACTGTTCTCAATCCAATTTTCACTGCCCAGAAGATATTAATTTTGGGCAACTCTGATATACTAAGTTGGAACTTTCTCCCACCCCATAGCTTGGTTTTGTAATGCTCTAAGTCAATAAAGAACATAGAAAACTATAATGACATTAAGTTTTTTCCAAAAAATTAGTTCACCCCCAAAAGACAAATGACAACATAGATTGAATCAAAAGTGCAACCCTTATATACGTGTAAGGGTTCTTTTGGTCTCTTCAACTGCAGTGAGGTATTATTAACTGTTTTCTGAAAGATTTTTGGTCTCTACTAAATATAAGAAGAGATATACTAATATAAAAGTAGACATGCAAGAAAGAATGCTCTGGCTGTCTCATAAAATCTCCCCACTAGCAAATGGATGGCTGCCGTGTTTTCTGGTAGGTCCATACCTGATGATTCTGAGCCACAGAACAGACAGTGAAGGAAGCATGAAATAACCTCCTTTATAACATTGGCAGATTTTGTTTTCTGTAATTGATGGCAAAGTACCAGATCACAAATTGTACCTTTCAAACAAGTATATCACCCTTGTAATTAAGTGAAATTCTACAGAGTTGGCAAACGACAAAATGTCAGTGTTGATTTTCTTTATTATGAGCCATCATCTTTTTCTGTGTTCATGATTAGTTTACTGACAAGAATTATAGCAGCAGAAACCACCAGCCAGATACCATCTTAAGACAAAAATTACACCTTGATTTTGGCACATCACCTCCAAAATCCCTCTTCCCAACCAAAAAAAAGTAGAATCAAACCTAATTATATAACTTGTATTTACCATGTTTAGCTTGGAAATGACATTAAGTTATTTCCAAAAAGTTAATTCACCCTCAAAAGACAAACAAGTGACAACAGAGACTGATTCTAAAGTTCAGGCCACAGGCTCCCAAAGTAGGAGTTTCAAAGGTTCTTTGAACCACGGCCATCTTGAAAGAATGAGTTGAAAAAATTCCCATGAAACTACTTTGAAGAGAATGGTTCTCATTTGTATGCTGAAGTTCTAGCGTGTTGTTAAAAATTCAATCACATTACTTTATAGCCACACCTCTACATAAGGTATTTCTTTCTCACTCACATACTGCCTCATTAATTGCCATTAATCAAGCACTCATGTTAATGTTCTTAGGCCTAATCTTTACTTTCCTTGGGATAGAAATCTTAACTTTTCTGAGTTGCCTTATTGTCAAAAGTTGTTGTGCCAGTTCTTAAGCTATTCTCTCTCAGCTCCAAATCCAGCTTTCTATACTTTGTTTTATGATGCAAATAAATACAAACCACGTTTCTGCTTTGCTAACTGCTCCCTGTTAGGCACTGCCTATAGGGAATGCTAGAGAGAGATACAAGAGTAGAAGAGAAAGAAGAGACATGCTCCTTCTGGTTTACTTCCTCTATTTGGGATTTTCTACCTGCTTCTTGCTTCTGTGAGAGTCACCCCTACCTCACTTCCTAATTCCAGCAGTGACAGTCCCTACTTGTAGCAGCAGCTGAATCCAGTTTGCAGCTTTTCCCACACTTATAGAACCAGTCTCATCGTGCCCCCATCCCAGAGACACCCAGCCAGCCCGCAACCCCTCCTCAGGAGGCTGGGTCCAGGCCCCATGAAACCTCTTCTCTCAGCACAAAGACACCAACACCAGCCAACTGGCTGGTGTCCCTTTTTCAAGCATCTGCAGCTCAACCTCATGTAGTCCCTCCTCCTGGCCTTTAAGTGTTAATGATTTCAACTTCCTCCCTTTGTTTCCTCGGCCATAGGGATGGTAGCTGTTTCCTAAAGTTGCTACCTACATGATATGTTAGAATTTTCTCTTTGCCTCTTTAAGTATTTTTTGGGTTGAACTGTGTCCCCTAAAAAGATGTTGAGGTCCTAGCCCTCAGTACCTGTGAATGTGACCTTACTTGGAATTAGGGTCTTTGTAGATCATCAAGTTAAGATTAGGTCATTAGGATAGGCTCTAATTCAATTTGACCGGTGTCCTTACAAAAAGGGGAAATTGAGGCACAGGGACAAACATATACAGAGAGAAGGCAATGTGAAGACACAGGGAGAAGACCATCTACAAGCCAAGGAAAGCCTGAAGCTACCAGAAACTAAGAGAGAGAGACCTGGAACAGATTCTCCCTCATAGCCCTCAGAAAGAACCAATCCTGCCAACAACTTGACCTCAGATTTCTGACCTCCAAGGATGTGAGGCAATAAATTTCTCACTATTTAAGCTACCCAGTTTGTGGTACTTTGTTATGGCAGCCCCCCAAAAAAATAATATAATAACTAAGTTGACTACTTTACACTTAATTAACAATTTTTACAGTAAATTCTCTATGTTAGAATAAGTGGTGGGTGGCCAGGTGCAGGGGCTTATGCCTGTAATCCTAGCACTTTGGGAGGCTGAGGCAGGCAGATCACTTGAGGTCAGGAGTTTGAGACCAGCCTGGCCAATATGGTGAAACCCTATCTCTACTACAAATACAAAAATTAGCTGGAAATCACTTGAACCCAGGAGGCGGAAGTTGCAATAAGCCAAGATCATGCCACTGCACTCCAGCCTGGGTGACAGAGCTGGAGTCACTCTGTCTCAAATAATAGTAAAAAGTGGTGGGATTTCTGTCTCCTGACTAGACCCGGACTGATACTTGGGATTCCCTCCAGAAGCAGACCCCAAAAAAAGGATGTGAACGCAAGCAGTTTATTTGGTTTCCAGGCAATGGGCAAGCAGGGCTGAGAACTTGCCCCAGGCTACCAGCCTCCCAGCTGAGAAAGCAAGCAGGGCTTTTTCGCCTCCCTGCCTGTCAAGTCTGCACACTGGATTCACGCCCTCCCCAAGGTTCTGGCCAGGAGACTTTGCGATCAGTTGGAATTGTTACGAAGTTCAGCTGGAGGTTTCCTTCTCCCCGTGGTCTTTTCCCAGTACCTCTGGCAGCCCTTCCCCCAGGGACCCCTGTGAGACAAGTCAGAAATAGGTTCCCTGGGGATCCAGAAAGCCCACAGGGCTTTTCCTGCTGCTTCCTCTACCCCTGTATTTCACTCAGCTCTCTACATTGACTCAGCTTCAGTTAAGGTTGAATCCTTCTCCTGTGATCTAGACCTCCAGGTTCCCCAATGAGGGTGTGTGTTCGGGGGCGGACAATCCCCCTTTCCCACTTTCACAGCTTGAGCACTCACAGTATTTGAGCTGTCTCCCAGATCCTGCAGGAACAATCCACTTCCTTCAGAGGATCTGTGGATTCTCTCAGCTTTCCTTGTATATTTCTGCAGTAGTTCTGGAGCAAAAGTTCACAATGCGAGTCTCCACATGCTGCTCTGACTGTCTGAGTGGGAGCTGCAATCTAGTCCTGCCTCCTATCTGCCATTTTCCCTTTCTTTTCCAAGTAGTTTATTTGGGATGTAGTTTGTTGGGGAGTAGTTTATTTTGGAGGTGATACCAAGAATAACCAGTAGGAGAGACAAGGAAAGGAAGGAAGGCAATACAGGGTGGGTTATGAAGTTACTGCTATGGGCAATTAGGGTTTAACCCTGCTGGGGACCTCTGAGTGACTCTGTAGAACATGCCTCAGGATGGTGAAGCTAGAGTATTTACCAGCTCCTGTCCTTCATTACTGGAGAGCTAGTCCTGGAGACATTAACTCCCTAGCACCTCCAGTCTTCTTTGTGCAGAGACTAAGCATGCTCCTATGGTCAGAGAAAGCCCTCAGGCAGTCACAGGTGCTTATGGCAAGAACCAGTCTCATTATGTTCCCTTCCCAGAGACACCCAGGCAGCCAGTACCCCTTCCTCATGGGTCTGGGTCCAGACCTGGTGAGACTTTTAGAGAAAAAGACACTCAGCACAAAGACCCCAGAGCCAGACATATATATATGGTCATATGCAGGAATGGTGAGGACAAAAAGATAGGTGAGTACCAAGAGCATCTGCTGCATTGATTGTTAAGTCTTCGAGGTCTAGCTATTCAAAGCCCAAAATTACCTTAAGTGGCACAGGAGATTACGAAATGTGAGCACCTTTTATTTTGCCTAAAGAATTGTACCGAAGTGGCCAGGTGCTGTGGCTCACGCCTGTAATCCCAACATTTTGAGAGGCCGAGGTAGGCGGATCACGAGGTCAGGAGTTCAAGACCAGCCTGGCCAACATGTTGAAACCCCGTCTCTACTAAAGATAGAAAAAAATTAGCCGGGCGTGGTGGCATGTGCCTGTAATCCCAGCTACTCAGGAGGCTGAGGCAGGAGAATCACTTGAACCCAGGAGGCAGAGGTTACAGTGGGCTGAGATCACGCCATTGCACTCCAGCCTGGGCAACAAGGCGAGACTCCGTCTCAAGGAAAAAAAAAAAAGAATTGTAGTGAAGCCTTTGCAAATCAAGAGCAGAGTTGCACAATACAGTACAATAACGCTCCCTTTGCACTTGCTGTCTGAACTTGTCGAATGCATGAAGGTATATTATGAAGATTTCTTTAAACTATTTTGTTTATAGTCTTGATCCTATACCCTCTTTCCAGTGACTTGACAGAATCACAGAAAGAACTAGAGAACGTCTAAGAGATCAACTTGTTTGCAAGTTTAAAAAAAAAAAAACTCAGACTCAAATCTTTCTGCAAACAAAATCTTAAATAGCAAAAACAGCTGAAAGTGGAGTTTTTTGAGTTGACACTTGTGACGGGGCAAAAGTTGAGGGGTTTTATCTTTTTTTGAGTGCCGTCTCCCTCACATCCCACTGGCACCCTCGAAGGGAGGTCAGAAAACCCCTAGTGCTCATTTGGCCCAATTTAACAAGCAGTGATCTACTCCAACCTTCTCTTGCTAATGGGGAGAGAGAATTCCAATTTTTCTCCCCCAAAGTCTGCAAAATAATACCATGTTATCTAACATTGACTTTATCTTTGTTTTTAAAATCCTCATAATTTGGATCAGAATAATTCAGAATGGCTGACTGGGTTTTTACTTGAATGCTTACTACTGCAAACAGGATTCGCAAAGCAAATTAATTAGATTGAAATAAAATGGTTTGATGACCATTTCCACTTAAAAATCCTTCCAGCCACTTTATATAATGTGTTTTCATTTTTTAAACTGGGAAAAACAGCTCAGTGGACGGACAGAAGTGAAAAGTGGGATAGGAGAAAGAACTGGCAGCTACAGATGTAAGAATCAGTAAGTAGTTCTTGAAGGAGTACTGACATCGTATGTGTGGATAAGTTTCCTGAAGGTACGAAATGAAAAGAACAGAAACCACAGGATAGGGCTTAGAAGCCAACTATCATTAACGGAGGAGAAAAATTAGCAAAGACACAGGAGAGTCAAACAGATAAGAAAAAACACAACCAATGTCAGAATTTAACAGAGAAGAGAGATTTAAAGAGATTCAAGAAGTTAATGTAGCACAGCTGAGTAGTTAAGAATGAAAGTTAAATTTGTGCCACTGGCTTTGGCCAAATGGTTTTAATGGTGCTCTTAAATGACACAGTTCTAATGAATGGTAATACAGATTCCAGAGGATTATAAAGAACATAGGTGTGGCCACCTATTGAGATCTTTACTAATTAAAAAAGAAAAAAGTCTGCTTTTCATGAGGTTCTTTTCAATGAATCTTTTGTTAAACCTCAATTACCCGTAGTCTACTTTTTCCTTAATTTGTCCTCTAGCCAAGGTTATGGGTACCAATTTGATGAATCTCTAGTTCAGCTAAAGGTTCTCCTATTTTAATCTGCATCGCAGCTTGATTTCTTAGTATAGTTATGTTTGTGGAATGCTAAGAGGCTATTAAAGCATTTTTGTTGTATCTTCCAAAGATGATGGCTCGATTCCGGACATAATTCTTCAATCTCATAATTTTTTTAGTTTTATATTTATTGAACAGTCATAATTTATTTGAAAAGGCCTGCAGCAAGCATCAGTGGTAGTTTTCATTATTTAACAGTTTTCATAAGAATTCAATATGTTAGAATGCATTCCTTACTGGCACTTCAATATGCAGGTCTATACTCTACCCAACTGACAATAATTCTTGTGGACTGGTCAGTCCTTACTCAGGTCATCGTTGCTGCAATGAATTGAAACTTTAATACTTTTGAGAATTTCTGTGGTGTTCCTCATAGTACTGAGAATGGCAACAGGGAGATTTTTATCAAAAGAGAAGGGATCCCTCATTTTGATGCTGCTTCTGAGGGATAAGTGATGATCATGTTTCTGTCCTTCCCTGATTCTTCGCTATCGCTGGCAATCTGCATGTCATGAGTAATGAGGACCGCCATTCCCTTAGCCCTCAAGCAAGAGACTCAGGAACGATCTTTGCCTCTTCACTCTCATGCCTCCCTGTGGGTGTTACTAAATTCTGTTTTTTTCTTCTTTCACACGTATTCTAGTTATCTATTATTGTGTAAAAAAACACCCTGCAATAGTTTGTTTCATGTTTCAACCTGACTGGACCACAGGATGCCCAGGTAGCTGGTGAAATGTTATTTCTGGGTGTTTCTGTGAGAGTGTTCCTGGATGAGATGAGCATTTGAATTGGTGGACCGAGTCCAGCAGATGGCCCTCCCCAGTGTGGGTAGGCATCATCCAACCTGTTGAGGACTTGAACAGAACAAAAAGGTGGAGGGAGGTTGGATTCAAGCTACTCTGCCTGACTGCTTGAACTAAGACATGAGTCTTCTTCTGCCCTCCTGGTTCACAGGCCTTCAGACTCAAACTGGAATCTACCCCATCAGCTCTCCAGCTCTCAGGCCTTTAAACTACACCACCAGCTTTCCTGCATCCCCAGCTTGCAGACAGAAGATTACGGGACTTCTCAGCCTCCATAATCATGAAGCAAAACTACACACATACAGACACACACATATCCTATTCTGTTTCTTTGGAGTATCCTGACTAATACACTAATACACACCTCAAACACAGTAGCATAAAACAACAGCCATTTAACGCTCACAGATTCTGTGGATTAGGAATTTAGACAGGGCCCAAAAAGGATGGCTTGTCTATGCGCTATAATTTGGGGGACACACAGATTCAGATTTAGCTGGAGGTAGCCCAAATGACTGGGAGCTGGAAGTATCTGAAGGCTTCTTCATTCACCCATCTGGCACCTGGACTGGGATGACTTCAAGGCTGGGTTCGGTTGGGACTGTTCACCAGGGCACCTACATGTGGCCTTTCTGTGTGGCTTGGGGTTCCTTACAGCATAGAGCCTCACTTCCAAGAGGCAGTGTCCTGAGAGGTAGCATGTACAGAATTAGTATTTCAAGGGAAGCAGGTAGAAACTGCCTGGTCTTTTCTGACATAGCCTCAGATATCATGCAGCATCACTTTCATTACATTCCATTGGTTACAAGCAAGTCACTATGGCCACCCCATATTCAAGGGGAGGGGACCCTTGATGGAGAAGTGGCAAGTTCTCACTGCAGAAGAGCATGTGGGATGGGAGATATTGTTGTAGCCATCTTTGGAAAATACAATCTGCTACAACACTTTTGATGGTCATTTTTGCTCTCTGTTTTGTAACAACTCAGCAAAACCCCTCGTCTGAGCCTCTGGCTATCTTCCAATCACACAGTAAAAGCCTCCTCTGCAATAGCTTCTATATTTCTTCTTTTTTAAAACACAAATTTATTATTTTACAGTTCTGTAAGACCAACGCAGGTCTCACCAGATAAAATCAAGGTGTTGGCAGTGCCGCGTTCCTTTCCACAAGGCTCTAAAGGAGAATCTGTTTCTTTGTTCATTCAGGTTGTTGGCAGAATTAAGTTCCTTATACTTGTGAGACTAAGGTCCCATTTCCTTGCTGGCTGTCAGCTGAGGGCTGTTCTCAGCTTCTAGAGGTCTCTGAATTCTCTAGCTTCAAAGCCAACAACAGTGGGTGAGTCACGTCCCTCTCACACTGCCTGTCTCTCCCGCCTCTTCTTCCATGACATCTCTCTGACCTACTCTTCTGCCTTCCTCTTCTACCTTTAAGGCCCCTTGTGATTACATTGGGTCCACCTAGGTAATCCGGGATAATCCCCTTATCTTAGGATCCCTAACCTTAATTCCATCTGCAAAGTCCCTTTTGCCAGATAATATAACACATACAGGCATAACAGCAGGGATTAGGATATAGACATCTTTGGGGGAGGAGGGCCTTATTCAGCCTACTGCAGTGACTCCACATGAGATCGTTGCTTCTGTTTCTCATTTTATTATTATTGTTGTAAAATACATGTAACATAAAATTTGCCATTTTAACCATTTTAAGTGTACAATTCAGTGGCATTAAGTACGTTCACAATGTTGTGCAATCATCCCCACTATCCATTTCCAAAATCCTTTCACTATCCCAAACCAAAGCTCTATAACTGTTCATCAATAACTCTCCATTCCTTTCTCTACCCAGTAACCAATAATCTCCTTTTTGTCTCTACAAATTTGCCTACTCTGGATATTTCATATAAGTGGAATCATATACAATTTACCCTCTTGCATCTGGCTTATTTTACTTTATTCCTTTGTATGGCTGAATAATATTCTGACATATGTATATACCACATTTTATTTATCCATTCATCTGTTGTTGGATACTTGGGTTGTTTTCACCTTTTGGTTTGTGAATGATGCTGCTATGGACATTAGTATGCAAGTACCTGCATGAGTCCTTGATTTCAGTTCTTTTGGGTAAATACCAAGGAGTAGAATTACAGGGACATATAATTCTAAGCAGGAACCAATAGTTCTATGTTTAACTTTTAGGAAAAAATGCCAAATTGCTTTCCACAGCAACTTCACCATTTTACATTCATATCAGCAATGTATGAGAGTTCCTATTTCTCAACATCCTTGCCAACACTTGTTATTTTCTGTTTTTTTTTTTAAATTATCCTAATAGGTGCAAAGTGGTATCTCATTGTGGTTTCGGTTTGCATTTCTCTAATGACTAACAACGTTGAGCATGTTTTTATGCACTTATTGGCCATTTGTATAACTTCTTTGGAGAAATGTCTATTAGAGTCCTTTGCCCATTTTTAAATTTAAGTTGTTTGTCTTTTGGTTGTGGAGTTGTATGAGTTTTTTTTGTATTCTGGATATTAAATGCTTATCAGATATATGATGTTTCAGTCTGCTCAGGCTGCCATAACAAAATACCATAAACTGGGTGGCTTTAACAGTAGAAATTTGGCCGGATGTGGTGACTCATGCCTGTAATCCCAGTCCTTTGGGAGGCTGAGGTGGGGAAATCACCTGAGCTCAAGAGTTCAAGACCAGCCTGGGCAACATAGCAAAACCCCGTCCCTACAAAAAATACAAAAATTAGCCCGGCATGGTGGTGCACTCCTGTAGTCCCAGCTACTCAGGAGGCTGAGGCAGAATGAGCCCAGGAGGTGGAGGTTGCAGTGCGCCAAGATTGTACCATTGCAGTCCAGCCTGGGAGGCAGAGCAAGGCTCTTTCAAAAAAAAAAAAATTATTTTCTCACATTTCTGAAGGCTTGTAAGTCCAAAATCAAGGCGCTGTCAAGATAGGTTTCATTCTGAGGCCTCTTTGCTTGGCTTGCAGGTAGCTACCATCCTGATTCTTTTCTTTGTGCAGCACAGAGAGCAAACATGCTCTGGTCTCTCTTCCTCTTCTTACATGGACACCAATCCCGTTATGAGTTTCCACCCTCATGACTTCACTTAAACCCAATTACCTCCCAAAGGCCTCACCTCCAGATATATCACATTGGGGATAGGGCTTCGCCATACAAACTTTAGGTAGGCATGAATATTTTGTCCACAGCATATGCAAATATCTTCTCTCATTCTGTGGGTTGCCTTTATACTCTCTGAACAGTGTCCTTTGAGAGACAGAAGTTTTTAATTTTAATGAAGTTCAATGTATCTCTTTTTTCTTTTGTCACCTGTGCTTTTGGTGTCATATTTTAGAAACCACTGCCAAATCTGGGTTATGCAGAACTTCCCATTATGTTTTCTTCTAAGAGTTTTAAGTTTTAGCTCTTATCCTTAGGCCTTTGATCCACTTTGAGTTAATTTTTGTATATGATGTCAGGTAAGGGTTTCACTTCATTATTTTACATGTGTATATTTACTAGCTCCAGTGCCATTTGTTGAAGAGATTGCTCTTCTCTCATTGAATTGCATTGACACCCTTGTTGAAAATGAATTGAATACTTCTCTATTTCTTGAGCAACTTTTATAGGGTAATCGCTATTTGTTGCTTCTTTAATTTTTCCCTCTGTTCTCATTAGTTTTATTGATCCTGTCCTCAGAATATCACAGTGATTTCTGTGAACTAAGGTCAAGGCTGTTTCTTTCAGTGAGCAGGGCTCAGTCCACCTGGTCTGTCCCCAAGTCCCTCTATACTGTCATATAATTCTCCCCCAGCAGAGAATGTCCTATGGACAGGCAGTTTGTAAATTGTCCTCCTACTCCTCTTTCAATAGTTTTTTATAAGCACCCCCACCCCATCCTTTGTTGCAGATTGTCAGAACTAGATCAAAGAACCTTTCCAGACCCTGCCTCTCATTCTTCTCCCAGTCATGCATTCCATCTTGTGGCCTCAAGTTAAAGACTCATTGCTTCATTCACTCATTCATTCATTTAACAAATACTTGTCAAATCCTTCTATATGCCAGGCACTGAATTTGATGCTGGAATTTTCTATTCTCTGCCAAGTTGCTTTGGAGTGGTATTTCCCTGAGGCTAGCTCTTTAATTGTCTGCTCCAGCTTTGGCCCTGGTTGTGGTTTTTTTTGAACGCCTTTGGCTCCATGCCTATCTTTCCTCAACTTCCTGAAATTCTACCCTGGGTTTGAACCCTGTACCTCCCGCTTGGCTAGAAACAGAGATTATACAGTCTTCCCAAAAACATTATTCGTCTCCTCGTGATAATAAAAGAGGCTACCGTGAATTGACACCTACTGTGTGCTGGATATTATGCTGGACACTTGACAGTTTATCTCTAATGCTTATTCTGCCAATCATTGTTTTGGCCCTAAGGATACAACAGGGGACAAAACAAAGTTCCTACCTGAAAGGAGCTTCTGTTCTCTTGTAATCCTTAACATGATTCCGCAAGACACGAAGAAGCAAAGGGGCCCAGAGAGCTTAAGTAACCTGCCCCAAACCACACAGTGTTTAAGTGTCAGAGCTGGAATTTGAACCTAATTCTCTGACCCCAACAATTATATTCTCTATACTGAATCAAGCTACCTCTCATGGTCTCACTGTACTCAGTAGCTCACATTTTCCAGCAGAAAATTTCTCAACACCAAAACTGTCACATTTTATAAATGGATTAAAACCTTGATGAACGATAGCAACTGCATGTATTAAAGTACATGTAATTTGTAGATCAACTAGAAATTTTTATTTGTTTCAACCTTAATTTTTGGCATCCTTTAAAAAATATATTGGTTAGCTTTTCTGCTTTTATAAGAATAGTGCCTTGGGTTGTTCTTTATGTGCAGCAGTAGTATCCCCTTTCTATACTAGACATGTTTTCAAGGTGCAATACTTTGAGCACAGGCAGGCTACATCCAGGTCAAATAGCTAATTTTTGTGTTTTTAGTACATCTGAGTTAGTAGTCTATATTCTAGCCTTGGCTCTGCTACAAGTTAGATGACTTCGTACAACTTGGGTCTTTTCTTGAGCCTCAATTCTGCCTTCCTTAATATAAAAGAGATTGGGTTAAAAGCAATACTGTTAGGCCGGGCGCAGTGGCTCAGCCTGTAATCCCAGCACTTTGGGAGGCCAAGGCAGGCAGATCACCTGAGGTCAGGAGTTCGAGAGCAGCGTGGCCAACGTGGCAAAACCCTGTCTCTACTAAAAGTACAAAAATATGGTGGGTGTGGTGGCACGTGCCTGTAATCCCAGCTGCACGGGAGGCTGAGGCAGGAGAATCGCTTGAACCCAGGAGGTAGAGGTTGCAGTGAGCGGAGATCATGCCACTGCACTCCAGCCTGGGCGACAGAGTGAGACTCTGTCTCAAAAAAAAAAAAAAATAGAGCAATACTGTTTGTGTAGTGTTTTACATTTTTCAGTCAATATTTGCATATCAGCTGATTGATCATAATAATGATCTCATTATCCCAATTTTATAGATGTTTCAGATTAGGTTTAAGGACATGCCCAAGTAATAAACACTTAATCTTAACCTTTATCTGTAGACCCCAATCCCATGTTATTTCAGAAGAAAGGATCTTCAATGTCTCCTGCAGTTTCTACAATCTAAAATTTTACAGCCATGCTACTTGAGTTCTAATTAATCAAGGTTGTACTTATTCCAGCTGTATTTTATCATTTTTCTGAATATGTGCTACTATGTTCGCCAGTATGAGCAATATAATTATGAAAAAACTTGTTGGAATTCGGGTTACTAGAAATCAAGAACTTTTGACTTCTCTTGCTTAGAAAATAGCTTAAGTATGAAAAGTTGACATTTATTGAGTTTTTACTATGGTCAAGGTACTGTTCCAACTACTTTATACATATTAACTCATATAAGTCTCCAACCAGCCCTCTAAAGTAAATAACATTATGATGCCCAGTTTGCAGATGATGGCTACTGAGGCACAAAGAGATTTGCCATATTAACCAAAGTCCCATGGTGTGTTAGATTGCATTATTTGCTCGCAATTTTTGCTTCTTACCATGTCCCCCCTCCATAGGAGAAGTATACTTCCCTGCTCCATTGACATAGGCTTTGGCCAATCAAATGTTAGTTGGTGTAACACAAGTAACGGTTTTAAATGTGCCTGTGTAGTTTGGCTTTCTTTCTTAAACTTCTGCCCATCTGCCATGGGGCAACATGCCCTGAGTAACTTCTCCAGAATACGGAGACACATGGAACAGACCTGAATCCAATCTGCACCCTGGAATTAAGCCCAGCTGATTCCAGCTGAGCTCAAGAGAACCACAGTCAACCCAATGGCTTACTAGTGAGAAAAATATGGGAGATTTGATAGTTATTTGTTACACGGTATTAGTTTAGCAAAATCATGAATAACACACAGAGCTAAGACAAGGTACAACCAGAATTCAAACTCCATAGCCCACATTTGACTTGAACTACTTCTAATCAATTTAAGACACTGTTCTATAAGTACTCAGTTCACAGCTATTTGACCTGGAGGCAGCTTCCCTGTGCTCAAAGTATTGTACCTTGAAAACATGACCAGTATATAAAGGGGATACTATTGCTGCACAAAAAGAGCAACCCAAGGCAGACAGGCTTGTACTTACTTAGACAGGCTCTCACTCCACTAAAAATAATTCATAGATTTTGCTCTTGGGGGCCTCATAGCCCAATTCAGTATGTTCTGCAAACTAACTTGGACAAAGTGATGTGTACTCAATCACTTTCCTTAGATTTACTAATTGCTTTATTTTTCTTTTGTACCAGAATCATAAACTTGGGTGAGATATCCTGTTTTAATGGTGCTTCACAAAGGGCATGAGAAGTCTTGTAATGGTTCTTTCAAGATTTTTTTTCCTCTTGTAGCACCTGAGGCAACATTATTAATTGTGTCTAACTCCATGTGGCAACCATAAATGTCAGTACTTGTTTCTGCCCACTAGTCGCTCACTTGGCTTATCTGTGTGGGGCCAAATTGAATGGTGCCTTCATTCCCAGATGGCGTCCCTGCCACTCCCGGATGCCTGGCTCAAGATTCCCTGGGTCTTGGGTAATCAGGAGTGTAAATCTCTTCATCCACTCCATAAATATTTGTTGAGCATTTGCAAGATGAGGCATCATGCTAGGCAGGCACTGACATGTCCTTTGTTGTTTTCTCTACACCATAAACAGGTGACAAAAGAAGATGTGGATAGACTGAGCCTAGAAAGCTCTTCCTGCCTCTTTTCTTCGCTTTTTTTCTGGTGAGTCTTGGTATTGTCACCTCCCAGGTATCCTTCCAGTCTTTCTCACTTCTCTCTAGCCTCTGGCTACCCTCTTTCCCTTCCACTCCACACATTTAAGCTCCTTCCTAAGGCAGATCTTTTCCATACCCCTTAAGTAATATCATTTGACCCTTTACATGTCAATCGAATCTACCTTGGCTCCAGTTTAGGAATTATACACTCAGGGGCAGCTGATATTTCTGGCATATGTAGATAAGGCATCATCACTGGTGGAGATGAAACTGCTATTGACAATGTTTCCAAGTGTAGAGGCACAGAGAGTGGTGTTACTTTTGGTATGCTCAGGCTTCTCTAACCTCTTTGAGCCTCAATCCCCTCATTTGTAAAAAAAAAAAAAAAAAAAAAAAAAGCATGCAAAACAACTTGATACACCCCAACAAAAGGGTGGTTAAAGAAGATATGGAATATACATAATTTGGGATTCTATGCAGCCGTTTTTTAAAATGAGGTAAATTTATAGGAACTCACATGGAGAGATAAGTTATTATTGCAAGTAAAAAGCAAGTCAGTAATGCATGATCGCATTTGTAATACAAAACACATATTATTAGGACTTATTTTAGTCAGAACCTGTGCTAGGCACTCCTCGTGTGTTGTCATGTTTAATCTTCATAATAACACTACAAACTGGTCATTATTATTTCCCCCCACATTAAAGGTGAGGAACTAAGAGATGATAAGTCACTTCCAAGGCTAGTAAGTGTTGCAGAAAAGATTTGAATGCCAGACCCCCAACTTGAGATATTCCTTGAGTTATAATTCTCCTGTATAGAAAATGGAGTAAAAAAAATAATAAAGCACTGTTCTGATTCTTCTCCCTGATTCTAGGCTTTTTGTCTCTTCAGAACAGTGGTTTCCCATTGTGTGGAATTTGTACTACTGACGGTGGTAGGAGAGATAATTTCAGAGATGGCTTTTGGCAGGCCTCACACCTACCATTAAATAACATTAAGTCACATAGTGACAGCATTATTCCTTGTTCAATTCTTTTTAATCCTCTGATTACATCACTACCAAAGTTTCAATTCAGTGTGCTAGTCTGTAATACTCTGTAACACTTTCTCTTTCTCTCCCTCTCTCTCTCAACAGAAAGCCCATCTCAGACCCTGAGCAAGCAAGTGTATCTAGTTAGAATTCAGTAACACTGTGCTGTTTTCATTATATTTTTCTCTATGGTAATCTTCTATTTAAGGCAAGTTATACAGGGTATTCATTTATGGTGATAATGAAGTGTTTCCTCCTTTAAGGTAATATAGTTAACATTTTTCTTCATTTAAGCTTATTAATTTAAAGACAAATATTAAGTAGTAGGATAAGTGGTAAAATAAAAGTACTTACACAACTAAAATGTGAAATACTGTACTGTGAAATAAAGCAAATGCCTCCAAATAGTCAGAAAACTGAACTTACCTGTCTACACACACCAACTATTTGTCAACCAGTTGATATCAATAAGATAACATAAATAATATATATTTTATATAAACAAAATTTGAACAGTAAAGTGTAAATAAAGTTTTGACCGCTCAGTAAGGAACCTAAGAAATATAAAGTCACAATAACTGATGCTTATTTAACACTTAATATGAGCCAGGCACCATAAGCCTATGACCTATTGTCCAGTCAATGACACCCAGTCATACAATGAAGTCTGTGTTGGTGACTCCAAATTAACTAATTAATTACATGTATTATGTTTTACATATATTAACTGACAACAACGCTATAAGATAGATATCATTATCTCCATTTTATAGATGAAAAAACTGAGGTACAGTGAAGTTAAATAACATGTCCAAGGTCACCTAGATTGTAAGTCTGATTCCAGAGTTCATGTTCTTAATTACTATGCTATACTGCCTCTTGATGTTTAGATAACAAAATTATTCTAAACATTTATTCAAACTCTTCTTCTTCTTAATTACTTTCTGAGAATCAAGAAACTGAATCTCAGCTTTCAGTTGTCATGCCAGTCATTACTTTGCCACCTATATTCTCTTCTTTGAAAACTTGCTTTATCTTCCGCCATAGAAATGGCAAAAAGCTTACTACATCCCATGTTATGTCATCCCCATCCTTAGTCACAGTTGATTGCACCGGGGGATTACACCTGACCCAATCTGTGACAATCAGTTACTTTCTCCTGGAAATTTGGAATCAGAACACGGTGAAACTGAATTCAGAAATCAGGGTGCTGAGAGACTGAATCTTGGATAGAAAATCGAGTAGAGACAGGGTAGGAGCCAGTGCCATGGCAAGCTAAATCCACACATGAGCTGAAGTTCTGGATGTATAAAAAAAGCTATGCAACACAGCACCAAGCAACCTTGCCAAGAGAAGAAATTGTGCCGTGGCTCCACAAGAGTTGGCAGGACCCCCTTCGGTGCCTGACGTCCCAGTTCCCATTCCTCTGTGGTGTGGCCACAGTCCAGTTCTTATCCTTGAGTGCTTATGAGATTGTAGCATTTTATGTGACAATAAATCCTGCTTTACTTCTAGGTAGCTTGAGTAGATTTTTACCTCTTGCTATCAAACATGCCTAAATAGGATTGTAGTTGCATACAACAGAGAGATAATCTGAAACTACCCATAGAGTGATGGTAGAATCAGTGGTCATAAGGTGTCCCCAGCCCCGGGCTGGGAAAATGGCAATACGTGTATAGGTGGCAAAGCAACTGCTTAAGTTATAGCCAGCAGTCTCAAGTGCCTGTGAAGGGACACCCATTGTGAAGGAGGGTTTAGGGGACTTGGCAGCCAAATGTAAGGATATCTGAGTGACTGAGCTACATTAAGTAAAGAACATCAAGAAAAAGACAAATTCTTTCCAAAGTGCCTAGCTGGAGGAAGATAAAGAAAAGCAAGACACTTAGGTCATTTTCATAGGCTGTTCTTCCTGTCTGTAACAGTTTGTCCCAGGGAAATACTGGAAAATCTCTAAAGTCTGAAACGTCTTCGGCAGGAAAGTTTATAATACTTTACTGAGTGATGATTTGGAAAGTTGTTAGTAGGCCTGATAGTCATAAATAAATCATCTTGCAGAGATAATTTAAATTATACATCATTGGTAATGATTATTCAGGTGTAATGAGTTTAATTGATTACAAGAGCGTGGCTTTTTTTTTTTTGAAGATGATGTAATAACTACCAGTGCCAGTTCGCTGTTTGAAGTGCACACTGGTGGGAATGATTGAAAATTTTAAGTTATCTGATTTGCATTCATTGTGAGAGATATTTTAAAATATGTAAACAGGATTGACGCTCTCCCATAGCCCTGGATTGCCCTATCTGTCACTAAAAGATAAGCCTTTGGTTAATGCTCAAAAGCTCCTATTTTAAGGCAGTTATCTCAAGCAAATTCACAAAATCCAGTGTTATTGGTTCTTGTCTCACCCAGCCAAAGAGGGAAAAAAGAAGAAAGAAAAGAAAAGAGATCTTGCCACCAACCCCTCCTCAGCTAATTGAGGGCAGGCCTATAACCCTCAGACACAGTGAATTATTATGTAAGCCTGCCTTCTTTGTTCTTTCTTCCCCAATCCACCATGGACCAATTTGGAGATCCAGGAGTAGTCAAAATAATAACAATTAAGTGAGTATATGTGGCAGTCATAGAGATGTGCTGCTCAGATTGTCCTTCAAGAAAAAACTTGTCATTCAGCTGCAAGAAGCTCAGGCAGCTGACCGCACCCAGATGTAATGTCTTCAGCATCTGCCTCAGCTCAGCCAACCCCATCCAAGGACTCATCATGGCAGAAGGACCAGGGGCTGGCCATTTCTGCCTAATGCAGGACTCCTCTAATGGCAATCAGATCATGTAGGGCCTTGTAGGCCACAATGAGGACTTTGACTTTGACAAGAGTGGGGAGTCTGGAGGGTTTTGATAAGAGGAGTAACACGATCTGGCTTATCAGGATCACTCTGATTGCTCTGTGGATGGGGAGCTTGAGTGGAAGAAAGGAGGCCAGTGGCAGTTTGTTGTAACAGTCCAGGAGAGAAAGGTTAAAATGATATTGGTTTGAAGCAAATGGGGTAGCAGTGGAAGTGAGAAGAAGTAGCTGAATTCTGGATATATTTTGAAGGTACAAATGATAGGATTTGCTGATTGATTGCATGTGTATGGTGTAGATGAGAGGCATTAAGGATGACTCCAGGGGATTTGGCCAGAGCAACTGGAAAGGCAGCTATTTTCTGAGATAAGGGACACTGCAGGAGGAGCAGGTTTAGAAGGAAGACTGGAAACTCCATTTGGGACATGTTTTGTGTACGATGCCAATTACACACCCAAGTGGACCTGTTAAGGAGGCTGTTGTATCATCAGAAAATTCTCAGGATCTGAAACAACACAGCAGTCTGGCCAAGTAATTGCTAGGCTTCAATTCAAAGGATGCTGACCCTTGCCAGAAAGATACGTTTTGATGATGTATCTCCCTACAAGAGACTCCTTGCCAGTTTTCTTCCTCCAAAGCTGAACTTGCTCCAGTGTTCTGTATCTCAGTAAGTGGCAACACCATCTATCCTGAAACCCAGAAGCCACTATCTTTTCCCTAAATATTCCTCTCAAACACACATCCAGTCAACCACCAAGCTCTATTTATTCTCCCTCCTCTATATGTCTTAAATTCATCTATGTTTTTCAACATCACTCCTATCTCTCTGATTCAAATACTGCCATTGTTCACCTGGATCACTGCAGATGGTCTCCTGTGTTCTTTCACATCCCTTACATCCATTCTGGATTCTACAGAGAAAGGGAAAATTAACACAGAAGTTTGCCCAGGAGTACTCAGGATCCCACATCACCTTGGGCTGAAAATCTGGGGTGGACTGTAGAAACTCAGATAGCTGTGTGAGAATCCAAGAATATCAGGAGTGGTGTTGGATGGTGGCAAATAATGATAATTGACATCATTTTGAATTGGTAGTGACAAATAATGGTTATTGAATTTGGAGAAATATTTAAAAAATATAATAGAAAATTATAAAATAAGTTATCTGCTTTAGCTAAAGTTTCCTTGATCTAGCTTGATATGGTTTGGCTCTGTGTCCCCACCTAAATCTCATCTTGTAGCTCCCATAATTCCCACTGTTGTGGGAGGGACCCTGTGGGAGATGATTGAATCATGGGGGCGGGTCTTTCCCATGCTGTTCTTGTGATAGTGAATGGGTCTTTTGAGATCTGATGGTTTTAAAAACTGGAGTTTCTCTGCACAAGCTCTCTCTTTTTGCCTGCTGCCATCCATGTAAGACGAGACTTGCTCCTTCTTGCCTTCCACCATGATCGTGAGGCCTCCCCAGTCATGTGGAACTGTGAGTCCAATTAAACCTCTTTACTTTGTAAATTGCCCAGTCTTGGGCATGTCTTTATCAACAGTGTGAAAACAGACTAATACACAGCTAAAGTTGAGTTTGATAACAAAAAATGATATATGTATTTGCACATTTGGGCCATGATATGTGATGTCAACCTGGCTCAATGAACCATTATTATCTTTTCGTCTGTAAGACACACACCATTCCTTCTACCCAAATTCTCCTTCCCCACCCCAAATGGATTGCTATTTATCCTTCAAAGCTCAGCTTCAATGGCCCTTCCTCAAAGAAATATCCACCCCCAGATTCAGTGGGTTCCCTTTCTACCCATTCTTAACACCTTCAGCATGTCCTTTCCAGCATTTACTACAAGTGTAACTGTATAATCATTTAAATCACTCTTTCATGTCTGTCTCCTCTAGAATGCAAGCATCTAAATGGAGACTGTACTTAACTTGTTTACAAATTGTATATTATAAGGGCATAGCACAGTACCTAGTATATAGTAGATGCTCAGTAACCATGTGTTAAATGAATAAATGAATATGGATATTTTTCAATTTCATAATTCCAAATTCATAATCTGGAATTTTTCCTTTTTTTTTTTTCATTCACACCTTCAATCAGATAGCCAGCTCTGAACCTCAGGGAAGGTATGTGACAAGGCAGAGAGTGGAAAAAGCCTGCAAATCTTCCTGACTTTTGTTTTCTAAAAGCCTAAGTCCTTTGGAAAAGATTTGTAGGTCTATATAGAGTTTCTTGAAGAAACATGTAAAGAAAAGGATTTCCCTCAGACTAGAAAGAGATTTCCTCAAACAGGCAGAAGTAAGGGCTCATGGGACCTTAGAGCAAAGGGATTGGTGCCCTGCTTCTCAGCAATGCCTTTGGGGAGGGAGCAACACCTAAGAGACCAATGGGCACCACATGGTCAAGGTTAGAGTATGTCTCAGTGTGGACCAATCACAGAGCCCCACACGGACACTTCCACGTACACAGTATGTTAACTCGAGGTAAGATCCCAGCCATGGGAATTAAATAGGCTTTAGGGAAGGCAAACCGAAAAATGATGAAAGTGGCATTTTAGAAAAATTTACAAAAGGTCATTTTTTGCACACATGGGTTTGTGGACTGACGTTCATTAATGCTACATGCTTGCTTTACCAAAGAGATATTTACATACAGTTTAGCTTTCATGCCATACACAGTTTATTCTAGCCCAATCATTTAAAACTAACCCCCTGCGTATGGTGTTGAAAAAACCTTGTATTTACAATCACATTTGTTCCTTACAATAATCCTGTGAGATAGAAAAAGTATGCGTTATTCCCACCACTATCCCATTTTACAGGTGAAAAAAAAACTGATTTGGAGAGGTCAAATGAATGGACAAGTGTCACCCAGCTATCCCAGAAGCAGAGTTGATCTTCTGAACCATAATTGCATAAAATTCTTTATGTAATGCCGTACTACCTTTATTAATCAAAATGTTGATTTACGAGAACATTCCATCTCCTGACCCTATTAGACAACTATGAGTTTTCTGTATTTTGGATCAATTTTTCCCAACAAAGTTAATTTGCATTTTCCCACATTCAGTTACAATTTTCAAATATTCTTTATAGAACTGATGTCACATTATTTGTTAATTGTTGCTAAATTATTGAATATACTTGTCTGTTGGTACAACTAAACTTTTTTTCCCTTTTGGATGAGATACATTCTGCTAAAATTACCTGCTGTTGTTTGTGATTCTGGTGGTGATGCTGCCAGCTGGAAAGAGGAACGACAGCTTGAGTGAAATTTTCATGTTTGGTATCTTCAAAGTGAGGCCTGCAATTACTTCTCTCCGTTTTAAAATTTAAAACACGGTAGGGCTACTCAAATTGCACAATGCGGTCCTGAGGTGTTCTGATGTTTCCTCAAATTCTAAGACTTGTTTTCTAATCATGACTGTATAAAATCTCTAGGTGTCTCCAGCAGCAAACTTGGCTACAAAGGAAGCTCACTTCATGAAATACTGATGGAATAAAAAATATTTTCTTTGGTATTCAGCTATGTTAATGTTACAAGGAGGATAATCCCACATCAGCCCTTTACCTTAAAATTGTATATTGTAATAATAGCATTCCAGAGGCATTTTTCAAAAATAAAAATATGATAGACCACTTCATTTCTTTCTAACATCTTCACATAGATGAACAAAAGAGTGGACAAAGTCTTAACAAAAATGGTTTTATAAACACAAACATTGACCAGTGACTATTTTAACAATATGGTAAAAACAGTATTATAAAAGGTCTGCTTTGTCTGGTTTTCTATTTTTATCCCCAAAGCAAGCATGTGGTTAATGATGAAAACTAGTTTCACTAAAAGTATGACTGCAAAGATAGAAGTGTGATGGTGTGGAGCAGAGAATGCTGGGCTGGGAGAGCTGCCGTGAGGACCGGTTTTGTTGCTGGCTTGTCAGCAAATCATTAACCTCTTTATGTGTATGAGTCTTATTTGTGAAATGAAGATACTACCACCTGTTCTTAATCAAGTGTAAATGGATGTTAGGAGGATTAATTGTACAATCCGTTGAGCTCCAAAGGGAACAGTGAGCTACATAGACAACAGTCGAAGTCTATTAACTAGATGCTAATAGACCACTATAGAAGCAGACTGCCTGTGCGTTGACATTTTCATTCTCTTATTTAGGAAAGATAAACCATCAAAAACTAGTTTTTAAAGAATCAATAGCTTTAAGAATAAAGAATAATAAACATAAGCACCATCTATCATTGCCAGATACAGACATCTATGTTAGAAACTCCTAATTAGTTAATCCATCAAGTTAACAACCAGGAGTAAATGTGCCATCTAGAAATTTGCTCCCCCTCCCCCTTTTTTTTTTTTTGAAACCTCTAGAAGAGATAGAGATTATCCAAGGACACACGCACACCAAATCCTTTTTTAAGTCGTCCAAATAGCTCAGGGCATAAGGTTCCATGTTACCCTGTGGACTCAGAATGCTAAATTGTAAATATAAAATTTCATACGTTGTGCCCTAAAATGTAATCAATTTTAAAAATTAGACAAAACATATCTGATTATTATATTGCTCTTATTCAATATATGTTTAATGAATAATAATTGTTTTGATTTTTCAGTGTTTAAAAAACCAGACTAAGGTGATAATTTGAAAAGTTAAGAAGTCTTAGCCAGCACGCTTAAAACATTTATAGGATCTATCAGTTTTATCTCTCAGATAATTGTTTCCATATAATAGCTGGTCTTATACCCCTCATAAACTTTCAAATTAAGCTTCTACATACTCTCCTGATTCATAATTTTGTTCTTATGGATACTACTGATATCAGTTGAAGTCAAGTCACCTAATGCCTTTCACTTAAGAAAACGCACAACTAGCTGCTCATCTTACTTAGAATGAACAATTATGTTTGTGAGAGATAGAAAATACACTAAATAAATGCAATGTGAATAGATAATAAAGAACAATAACAAAATCAGAACATGGAATCCTCAGCCTACTCTTTGACTGAGAGAGGGTTAGTTCTACCGTCCCTGAATAATAGAATGAAACTTACCAAAAATCACATCAGTGTATTTTAAGTCAGATTTTTGTCATTTGAAACATAGTACAGTTAAGTTACAAATTAATTAAAAATTATGTTAAGAAGAAGAAAAGTAAAAAGAGTTTTCTTAGAAGCAAGCAATGAGCATTTAGTGAATGCAAGGCCCTAAAAATATAAAAGGACTATTATGGTGCCATGCACATTCTTCTGCTTGGGGAAATCGGCTCCTAGAAAGAAGATAATAAGCATTGAATCAAGTGAAACACAAACTAAATGATGCTAATGTCATGTTAAAATATAGCAAATTCTAGTTTTTGTTTTCCATGGCCTCTATTCAATCTCGTCACTGGTTTATCTCACAGACACAGGATTCATATCATGTATTAGTGTTCTAGTGCTGCACTGCAAATTACCACAGATTTAGTGGTTTCAAACAACACAAATATATTATCTCACAGTTCTGTAGGTTAAAGCCTGGGCACAGTGTACCTGGATTTTTCTGCTTAGTGTCTCACCAGGCTGACATCAAGGAATTGGCCAGGGCTGTGGCTCTCTGGAGCTTGGACTCCTCTTCCGGGATCACTGGTTGTTGGCAGGATTTATTTCCTTGCAGTTATATAATTTAGATCCCTATTTTCTTGCTAACTGTTGGCTGGGGACGGTGCTCAGTTTCTGGAGGTTGCTCGTAGTTCCTTGCCATATAGACCCTAGGTGCTTCACATGGATGTTTGCTTTCTTCTGGGCCAGCCAGTGTCACTCTGCCTTCCTCTTCTGTGACCATCTGGAGAAAACTCTTGGCTCTAAAAGGCTCACTGCATTAGGTCAGCCCCACTAAGGATAATCTCCCTTTCTTACAGTCAACTGTGTCATGTAACATAAAGTAATCATGGGAGTGATATCCCATCACATATATAGCTCCCTCCCACTCTCAAGGGGATGAGATTATATAAAGGCATGAGCCATTGTGGGTCATCTTAGAGTTCTGCCTATCATACATAGTTTACAAAACATTTCAATGTAGTTGTCATTTCACAATCTCAGAAACCTAATGCCTGTTTTTAAAAATAAGAAAATCAAGATAGGAATAGGACAAAGAGGGGGAGGAACCATCAATTATGGGATTCCTACTGAATTCCAGGACAATATTGGGTGCTTCTTATTTAGTGCCTCTTAATTTCCACAAAGCTTTTGAGATGAGGGCCTTATCCAGCTTTATACATGAGAAAAACTAGGTTTAGAGTAGATGAGTAATTTGCCCAATGTTACAAGGCATGTAAGAAATATAGCTAAGACTTGCACCCAAGTCTTTTGATCCCAATTTCCTTTTTTTCATTTTCTTTTTAAATTGTTATTCATAATGAGAACAAAATATTTTGTGTGATGTGTGCTTGACAAAAAGAAGAAAAGAGTTACTGATGTAAGAGCGTCCTGGGCGTGGCAGTTGAAAAGAATATGGGCAAATGTGCAAGCGTGATTCAGATACAGTGATGTTGCTCAGAAGGAAATATAACACCAGCAAATGGGAATAACTCTGTGAAGGACGATTGGACCACATCTACCCAAATTACAAAAGTATATGACCTTTTTTTTTTTTTTTTTTGAGATGGAGTTTCGCTCTTGTTTCCCTGGCTGGAGTGCAATGGTGCAATTTCGGCTCACTGCAACCTCTGCCTCCCGGGTCCAAGCGATTCTCCTGCCTCGGCCTCCCGAGTAGCTGGGATTACATGCATGCATCACCACGCCTGGCTAATTTTGTTTTTTTTTTTTTTAGTAGAGACGGGGTTTCTCCATGTTGTTCAGCCTGGTCTCAAACTCCCAACCTCAGGTGATCCATCCACCTCAGCCTCCCAAACTGCTGGGATTACAGGTGTGAGCCACCACGCCTGGCCCAACAAAAGTATATAGCCTTTAACCTAGCAATTCTACTTCTAAGAATGATTTCCTACTTCTAAAAATAAAGTCTGTGGTAATTTGCAGTGCAGCACTAGAAAACTAATACAAGATATGAATCCTGTGTCTGTGAGATAAACCAGTGATGAGATTGAACAGAGGCCATGGAAAACAAAAACTAGTATTTGCTGTCTTTTAACCTGACACTAGTATCATTTAATTTGTGTTTCTACAGATAGATTTCCTCATGGGAAAAATGAAGCACATACCAAGTTACGCTTTTCAGTACTGTTTGTTAAAAAAAAAAAAAAAAAGAATGGGGGCCAAGCATGGTGGCTCACACCTGTAATCCCAGCACTTTGGGAGGCTGAGGAGAGCGGATCACCTGAGGTCAGGAGTTCAAGACCACACTGGCCAACGTGGTGAAACCCCAACTCTACTAAAAATATAAAAAAATTAGTGGGACGTGGTGGTGCATGCCTGTAATCCCAGCTACTTGGAAGGCTAAGGCAGGAGAATCTCTTGAACCCAGGAGGCGGAAGTTGCAGTAAGCTGAGATCGCGCCATTGCACTCCAGCCTGGGCAGCAGAGGGAGACTCTGTCTCAGGAAAAAAAAAAAAAAAAGAATGGAAACATTTTAATTTTTCATCAGTAAGGGGCTGGTTAAATAAACCATGACACATCCATGCAATAAAGTGCTATAAATCCATAAAAAAGAATGAGGTGGCTCTTTATGCATTAGAATGGGATTATTTCACATTTTTTTAAGTGGAAAAAAGCAAGATAGCAAGATGCAGAACAGTATGCATGGCATGTTACCATTTTTGTAAAAATGGGGGAAGAAACCTAGATACATGTTTGTGTGTATATGTATAAAGTATATATGTGTGTGCATGTGACTTGTGTATGCATAGTATCTCTGGAAATACACACACACACACACACAAACTGCTAACATGATCACCTCCAGGCAGGAGAACCGGGTGGGTGAGAATAAGAATTAAAAAGAAACATTTTGCTATGTAGACTGTGTATCTGTTTGACTTCCGATCCATGTGGGTATGAAAATATATATATATAAGTAGGTGGTCTACTTGCATGGTGGAAGAATACAAGGGAAAGGGAAGAAGAGGCTTGAGCCATGGAAGATATTTGTGTATAGAAATTTGTTTATTTGGCAAGGGACATGGAGTTATTTCTGAAATTTTTGTTTGAGGAGCCAGTGTTGAAATTTATGTCACTGCCTATTAAGTCCAAAAAGCTAATAGCAAAGAAAAATAAAGGTGAATAGAGGCCACTAAGAGAAGTTTGAGGCACAGAACATTTAGAATTTAAATAAATGAAGAATGAAGCTATGTAAGAAGTCTAATGGAACCAGGACTGGAAATATGAGAAAATCACTTTAATGAAAGAAGTTACTGCTTTCTGTCCATGCCAAGCAGGTAGAATAGATTCAGTTCATTCTCCTGAAACTTGTCATTTCCTACATAACTTGTATCTTTATACTTTTAACTATAACATAGTAAATAACCATCCTCTGTTTTCTTAAAACAACTACAATTGTGGGAGCTGAATCAGGTGTGGATCCTGTCACAGACTTGGTGACAGAGAAAGAATTTAGATATCAGTCATGATGCTCCACATGGGGTCTGCTTAGTGCCAAGGAAACCAAGTTTATCCTCAAACCTTCAACATAAAAGTTTTCAAAACTTGGGGTTTCCAGACAGCATCTGCATTAAATGCTTCCAGGACTTACACACAGAAACTTCTGCAGATCACAGTCCCTTTGATCCTCTCTCCTCAGAGGCAGCCTGGTGGTATTTAACGCTACGGGGGAAGGGCCAGATGGGGTAGAAACTGTAAGCATAGAGAAAGGAGCAAGCCCAGAAGGTCAGATACGACACTTCTCTTTCTCCTGTTTGCTCTGTCCTTAAAGGAATTGTTGCTTCTTTTCACAGCCAAAAAACTGGGAGATTCAACTACAATTGGATTATGCCCTGTGTACCTAGGCTGACACCAGAGAGTATCTAGCAAACAACATTTCTTGTTCTGTTATGCCTATGCTGTCCTCATAACCCTGCATTTCCATTTTGCACCAGAACCAAGCCACCCAGTAGACCTTCATGAATCATCGGTGGTTAAGTACCCTCCTCCAGCATTTCCTTAAGAAGCTCTCCCTTTTAAATTTATTTTTCATTTGCAAATAAAAATTTTTCCTGTAGGTGCTATGACAACAGTGGTTCAGGTCTGTTTGCTCCTGAAATTGTATACACCCTTTTCACCTACTCTGTTTCTAAAGACCTCAATTTCTGAAACGTTCTCTTTATTTTTGGCCCTTCTCCCTCACCACCCTCAGGGGGTGGAAATTTAGTAATTAAAATCTGAAAGAAAAAGTCTAATTTGCATTATAGCTTTAAAATGAAATTATTTTGCTGCAGAAAGTGCCACTGCACTATATCTAAAAATCATGACGTATAATGGAGCCTGTAACGTTTTGTTGGAACAAATTAACTCAACATATTGCCAACTCACAGTTCACAGGACAGTAGTAGCTTTATGGAATTCCATGTTTAATCAATCCATTAGGGACAAAGAAATCTTTTCAGTTTGGTCACTGACTGCTTATATGATGGGTTTAAGTTTGGAGAATCCAAATGAACCCTAAATATTTGCACTCACATTGCTTGGGCAGAATTAGCAAAAGAAAAGACCATAGCAAAAAAACATAGCAGTCACGTAAGGACATAAAGGGTTGTAAAGATTTAAAACGGGAGGCCATGTGTGCCAATTGTTGCATATTTTTAAATCTCAGAGGACAAAGGGCACAGGCATCTGTCACATCCAGGATGCTAGAGGGAGAAAACACCACATTCAAATGAGAACAACAACCTCTACACTTCAGGGAAAGATTATTTTTGAGCTATGGAAGAATCAACAGCATTATG
Source organism: Nomascus leucogenys (assembly GCF_006542625.1). Lineage (NCBI taxonomy): Eukaryota > Metazoa > Chordata > Mammalia > Primates > Hylobatidae > Nomascus > Nomascus leucogenys. Next base: position 49,486,481 of record NC_044406.1, read on the forward strand.
ACTGTTCTCAAAAGTTTCCTTTAATCATTTGAAACTAAAAGCGCCAATGCTTATTATGAACTCTCTGAGTTTGAGAGATATTTTGAAAGTAAGCTCTTAGGAATCAACTCTACTATTGTTTCATGGATTGTAAACGGTGGAGATTATAAAAACAACATATAGGAGTAAGGATTAGTTACAGGACAATTCATCAGGGTAAAATGTAGGTTAGGCATAGGCCTTAATTTGGGGTCCCTCCAAAGTAGTCCCTGAGAAAAGAACTGGAGTACAAGTCATTTATTTGGAAGGCAAATGAAATACCCAAAAGTAGAGTGAAGAAGTAAAACAGGAAACAGAAAGGAGCCAATAAAACTGCCTGTTTTCACGTTGGCGACTTGAATTCAGGTTCACTGAAGAATCCTCGTAGCCAATGGAGCACATACACCTGAGGGTTGTTCCACACAAGGGGCCAGAGAGCTGGGGTATTTATACACCAATTCCTGTTATTTATTGACTAAGCAATACTCCTGGGGAGCATTAATTTTCCTGTACTTCCGGCCTGCTACATGAATGGCAAAGTAGGCCCTGGAGGTCAGAGAAAACTTTCAGGCCAATGCGCTTTAAGGTTGTAAGGGTGAGGGGATTCAGGCAAGGTGCCATTAGCAACCATTACCCTCTCTCATTGTACACTCCAATTTGCCACTGAAGTAGTGACTATAACTGAATTTATAAATCTTTAACAATGTGATTGCTGGCCTCCAAGCCCCAGCCTTTTGTACCATGCTGTTACGTGTAGTTCCTAAAACATACTGGTTGAATGAATCAACAAATGATTTATCCCATCCGTTATTATTATTATTGGTGCAATATTTAAACAGCAAAAGCTCATCACACAATTTGAAGATTCTTTCCAAATGTGCTCTCCTCCAAAAATAGCATCTAAAAAACTAAGCAGCATGGCCAAATGTGTGAGGAAATAGCAATTTGCACACTGTTAGTGAGCATGCAAATAGGAGCAAGCTTCTTGGAGGCCAATTTGTCAATATTTATCAAAATGTTAAATGTACATATTTTTGGACCCAACAAATACACTAGTAGGAATTTATTTTACACACATACCTGCATAAGGGTACAACAATATATATAAGATTTCTACTGCAAAATTCTTTGTAATAGTGACAAACTAGAATATAAGTTAACTATCAACAGTGTAAAGATTACATTATAGTAAACCATAGAATGAAATGCTGTGCATAGCATGTAGGCATTAAAAGGAATGAGATATAGCCATATGGGCTGACAGAGAAAAAGTCCAAGATATATATTTTTTTAAAAAACACCAAATTGCAAAACAGTATGTTCAGTATGATCCCATATGTGTAAAACAAAGGGGAGGCTGGATATTCACAACATAGGTATGCTTGTTTGTGCAGATAAAATACCTAGAAATCAAACCACTGAGTTTCCAAATCCATGAGACATCATAGAATCTTTTTATTTAATCTGGCCCTTACCCTCCAACTAAATTGATTGGCTATTTTGACAACTATATATATATACTTCGCCCCTACCAAAAATTCCACAAACTGGACAATAGTATCCTCCAGAGTAGTCACTGTCAGTGCCCTATTCATATCCCATGACCCACCTCAGCGGTGACCTACAGAAAATTCCAGTACAGGCCCTGCTTCCTGCATCTCTTTGCCTGGGGACATTCCCTGGGTACAGGAACCTTCCAGACTTGCAGGAGGTGTGGGCTGGAAGTGCCCCTCATCCAATGAGTGACAGGAGATGGTGGATAAATACCCCAGCTTCCTTGGCTTTCATGGGCAATGTTTTCAAGGTGCATGCTACGCAGTCCCTCAGAATGTCCCCAGTAAGATTGAGTCCCAGTTGCCCATAGCAGTAACCTGCTCATCAACACATCCTCTGCTGGCTTTCTCCTTTCCTTGTCTCACTTTCCCCACTCCTTCACTGGGTTTCCTGCAAAATTCTCTGAAACAAAATAATTGTACCTAAATCTTTGTCTTGGAGCCTGCTGACCAAATGTTTATCTCAGGATTCTTCTTAGGCTACAACATCACCATATAATAGGTTAAGAAACTGAGACTCTAAGTGGATAGGTAACGCACACCACACCACATAGCTGCTAGGTTGAACTAAATGAAACTGTTGTTTCTGCAGGTCAAAATGGTCAAGTATCAACAATTTTATCCGATTGAAACTAATAGTAAATATTAGAGTGGAGGTTTGAATCCAGATTGAGAACAAAGCTTGTGGGTTCAAAGTGATTCTAATAGGTGTGGCCCAGGGTTGAATAAACTTTGCTTCAGTAGACAATAAAGGTTTGTTGTACACAGTTTGCATGCTGGTTATGAGTATCGGCTTTGGATTGAGTCAGACTTGGGTTCAAATCCTGCCTCTTATTAGTGTGCAATGTTTAGCACATTCCCTAATCCTCCAGAGCTCCCTCTTCATCACATATACAGTTTAGCTCTCTCATAAATTTCCTGTGAAAACCGTAAGAGATATCATGCAGCAAGTGCCTGGCACATAGTAAGTGTCCAATAAATAAATGGCTACTTGCTCAACATGAAAGAAACAAAAATTTTGTTTTTCTTTTTTCTTTCTTTCTTTCTTTCTTTCTTTCTTTCTTTATTTATTTATTTATTTTTTGAGACGGAGTCTTGCTCTTTCACCCAGGCTGGAGTGCAGTGGCGCGATCTCGGCTCACTGCAAGCTCCACCTCCCGGGTTCACACCATTCTCCTGCCTCAGCCTCTCCAAGTAGCTGGAACTACAGGCGCCCGCCACCACGCCCGGCTAATTTTTTGTATTTTTAGTAGAGACAGGGTTTCACCGTGGTCTCGATCTCCTGACCTCGTGATCCGCCCGCCTCGGCCTCCCAAAGTGCTGGGATTACAAGCGTGAGCCACCGCGCCCGGCCTTCTTTTTTCTTTTTTTAAATTGTTATTTTTATTTTAAGTTCCAGGGTACATGTGCAGGATGTGCAGGTTTGTTACATAGGCAAACATGTGCCATAGTGGTTTGTTGCACTTGTCAACCCATCACCTAGGCATTAAACCCATCATGCATTAGTTTTCTTTTGCTTGCAATGGACAGAAACCCAATTCAAACAAGCTTAAGCAGAAAGGGGTTCATATTGGGCCATGGAATCAAACAAAGAACATGGGTAAGCTGGCCTCAGGTGACTGGATGCTGGGACTTTGGACACTCTCTTTCTGCCCATTGCTTCATCTGCTTTGTTTTTTGAAACATTCATCAGGTTTTGGGGCATGGAATTGCAGGCAGGCAGCTGGTAGAAAGAGGACTTACTCCTTTCTCCCAGCTCCAGTTTGAAAAATCCCAAGGAAGGTCTCTGAGAGGTCTGCCTTTGACTCATATGATCGGGACCAATTCTTGTGACCAAAGAAAAGTGTCCAGGTCTAGGTCACTTACCCATTTACTGAGATGGGTAAAGGGGTCTGGCTACCAGCAGAAGTATGGAAGAAGGAGCTCTTGGCAAACAAAAACAAAAACTGTTCCTATCAATTTTAGCAGTCACTAACATAGACAGAAACAGGGTTTGTTTGTTTTTAAATTAATTGATTTTTATTTTTAGAACAGTTAAAGGAAAATTGAGCAGAAAGTACAGAGAGATACCATATACTCCCTCTCTTCCCCTTCCATTTCCCCTATCTTGCATTAGTGTGGTACATTTGTTGCAACTGATGAATCAATATTGGTACATTATTATTTACTAAAGTCCATGGTTTACATTAGGGTTCACTCGTGGTTTTGTATATTCTATGGGTTTTGCCAAATGTACAATGGCTGTATCCACCATTACAGGATCATACAGAATAGTTTCACTGCCCTAAAAATCCTCTGTGCCCACCAATCATCTTTTCCTTCCCTCTTCCCATCCCTGAAACCATTGATCTTTTTACTGTCTCTACAGTGTTGACTGAAATATTGTTTTGAACAAACACTCGTAAAGGATTTGAAAATGATAACATTTTGCTTTATCAAAATTTCTATTGTTTTCAAAGGAAGAAATGGAGATTATTTTACAAACTGATAAACTTGCTTTTTTGAATAGACAACCTATGTGTCAGATCCTGTTGTGTTCTCACAAATTTAGTCTTACCCCAATTTGCCTCTTCTTACTCTTGTGCACTTTAATACCCCTCTCCCTCTACTTCTGGTATCTTTTAAGCTGCAAACACATGGCATTTGGATTAATTTACTGTCTATTAATTGGAAATCAAACCTGCTGTACTTGGTATGATGTTAAATTATTGGGTAAGTAAATTTTTGTGGCTTTAAGAGAGGTGTCTTCAGGAGGGTGGTTGTAGGGATGTTGTTTGGCACTTGCTTTGTTTTCTTTTGATTTTCCCTTCAATTTTATTCCCTAACCTAAATGCCATGGGAACTGATATAGCAGCTGTAACGTCACTCACAGCCTGTTGACATTGCTCACAACTTGTTTATTTCTTTTCTTCATTGCTTCCTTCAGATCCTCCAACCTGATTTCTCTTCTAAAGCATCTTTTTCAAAAACAAACAAACAAAAATGTATTACAAAGAAAACCCACAGCTAAGAATTCATGCTGCATTCTTCATATTAAAAAAGCACTTTGGGGATCGCCTTCGTTTCTACCAACAAATAAACATTTTCCCAAGGCTTAAGCAAAGGCACTGCTTTAATAGTCTATAAAGAGACTGGCAAAGTCTGATACTATATTAAAACGCTGATGTTATCATGTTAAAATTATACAGATAACACATAAACATTATATTGGCTGAATAATTTGTTTAAAGATATTTCAGTACCACTTTATTACGTTTTTCTTTATTGGTTGTATGTTTAACAATGTTAAAAATCTTCACAATGATTTTCGTCATATGATGCTGTGTGATAGGGAGAGAGAAAATCAAGAATAATACTGTCTTAAGTCCATAGTAAACCGTTCCGTACAACCAGCATTTATTGGGTGTGTACTGTGGCCTTAACAAGGTTTGGTTGTTAGTGATCAAAACCTGTGAAAGGAACATGGGGAGAGTGGGATTGAGCCGAGAGAGAAGTTGAAGTGCAATCCAAGTCTGACAGTCTCTCTCAACCCAGCAGGGAGCTCTGGAGCAAGAATTGTTCATCGAAGTTGTTCCAAAGCTGAACTGGGTGAGGCTGAACTCCAGCAGCTTGATCAGTCATTGATTGTGGGCTGCCTAGGAAGGGACCTAGGGCAAGGGAATGCCACAGCAGAAACAGACCCTGAAGGGGCTAGCCACCCTCCCTGCAACTGGACAGCAAGTCCTCCCTCAAAGGAGGATCTGGGCAGTGCATCGCTGTGTCTGCCATAGTCTGGTGGGAAGGACATAACCCAAATGTAATTCTAATCACAATATGGGGAAAGCTATGACAGAGTGTGTGTAGGTTGCTATAGAAATACAGAGCAGAGTCTGGGCCAGAGAGAGGATCAAAAAATGGCTTCTAGGCTGGGCGCAGTGGCTCACGCCTGTAATCCCGGCACTTTGGGAGGCCGAGGCAGGCAGATCACGAGGTCAGGAGATCGAGACCATCCTGGCTAACACGGTGAAACCCCGTCTCCACTAAAAATACAAAAAAATTAGCCGGGCGTGATGGCGGCCGCCTGTAATCCCAGCTATTCAGGAGGCTGAGGCAAGAGAATGGCGTGAACCCGGGAGGCGGAGCTTTCAGTGAGCAGAGATTGCGCCGTTGCACTCCAGCCTGGGCGACAGAGCCAGACTCATCTCAAAAAAAAAAAAGGCTTCTAGAGAAAGGTAACCCCTCAGCTAAAAAGTAGCCAGGGCTGAAGAAGTGGAGGAAGATTTGTATTTTCACAGCACATTTGATCTGAGACTCTCTAAGCATTGGCTTCATTTGGTTCCTCCCTGGATTGGGACTTTGAAGAATTTAATTATTTCCCTTTCACAGCAGGATGAAATAAGCTATTCAAAGTCATTTAAACACAGGGCCAGAAAGAAACTTCAGCAGTCTTAGGGGCTCATATTTTAACCACTAACTTGATGGCCAAGGTATTTGTTAGTTGAAGAAAATATTCCAATCTGCTAATGGCAGTCTCGGTAGGAGGCAATACCCTGAGGTTGAGTCTAGTTATTGAAGGTTGAGCACCCATTTGTTTGTTGCATAATATGAAATATCTAGCTCTGGGGAAAGGTAACTAATTGAATGTTTCACATTTTTTTGGTTGTTTTTTGTTTTGTTGTTGTTGCTGTTGTTTTTCAAGACAGAGTCTCACTCTGTCGCCCAGGCTGGAGTGCAGTGGTGCAATCTCGGCTCACTGCAACCTCCGCCTCCTGGGTTCAAGCAATTCTCCTGCCTCAGCCTCCCAGGTAGCTGGGACTACAGGTGCGTGCCACCACGCCTGGTTAATTTTTTGTATTTTTAGTGGAGACGGGGTTTCACCGTGTTAGCCAGGATGGTCTCGATCTCCTGACCTCGTGATCTGCCCACCTGGGCCTCCCAAAGTGTTGGGATTACAGGCGTGAGCCACTGCGCCCGGCCCAGAATGTTTCACATTTTTTATGAATTTTGGTGTCAGGTAGACACAGCCAAACTAGTAATTATTATCAAAACAGTACAAAGAAGAGGAAAATACCAAAAATTAGCAAAGTTAATTATTACCACAGGTAAAGTTTGTTTCTCATCACTGAAATTTGCAAAACTTAGTTCCAGCTCTCAGATTTTGCCTAACATAATGAATAAAACATTGTATCTATGTGTGACAATAAATATAACCAGGGCTGGTTTCTTGGGCAGACCACCTATGCAGTCAAACAAGACCCTGCAATTAGAAGGGGCCTGCACTTCATTTAATGCTCTGCTGTTGCTGACTTGAAATTCTTAATAATTTTTTAACAAGGTTTCATTTTACACTGGACCCCACAAATTATGTGGTCGGTCCTGATTATAAACAATTGCTTCAACTATGAAGCAGGTCTGTTTTCTGGGTCTATGCAAAACCTAGTGTTAATTGTTTTTAGGAAATTTGAATTTTAAGATCTGGAAACTGAAAATATTTTGTGTTTTTATTTTGTATTTTTTAAATTAGATAACTATGTTTATTGTAGAATATTTGACAAGTACATAAAGCATAAACAAAATCACCCAGAAATATGCCCTCCTCACGCCCCCTCTGTGACTGCAAAGATATTATTAATCGTATCATTGAGTAATCTTTGATTGTTTCCTGCAACATTTAAAACGTTACTAGAGAAGTATGTCTTGTACCAGGTTCCAAAACTAAAGGGGATGGGGAAAGGAAGACCCATACGAATTCTAATTAGCCAGGGTGCAGTGGCGGATGCCTGAAGTCCTCAGCAGACTCAGGTGGGAAGATCATTTGAGCCCAGCAGTTCGAGGTTACAGTGAGCTAGTATCATCCCACTACACTACAGCCTGGGCAATGGAGGTAGACCTTGTCTCTCTCTCTCTCTCTGTAAAATTAAAAAAAAAAATGCTGAGATGATTAGGGTGGTGAGAACTTGAAGATGAGATATGTATCAAAACCCAGAGCTCACCTCCCATCCTTAGCGCTCCGTGCCAAGAATAAGCACAGTGGGGAGGTTTCAGAGGGAATGAACATATTAGCAGTGTCTTGTTCACCACTGCACCTCCAAATCTAGCACTATACTCAGAAAATATTTGTTCAATTGCCATTGAATTGAAGGAAGATTTTGATACATGGAGAGGTAGTAGCAGAACACTTACGCAATAGGAGCAAATGAGGTGAATTTGGGAAAATGATGTATGTTTAGAATAGACAAATAGGAATGAAGCTGGGGTAAGTCAAATAATGCCTTCTCCCCACCAAGATGTCCACGTCCTTATCCCAGGAACCTGTGAAGATGTTACCTTATGTGGCAAAAGGGACTTTGCAGATGTGATTAAGGTAAAGATCTTGAGATGGGGAGACTATCCTGGATTATCTGGGTGGGCCCCATGTAATCACAAGGGGTTTATAAGGGGGAGGCAGGAGGGTCACAGACACAGGAGACAATATGCAATGTGATAATGAAAGGAGAGACAGAGAAACAGAGAGACAGGGAGGGAAAGAAGATGCTACACTGTTGGCTTTCAAGATAGAGCACAGGGCCATGAGCAAACAATGCAGAAGTCAAGGAAACAGATTGTTCCCTAGAACCTCCAAAAGTAGCACCTCCTTGCCAACTCATTTGAGGACTTCTGACCTCCAGAACTGCGACAGAAAAAAAGTATGTTGTTTTAAGACACTAAATTTGTGGTAATTTGTTACCACAGCAATAGGAAACCATTACAGAAGCTAAAGGTTAACTCAAGGAAGTGGAACAGATAATTCTGGAAAGATCAAGTTTTCAAGCAAATGAACATTTTTTATTCATCGCATAATGGCAAGCTAGTCTTAATCTCCACAGAAATCAGGAAGAGGCATAGATTTGTAACATCATTAGGCATTTTAATTCACCAAAGAAAATTGCGGTGTCTTCTTCAGAAGGAACTTAAACACTGGGGGAGTTTAATTTACCACTCTGGTATGGTTCAGGTCAATCCAGCCGAAAGCAAAATCAACACCAAACATTTATGAGTTGCGCAGATCACAAGCGACCTTGAAATAGATTTGCTTATATTTCTCTGTGATTAGAAAGAGTTTAGGAGCAAAGCCCAGGGGATGCTACCAGGGAATATGTGTTAGAAAAACAGGTAGAATAATTGGAGAAAGTGTTTGCCTAGAATTTGGATCTAAAGTTATATGACTCACTTTCCTGTTAAGATATTCAACAACAGATTTATGGAAGGAGAAGACAAGCAAACTAAAAAGGAAAAAAAGGGAGGGTTGAAGTGGAATTCCCAAATACAACTTTTCCATCACTGTCGTCTCCCTTTTGCTATTAGAATCTTGCTGCTTTTGAAAATCATGATTCCTGTGAATGACAATGAACACAAATATTATTATTCTCAGCTAATTGTCCATGGCATCTATTTTGTTAGTAATAAAAACAAAAGTACTATTACTTTAATATTTTTATGTCTATAAATAATGCTTTTTATGATCAGCAAATCTGCTAACTTAACCTCATAACTACATCTCTAATCTGTTCATTTCCCTTCATACCCTGCCACCACTTACATCACTGAAGTTACCAAGAGGAAACATGTGACACACTCAAATTAGGAGAATTGGAAAAAGGTTTATTTACAAAAGTGTGAGTGTAGAGAAACCACACCAAATAGAAAATATAGAAACCCTTGGCAACAAGAGCAAAGCTTTTACCACCCCCAGTCCTGAAGGGACCAGAGGAGGGAGCAGTTACTAGAGCCTGGAAAGAGAGTCGTGTGCAGAAGGTAAATTTGAGAGGAATACATCTCTTGTTGAAGGACACAGCCAGCCAGAGGCAGCCCAGGAGGAAAGGAACTGGGGAAATAAATACCCTGACCTCATTCTCTCCTACAGGGGCTTCCCGTTGGCCAAACTCAGCCAGAAGCCAGAGGGCACAGAATGCTGTTTCTGTAGTTCATACAGTTCAGCTTCCCAGGGCATAAAGCAGGATGAAGAAGGTGGAGAGCAAAACTGGGGGAGGGGGGATGGAGAACGTCCAGCACAGTCCCCTCATACCATCGATCACCATCCCTCCACCACACGAAAGCCTAAATGATTTCTCACCATCCACTCTGGCTCCCCTCCAGTATGTGCTCCAAACTGCAGCTTAAGTGATCTTTCCAATATGCAAATCTGATTATGGTAAATCCCTGTTTAAAACCTATCAATGGCTTCTCCAAAAGGATCAAAATCCTCACTATATCCCCAATCTCATCTTGGGTCAATTTTCTCCTCACTCCCGTTGTTCCTGCCACCACAGGCCTTCTTTCAGTTCTTACAACATGCCTTGCATCTTCCAACCCCAGGGCCTTTGTACATGCTATTTTTTTCTGTCTGGACTTCCTCACTCTCCGCCCAACCCTTGGCCTAGTCCACACCTCCTCTAGGGAAGGCTTACCTGACCTCCCACTGTCACACCCCCAGTTCTAGGTTAAGCTTCCATTTTATACACAATGGTGTCTTTCCTGAGTGTACTTCTCTTAGGTTGTAATTCTTTATCTATTTGGTGTGATCCTTTGATGAAGTTATCTTCCTCTGTTTTGTTATCCAATGTGTATCCTGTGCTGAGCACTGTGCTAGGAACTTAGTAGGCACTAAAGAAAAAAAAAAAACAATGAAAGACATATTAAATAAATTATGTAAATGTAAAAAAGTCTAATATTAGTAAATTACCTTGAAATTGAATTAATTTTTTTGAATTCAAGCAGAAGCTAAAGTGGATATGGGAAAGAAAATTCGCTTCAAAATCCAGTGATAGAGGAACCTGCTAAAGAAAGCAGTTTTTTCCTTGCCAAAATGTGTTCCATCCCTTCATTTCTGAGAGCTATGATGCCTTCCATCATTCTCCTGCAACCATTTTCTCCAGCACAGCCTCAGCGCCTGGTCTCCCAGAGGAGGCAATGCTTCCCACAAGTGCCTGGTAAGGTACAATAAAACTGCCTCCGTGTTCTAGACATAAATGATGACTTAACCAGGAGCCTCTCCCTGCCTCCCTGCTCTGCATTTGTCCTACCTCTTAGGTCATGAAGGAGAAGAATTCATGACTCAGGAAATTTCAACTTATAGACCAGCTGCAGTATTTATTCCTCTCAATCTAAAGGCTGATATAAAAAGAGATCATAGTACTTGGTGGTATAATTCTTTGTATGTATGTTGATATGTAATGAATTTTAATGGTGGGTTTTATGACTTCCAATAACCCCAGGCTTAAAAAAATGACTCCCTATGTCTTAGAAGTCTGTAAAAGTCTGTAAATTCTAAACATTCCAGTTTAGTAGATTTTTCCACAAGCCTAGTACTAACTTAGTTTCTTGGGTTTTTTTGTTGTTGTTTTTTGGGTTTTGTTTTGTTTTTTGTTTTTTTAGACAGTCTCATGCTGTCGACCAGGCTGGAGTGCAGTGGCACGATCTTGGCTCACTGCAGCCTCTGCCTCCTGGGTTCAAGCGATTCTCCTGCCTCAGCCTGGGCAGGAGGGATTACAGGTGCCCCACCACACCCAGCTAATTTTTGTATTTTTGGTAGAGCTGGGGTTTCGCTATGTTGGCCAGGCTGGTCTCAAGCTCCTGACCTCAGGTGATCCGCCCACCTCGGCTTCCCAAAGTGCTGGGATTACAGGTGTGAGCCACCGCACCCAGGCCAACTTAGTTTCCTTAATTGAAGTATTTATAAGGCAATGGGCATCATGTACTTTGGCTGGAGAGCCTCAACTTACTATTCCAAGTACTCTATATGATCTTTCATGTGATAAATCTGCTCAAATGATGCCTTATCTCCTGAAAACATTTATTGCAAACCATTGTGGATTCTAGCATTCTTTTTAACATTTCTTGCATTGCTTTCAGAAAAAGCAATTGTAAGGAAAATAGCTCACAGGCTAAGGGGAGGACAGTTTGCCCAGGTTTTTCTTCTTATTGAAAAGCATCACATTTGACAGAGAAGCTGTGTTATCAACACACCCAGATTCTTCTTCCAGCCATTTTTATATCCTCAAGTTCATGGCCCTAAAGAATTTCTAGAGACTTAGGCCTTCTGGGAATGAAGCTCTAACCTGCGTGTGCAATTGTGAACTCCATCTACCACCTCCATGTTACCCCAGTATTTGTGAGCTTATAGAGGAATGGCAGGACTATGTTCCTTCACTTGACCCAAGTTCTATCCCTGTTTGGTCCCACTTAAGCCAGTAGCAGGTCCATCTCTCCCCAACTCCATTCTTGACACCCACTGCCTGATCCCAGGCTGCCTGACAGTATTTCTCCTTTGGCCTAAAGCACAGCATCCATCAACCTTGCTCTGCTCAACAATTTTGTATGAATGGCTTTTTCTTTTTTTTTTTGAGATGGAGTTTTGCTCTTGTTGCCCAAGCTGGAGTGCAATGACAGGATCTTGGCTCACTGCAACCTCTGCCTCCCGGGTTCAAGCGATTCTCCCACCTCAGCCTCCCGGGATTACAGGCGCACGCCACCACGCCCGGCTAATTTTTTGTATTTTTAGTAGAGATGGGATTTCACCATGTTGGCCAGGCTGGTCTCGAACTCCTGACCTCAGGTGATTTGCCCACCTCAACCTCCCAAAGTGCTGGGATTACAGGTGTAAGCCACCGTGCCCGGGTGTGAATGGCTTTCTTTAATGTCACAGTAGCTTCAGTCTGAAGTGCTTCAGTAGCTCCAACAGGTCATAACCCCAACACAGTCCCCATGATTATCCAGCCAGGGCATCTGCCATTTTTTTCTCCTTTCCCTGGGAGAACCGCTGTCCAGCTCACACCCACCAACTACCTTATTTAAGTGAAAGCAATCTGTGATTTAACCTGAACTCTGGCATGTAATCAAGGGCTTTGCCCTAGGAAGTCATGCCCTCAGTTGCCACTCTGCCCTGCCAACAACAGGCTTTTAAGGCAGCTACTCTACTTTAAAAAAAAAAATCTAGGCTCTACCTCCACCAGGGTTTAAAAGTGTTATATCTTTGGTGCAAAAGGAAAGAAAGTTATTGGAATAAAAACGAAGAAAACCCAAAACTGTTATCCTGATTCCACACGTAGATGCATTTCTCATTGGCGGGGTGGGTAGAGGGACTGTCATTATTATTAGAGATAAGCCCTTTATGAGCACCCTTGATATCCACTGGTACCCATACTCTAAACTTGTTGCTCTCTGATCTCTTTAATGGCAGTGATTCAACCCAACAAGAGGTGGTTTTGTTCATTCATTTGAAGACCTGGTTATCTAAGCTGGGTAACAGTTTAGAGCATGAAACGTTAAGCACAGGAAATGGGCTCAAATTTTATCTCTACCCATGACTAATCGTGTCACCTTGAGCAAGTGACTTGGCCTTTCTAAAACTGAGTTTGTTCTATAAAATGAACACAATAAAAAGCTCTCTCACAGAGTTGTTTAAAAGATCAAAGGAGATAAATGTTTTAATTTTACATTTTAAATTTTTAAAAAGCTTTTAATTGCAATAAAACACATTTAAAATATACCATCTTTTTTTTGTTTTTGTTTTTGTTTTTTTTGAGACAGGGTGTTGCTCTGTCACTCTGGCTGGAGTGCAGAGGCAAAAATCATGGTTCACCACAGCCTTGAACTCCTGGGCTCAGGTGATCCTCCCACTTCAGCCTCCCAAGTAGCTAGGATTACAGGTGCACACCACCGCACTGGGCTAATTTTTGTATTTTTTGTAAAGACAAGGTCTTACTGTGTCAACCAGGCTGATCTCCAACTCCTGGCCTCAAATGATTCTCCCACCTCAGCCTCTCAAAGTGCTAGGATTATAGGCATGAGCCAGTGCACTCGGTCATCTTAACTATTTTGAATGTACAGTTCAGTAATGTTAATTATATTCACATTTTGCACCTAATCTCCAGAGCGTTTTTAGTTTGCAAAATTGAAACTGTATACTCATTAAACAACTTCTCCTTTTTCCATCCCCCTAGCTTCTGTCAACCACCATCCTACTTTCTGTTTCTGTGAGTTTGATTTCTCTTGATGCCTCATATAAAGGAAACCATACAGTGTTTGCCTTTTTGTGACTAGCCTCTTTCATTTACCATAATATCCTCAAGATTCATCCATGTCTTAGCATGTGTCAGAATGTCCTTCCTTTTTAAGGCTGAATAATATTTCACTGGATGTGTATACCACATTTTGTTTAACCATTCATCTGTCAATGGCCATTTGGGTTGCTTACACTTTTTGGCTATAGTGAATAATGCTACTGTGAACATCTGCATACAAATATCTCTTTGAGATCCTGATTTCAATTCTTTTAGATGCATACCCAGACGTGGTACTGCTGGATCATATGGTAATTCTATTTTTAACTTTTTGAGGCACCCACCATACTGTTTTCCGTAGCAATTGCACCATTTTACATCCCCACCAACAGTGCACAAGTGTTCCAATTTCTCCACATCCTCACCACACATTATTTTCTGTTTTTTTTTGTTGTTGTTGTTTTTTGGTTTTTGGTTTCTGGTTTTTTTGGAGAGCAGCCATCCAATGAGCATAAGGTGTTATCTTATTGTGGTTTTTATTTACATTATGAGCATTTTGGCCATTTGTGTATCTTCTTTGGAGAAATGAATATTCAAATCCATTTTTGATTGGATTATTTGGCATTTTGTGGTTGAGTTGTAGTTCCTTGTATATTCTGGATATTAACCACTTATCGGATATGTGATTTGCAAATATTTTCTCCCACTCTGTAGATTGCCTTTTCACTGTTTTGACTGCACAGAAATTTCACTGTTTTGACTGCACAGAAATTTCACTGTTTTGATGCACAGAAGTTTTACTTTTGATGCAGTCCAATTTATCTGTTTTTGCTTTTGTTGCCTGTGCTTTTGGTGTCCTATTCAAGAGATCATTAAGAAATCTAATATCATGAAACTTTCCTCTATGTTTCCTTCTAAGAGTTTTATAGTTTTAGGTCTTAGATTTAGTTCTTTGATCCATTTTGAATTAATTTTTGAGTATGGTATAAGGTAAGGCTGGCTCCAACTTCATTATTTTGCATGTGGATATCCAGTTTTCCCAATACCATTTGTTGGAAAGACTATCTTTCCACCTTGTGAATGGTCTTGGCACTCTTCCCAAAATAATTATACATTTATTTTTATGATTATTTGATTCATGTCTGCCTCCCTCACTGAGCTATAAGCTCCAAGAGGGCAAGAATCTTGTTGATTTTACTCACTTTTGTACCTTTAGTCTCTAGGACATAATAAAGTCTCAATAAAGTTTTATTGAATGAGCCAATAAATGCTTGAAAAACACTTAGCACAGTGCCTGCCACTAAATAAAACTTCAATAGACAGGAATGATTATTGTCATTGCTGTTGTTATTCAACCTATTGTACCTTTTGCCTGGGGCATACATTGCTTAATATGAAGAAAGTGAAGATAAGACTTATTGCCTCAGAGAAATACACAAAAGCCAAAGGCAGAGTGTACAATGATTCAGCCTTTGAGATATGGCAGATTTGGTTCAAGCATTGGTCCTGTCTCTTTCTTGTTGTGTGATCCTTGGCATATTAATCAACCTCTCTCCAAGTCTCAGTTTCCTCATCTATAAAATGAAGGTGATAATATTTATCTTATAAGTTTGTTGTATGGGTTGAATGAAACATGCGTAATGTCTTTGCATAGTGTCTGGCATTTATAATAAGCCTCAAATAAATGGTCCTTCTGTTATTTCTTTACGGATCATTAGCATCTCTATCTTTTCCCCTTAGTTTCGTTTTGCTACCATCTCTAAAAATGCTACTGTCTTAGCTATTGTCTCCACTTATAAGACAATTTAAAAGCGATGGCAAAGGTAAATAAGCCTGAATGGAAAATATTTGATTAGGACACTTAAGGTAAAATATTACTAGAGTTCCTAACAGACCTGGAAATTAGTACAAACAGCCTACGTATTTTTTCTCTTGACCAAAATGGAAAACATCTCATTAGTGCAGATCCTGACATAGGTTACCTCTGTGAGAATAAAGATTTTTCAGGAAGAGCGCCTCCATTTTTAAGAAGATATCATTTTATGAGAAAGTATGTTAAGAAGGAAATATCTCCTTAAGAGTTTTATGGACTCAAACTGCCAGAAAAGACCCCCAGAAAGGATCTGCTTCACCGAAGCCCCAAGGAGAGTAAATGATTAAACCTTCCAGTATTGATAGGCTTGTATCTCATATTGGTGACTTATTAATTACTTGACCTTTTCCACAGTGCACTTAGCATAGTAAATCATACTCATTTCTATTGGGACTTGGGTGACTTACATGACTCTTTGCAACTGAACCAGGGCTGGGCTCAATATAAGTCACCCAGTGAACATACTGTAGCTGATTGTGTGTTTTTACCATGTGGTGTGACAGTTTCATGGCAGCTTGGAAAGAAAGCACCAAGAAATACAGATAAAAGAATTTAAGGGAGAGATTTAATTTCTCACGTTTACCTTTGAAATCTTTCATAGCTAAAAACAGAAGGAAAAATTCCAGTGATGTGTGAAATTTTGTTTTTCTACATAAAAGATAGCTAGTAGAACTATTTTCAATTAGTAGAAATAAGTCCTGTGCCCCCTTTTCTGTCCCTGTTCTCTTTGATACCTTTTCAGCTCTAATATTGTTGACTCTCTCCTCTTCTGAGAAAATCTTGTTTCTTCTGTTAGGCGTTTTCTCCCCAAGAATTGAACCACTTTGTTTCTGTTGACTTCTCATTCTTTTTCCTAACTATGTGTAATTCTCTAATTCAATAAATATATAGTAATTTATTTCTTTACCAAATATATATGGAGTACCCACTATGCTTCAGACACTTTCTAGGAGTTGGTCGTGAAGAGAAAAAAAAGGATATAAACAAAATGAATAAAAGGGAATTCCAAGAAGTGATAAGGGATATGAAGCCATTCATTCATTCCACATTCAACAAATGCCTTTAGAATGCTTACTACACATCAGGCATTGTTCTAGATACTGAGAATCCTCTCTCATGGACGTGAATTGAGCCTCCCCAGGGTGAGTAGGATAGGACAAGCAGTTGGAGGGAGGGGCCCAGTTAGTAAAGTGGAGTGACATTTTAGTATGGGTTGATGGGGAAGTGGATTGGGGTGGGGACTGAAGAAAGGGGAAAGAAAGGAGGATCTAAATGAAATTTTGAAATAAAAAATTGACAGGGTGTGGTGACTAGCTGAAATGTGGAAAAAAATAGAGTGCTAAGAAAAAGCCAATACCAGTGTTTGGAGGACTAGGAGAATAGGGAGCCTTCCTACCATTCATTCTGCCCTTCTCCTGCTGAAAGTGTCTTGATTTTCCTTTGTGGATTTTTCCTGTCGCCATTCACACCCCCAGCTTAATAACTTAACCCTGATTGGTTAAGTTATTTAGTGATTCTCATTCCCCAGCTACATTGATTGGTTCAGGGATAATCATGTGCCCCACTATCAAGCCGATGAAAGAGAGTGAATCATAGAACATGGGCAGGATCTATTGGATAAGACTCCTTTTCTCTCGTCCTAGATGTATAAGGAGATGAAGTCTGAAACAGTGGCAGCTGGTTTGCTACATCAAAGGGACAGCCTGGAGCTATGGGTGCTATGTTGTTGCACCTAAGTAAGGATAAAGCCAATACCACAGAATGCATAATGTTGAGACTGGGAGAAAGTGGATCTTCAGTGATATTATTTGAGTCCTTGATCAAGCCTCACCTGAAGCTAGCCTACATCTCAATTTTCAATTATGTAAGCCAATAGATTATTTGCATTTTTAAGCTTAAGTTTTCTGCCACTTGCAACTCAAAGAATCTGACACTGTGCTGTTTCCAAAGGCAATATTATTTCCACTGTCAAAGTTTCCAGTGACTTGTTCATTGATATTAAAGAAAGAAGGGCAAAATGAATCATTTTTATTTATATGGTACTAGTACAATTTGTTACATAGATACATCGCGTAGTGGCAGTGGGGAAGTCTGGGCTTTTAACATAACCATCACCTGAGTAATGTACATTGTACTCATTAAGTAATTTCTCATCCCTGACCCACTCCCACCTTTCTGAGTCTCCAATGTCTATTATTCTATACACCATGTCCATGTGCACACATTATTTACCTCTGACTTACAAGTGAGAACACGCAGTATTTGACTTTGTTTCTGAGTTGTTTCACGTAAGACAATGCTTTCCAGTTTCATCCATGTTGCTGCAAAAGACATGATTTCATTCTTTTTATGGCTGAATAATATTCCATTGTGTGTGTATGCATATGTATGTATATATACCACACAAAATGAATCTTTTGACGCAGGTTTACGGGACTGGCACCAGAAGAAATTGGGAAGGAAACACATTTGTAGTCAGGTCCTCTTCTGCTCCCTGGAGTGTTCTTTTGCATTTCTTATGTCTTCTCCACCCTAGTGATGAGGTCAACCCTGGATCCTTTTTTCCAGAGAGCTTATTCAGCAGCCAGTGTTAGGACAGTGGTTCTTAATTTTTAGGTGTACTAGACTTACTTCTGGAGCTCATAAAAATACAGATCCCTTAGGAGGGTGAGGCAGGAGAATTGCTTGAACCCGGGAGGCAGACGTAGCAGTGAGCCGAGATTGTGCCATTGCACTCCAGCCTGGGCAACAAGAGCGAAATTCCATCTCAAAAAATAAAAATAAATACAGATCCCTGCAACACGTTCCAGGAGATTCAGGTTCGGTATGTCTTGGGTGGGGCCCAGGAATCAACATTTTCAACATTTTTCATAAGCTTCCAGGTGATTCTGAGGCAGTTATCACTTGGAGAAACACCATTGTCTTAGGATGGATTCCCCAAAAGCTGATCCTGATAGGGTATTCATGAGCAAGTGATTTAGTAAGGAAGTGCGCCCAGGAGAAACTTGGTAGGTAATGAGAGAAGTAGGAAAGGGAACCAAACAAGGGTCGGATTTCAGGCAAAGTCCTGGGAAGGGTACCTTCAGCTTGATCCCACAGAGGACCTCTGGAGTGTAAGTCACCCCTCAGAGTTGTCCCCTCTTCCCCAGTCAAGGCTTTCATATTCTTGCACTATGGGTCATTGGCTAACAGCTAATCAACCTAAACTCCCATGCACTTCTGCGTGGGCAAAATGATTCTAGTAGCTTTTGGGAAGTCCTTTGGAGTTACAGGCATGAACTTTGGAAGCAAAAATACACTGAAGCTGGAGTGAGGCACACAGAAATGGTAAAGGGGATCCGAGGGAATTTGAATGGAGCACCTACAGTGTCTGCTGAAACCATTTAAAGGATTTCATATTTACTACAGGAGTAGCTGGATTTTTAAAAGTAAGGGAGAGAACAACATGCAGCCAGTGCAAAGGGAATAATTACTTAAAAGTAGAATTATGTTCATGCTTGGGGTTTCAGGGTAACTCAGTCTACACATAAGACTCTAGTACCACTGAAATCTGTAATCTTTCAGTGAGTGAACTCTTTAAAATGGTAACTGATGCCTTTCAGTATCTGGCCCCTGCCTATTTCTCTAACTCCCTCTGGCCTCTTTCTTCCTATAGGCTATGATCTAGCCGTGACCTACTTCTCCAAAAGAGCATGTTCTTCTTCTAGAAGAGCATATTCTTGCTCACCTCCAAGACTTCAGAAATGTTGTTTTCTCTACCGATAATCAACTGGCCCCTACTCCCTTCACCTGATTAATTTCTGTATTTTATATAGTCTTGGTCTAAACATTTTTTCAACTGGGCCTTCCCCAACCCATAAGTCCTCTCAATATGTGTTCCCCGTACTTCCCAAACCCTAACAAACATCACTCTTCAATGTAATTACTTGCCGACAACTTGTTTTCTTTTAGAATGAAGTTCAGAGAGGGCAGGAACCATTTGCAGCTATAGCCCCCATGGCTGACACAGACATTCATTGAATAAATATAAAATAAATAACTTGCAAAATGATATCAGAGTATAAGTCTAATATATGTAGCTTTTTCTGGAGAGAGGGATGAGAAAGACATCTCATAATGTCTTTCATTTTAGCTTAGAACATCCTGTTTATACCGTGAGGCAATAACTATTCCAGTTGAGAACAGTGTCATTCTTAATTTTATTCATTAATTCAGTAATAATTTATATCCTTAAACAATCATACTATGGAGTGAGGCTGAACTCTAAATTGCCTAAATTAGCCCTGTGCCACACTGACCTCTGTGTGTGGCCCTCATGCTAATATTTCTCTGGGATGTGTTTTTCCCTTGTATATCTATCTGTGTCATGCTGAAATGATGTGGGAACCCGACAACCTGAGAATGTCTAGTGCAGTTGTGAGGAAAGTCCAAGACCTCTAAGTCACAGAAAAATTTGCACTGACATCTGAGAATCAAATTTGTTTAGCACCAACTCCATCCTTGTGGGGTTTTAGATGTTTCTGAATTTTTTAAGGCCTATCAGTTATATACTAAAGGTATAGCTACATTATGATGAAGACGTAGAACTGTTCTATTGGTAATTTTCCTAGCATTAGAAACCGGCTGGGTACAGTGGCTCAAGCCTGTAATCCCAGCACTTTGGGAGGCCGAGGAGGGTGGATCACTTGAGGTCAGGAGTTCAAGATCAGCCTGGCCAACATGGTGAAACCCCACCTCTACTAAAAATACAAAAATTAGCCGGGCATGGTGTCAGGTGCCTGTAATCCCAGCTACTTGGGAGGCTGAGGTGGAAGAATCGCTTGAACCCAGGAGGTGGAGGTTGCAGTGAGCCAAGATCGTGCCACTGCTTCCAGCCTGCTGCCGAAGCCCATTTTCCCCTTACTTCTCCCTTGTCTACCTCCCAAGAGGAGGCAGGAGAAGACAAATACCCGTGTCCCCAGCTTCCCTTGCAGGTAAGTATTGCTGCCTGTGACTCTATCCTGGCCCATGAGATGAGAAAAAGATATTTTCTTTCCCTAATAGATGAGAGACGGAGCAGAAAGGCCTCTCCCATCCTTACTGCCCTCCTGCTTCCTCCCTTTAATGTCTGAAATTGCAGCAGCCATCTTATAATGATGAGGCAACAAGCCTGAAGATGAGATGCTAACATTACAAGAATGGCAGAGTGGAACGAATAAACCTAGGTCACTGATGACGCACTTGAATAGCTGATCAATGTTAGTAACCACACATCTCCTTGCTACATGGAAAAGAGCACCCCGCCCCCTTGCATTTGTTTAAACCACTGTTAGTTGAATATTCGTTGCTAACATCTGAACACAATCTAACAGATGCACTTACTTTAACATTTTCTTTGTGGAAACCAAAACAGAACCAAATTATTGACACCCGACTCACTAATACATGGGCTTATTTGTTGGAACAGTACTGGATTTTTGGAAGACACCCAGAGAAAAATTAATTTAAAAGGTCTGGTTATTTTAGTCCCCGAAGCAGAGAGGATCTACCTCTAGCCATCATACATGGTACAACTTCTGAGGGATGTGTATTGCAGAGAATTTCTATATGACTAAATATCACACTGGGAACTGGGAGATCTGAGTACAGATCAGGAGAAAAAGTCCTGAGCTTTGTGCTGATTGGCAGACCTCAAACCACTCAAAGCTTGTGACCAGGGAGTGCCAAGAGCTGATTAAATTAGGCTTATTGCTGTGGCAAGGGGACTGCATGTGTTAGTTTAATTAATCAGAGCCCACCTCTCCAGTAAAGATGGTTACAATCTCACCTCAAGTCCAGAGCTGCTACCCTATGGTGGGGGCGAGGGGTGGGATGGCTTTTGGGAGAGCAACCACCACATTCTTCCATCTGTAAGTGAGGGAGGCTCTTTCCAGATCCAAACCAACTGTGACCCCATGAGCAGAGCGCTTACTTATCTTTGCAATCGTCTCTCTCCCTTTTTTTCACCTGCACTTTCTTTTCTGTTTTACTTTATAATTGTCCTTTTTCTACCTCTGAGCATAGGTCCCTGTGAAAGACAACAAACCCCAAAATGAAGTCGACAAGGCTTGGTATAGCTCAATCTTGGGCTGGGGAAAAGAAGTGAAGCTGACGAGGTGACTTGAGAGGGTCCCTGTGCACTTCAGGGCAGGATGGAGTGACGCCTTATTCATTAGACATGAGGTGGACATGCCAACTTGTGGTGAGTAACTCTTGGACCCTTAAAGGAGGCCATGTTTCTCAAGTTCTGAAGCCCCCGTCTCTAGAGAATGCACAAGCTCTTTGAGAAAGGAGGAAAACCGTGTGCAATTACACTTGTCCTCTGATCTGCATTAAAAAAAAAAAAAAAAAAAGGTTTAGTAACCAAATCCAAAAGGCAAATCTCTCAGCCTTTTGAGGGAGTGGTCAAGGGTTTGCACGAAACGTTTCTTTAGAGAAAATAGGCGGTGAGTCTCCACATCACCCCCCTCCACTTTGGTATTAATAAATACTTTTTTAAAAAAAATACTGCACTGAGAAATTTACCAGACGATTTCTGGAAACTGACTTATGAACTAATTGGGCACTTTTGCTGTGCGGAGGAACAAAGACTCTATTGGTCTTCAACTGAGGCATATACCTGTCTGATGGCGTTGGCTCATTCCGCACATGCTCAGTTGAACAGAAATCTTCATATTGAACGCAACCTAGCACAGCGGCAACACCCAGAACCTCACTCCCTGGCTGCTCCTGTGCCTGCACTCCCTCTAGTTGCATTTTGTTCCTGACAAGTCTAACATTTATAGGGAGTATAGAGAGCAGAGTAGGTGCTGGGAGTTTGAGGACAATATACAAAGGAGCTTAAAGTCACGGTTTGTCCCTCCCTTCCTAGCTTCTCTGTAGGTTGGTTTCTAGTGAGGGTAGGCGCTGGATACATATTTGTTGAGTTTGGGGCAGAACGTGGGAGAAGCTGTCTCTATAGATGACCGTTTGCTGTCGCACACCTTCCTAGGCAGTTTTTGTTTAGTCCTTTTCTTGGACGACCTCCCCTTACCCCCAGCACTCATCTTCATTAAGGAATCACAGGGTAGCACTAAAAGCATCCGCTGCCAAGCACGGATTCAGTGACAACCTCTCTCCACCTCTCTTTTAGCTTTCTCATTCATTAGCACCCTTTCCCTGCCTCTTCCCAGCAAAAAACTGGGAAAGGCTCCCCGCGATTACAAAAGAAGGAAAGGGGAGCGGCCAGAGTTTCGTGCCTCTTGGCGGACAACGAAGGTGCAGCCGTGGACCTTTTGTCTCCAGCCCCTTTCGCGGCTTGGTCGCGGCTAGGCGCGGAGGCGACAACCCCAACCAGCCCCGCCTCGGCAGCTGCAGCCGGCGCGCCCCGCTCAACCCCCCGCGCCCTCTAGAATCCCGGTGCCCGCCCGTTCGCCGTGACGCGGCCGGCACCCCGCGCATGCGCCACTCAACCCGCTCCCCTTTCCCTGGGCCACCGCCTCCCGACGGGCTGGAGTGGGCGGAGCCTGTGGTTCTGGAAGCCGCGCCGCCGACGGCGGAGGAGGGCGTGTCTGCGCGAGGCGGGTGCGCGGGGCTGGCGAGCCGGTCGGCTGCTGAGGCGGAGGGGCGGAGCAGAAGGCGGCGGCCGCGGCTCCCGCCCGCACAGAGCGCCAGTCCCGCGAAGCCCCCTCCCACTCCCGGGCGGGCGGTGGCGGCTGCGGGAGGAGGGGAAAGAGGAGGGAGCGTCTCTGCCACCGCCTCCTGGTCCCCAGCGCCGATCCGCCGCCGCCACCTCCCTCCGCGGCGATCCTCCCTCCATGGTCCTGCCGCGGCCCCCTCTGTAGTCGGAGCTGCTCCGCGACGCGACGGAGCCGGCCTCGGACAGAGGGAGCGGTCGCGGCCTCGCGGCCCGCGCGGGCTGACGAGCGGAGAGCGCGACGCCGCGCGGTCCCCGAGGATCCGCACGCCGGGCAGCGCGGCCCGAGCAGCGCGAGAAGCAGCGGGCGGGCGGGCGGCGCCGGGCCCGGGCCGCCCTCGCTCCCGCGCCCCGGCCCCGCCGCCCGCGCCGGGGCGGTCGCCTGCAGAGGAAGGCGCCGCAGTCTCTGGGCCTCGCGGCCCCACTCGAGCGTCCTCGGCACCGAGGGCTCGCGGGTCCTGAGGGGAGGAGGCGATCCCGGGGCTGGGCACTGAGCTCTTGGGCGCCCCCACCCCCGTTTTCGAAGCCCTCCACGCTGCGGCCGCTATCCCCTCCGGACCATGGCCGACGACGACGTGCTGTTCGAGGATGTGTACGAGCTATGCGAGGTGATCGGAAAGTGAGTCTCCACGCGAGGGAGCGGGAGTGTGGAAAAATGCATTTCAGTCATGCCCCGGTCTTCCCGCACCCGCTCGGGGCCTGCCCCCTGCCCTCCCTCCTTCCCCTCTTCCCCTCTCGTCCTTCTCATCCTAGAGTATTTATAGACGTGTACCTGGAGCTCCTGCCAGGCGGGGGCCTGGGGGTTCTCAGTGGTCCATTGAGGCCACCGAGCCGAGGTTGGCCACCCCGTAAGGCGTGGGGCCGGCTGCCTGCATTTTATCTGACGGTTGCACAGGGACGTGGCACAGCTGATTTTATAGTTGCTTCAGTTGGGGTTATTGTTACCTTGCATGTACCATAGACCATTTTTGAAAAGAGCAGCTTGCATTTCCTTTGCTTGTGTGGTGAGAGAGAGTCCAGGGTTTTAATTGTGGGGTGTGTGTCTATTGTGCGGGATATTAGACAGATGCCTTTGTGTACACCCCATGCCCGGATTGGAGGGGGTCATTTAAGATGGGGTGCGTTCAGTTTCAGCAAATTCCCTCCTGGTGTACACGAACGTGGAAAGAGTTGGGGGCATTCGAATTTTTAATGCCTCGTTATGCAATGACTGTTCAATCAGTGCTCGAGGCTCCCCTCGACTGTTGTTGGGATGGTGGTTAGCGTGGTAGAGCCGTCTGCTTTGAGTCACCGGGCTGGTCTAGAATATAGAACTGACAGTCCAAATGCTCATCCTTTCATCTGTGTTGTATAATTACGCTGGGGAAAAGCAGGGAATCAGATTAATCACAGTGCTGATTGAGAATTAAATCTGCAGTTCCTCATCTAATTGTCCATTCCTTAAATCTATTTTGAATAGTTTCCTTTTCATTCTTGTCAAACAGTATTCCAAGTGCACAATCCTGCTAATTTGCTTGTGAAGGAAATGCTGGCAATCTGAAGTTGATTTCCTAACACAGCGTGTATTCTGTGGCTTTAGAAGTTGAGGAGATAAGATTTAAGAGCAAATTTTTGCTTAATAAGGATCGCTAGAGCTAACATTGAAATATCTTACCTCTTTTTTTTTTTTTGGAAGCGGTGCTTTATTGTCTATTTTAAGGTCCACAGTTGGGAAATGAAACCAAGACCTTAGAGCAGTTGGCCCTATCTCTTTTAAGTTGTCTGCAGTACTCAATTTCAATTTGAGTGCTAATTTGTTTCCTTTTCTTTCCATATTGAGGTATTACAGTGTTGCCTCACATAGTGAAATTGTGGGTAGAGCTTGCTACACACTTTACTCAGACCCAATTGATGTGAGGACATGTTACTCCTTGCCCTATTGTTACATGACCAGCCAGACTGTTAAAAGGAAAGTATCCAAATGTGTCCTGTTAAAGTGGTTGTGGAAGTATTCTAGAACAGCACTGTCCAAAAGATACATTATGAGCCACATTTGTAATTTAAAATTTTGTAGTAGCCACAGTTAATAAAAACATACAGGTGCAATTAATTTTAATAAAATATTTTATTTAACCCTGTAGATCCAAACTTAATATTTCAACATGTAATCAATATGAAAAAATATTAATGAAATATTTTACATCTTTTATGCTAAGTCTTTGGAATCCCCATGTGTATTTTACGCTAACAGCCCATCTCAATTCTGACACTGAGCTACATTTCTGATGAAAATCAGAAATACTTAATCTGTATTTAGGTTTCATAAAATTTGCATTTGCAAAAGTAGATTCACATACCCAAGTTGTTCCCAATATACGTAAAAGTTTTCCAATAACCAAATCAAGTACCTTTTTCTAAATTTAAATTTTAATTAATTAAAATTAAATACAATTCAAAATTCAGTTTCCCAGTCGGACCAGCCACGTTTCAGGTGCCCAGTAGCCACAAGTGAATAGCACAGTTCTAGAGAGAAAAATGTATCAAAAATCTCCTTGGTTTCCTCATTCTTAGCAGCACTCAGTGAAGATAAATTAGGTGTTTCCCAAAAGCCTCCAAATGACTGTATGTGTGGGTGAATGATGTTTGTTGCATCTTAGTTATAGCTGATGTAAATGAACTAACAAAGTCATAATTGGAAAATGTGAGATTAAAATGTTAATTATGTTGTGAAGATGTAAAATAGCCATCTCTGAATCAGTTTTGGTAACTAGTTCTGATTCCTTAAAGTCTGGAAGGGGGATGATGTGATCTCTTTGGATATCGAAAAGAAATGGTCAGAATCACATTAACACAGTCTGTATTCCGCTGATTTGTAATTGATAGAATATTTTTCAGGAAACACCCCTGGGAGAAAAAAATTCATCTTTTCTGACTGTTTCAGAGCTGCATAAAGAGGGGCAGCAAGCTAATTTTGCGGTGATAGGTACTCTATGGCTACCTTAACTACTATGAACTGTGAAATCTCATTCATATCCTACAAAGTCTGACTTGGTCAGTGCCAATTATAAAATGCCATTATGTGAAATAATGAATTCAAGCTAGCCTTATTGTTAAAGAATGTAATAATAGTGTTCCTCAACCTGAGTAAAGGTTGAAGGTTTCTGTAGTAAATTGTCTTAGTATGTATTGATCTGGAAATTGAAATTAGCTTGAGATTTTCTTGCAGGGACCTTGGCAGCATACATTTTTAACTTAGAATTTGTTCACCTCTGAATTTGAACAGAAAGCCCTTGAAGATGTTCACATGTACTGAAAACCTTTTTATTGATTTCTATCCAAGTTCTATGGAATTTTGATTTTCTTTTATACCAAATTAGTATCACAAGTTGTTTTTCACCACTAGATCTTAATAGGTTTTAATTTTTACTAAGGTACTTTAAAATAGATTTCACTTTTCAAGACTAATTGACTACCCACTCACTCCTCTACCTACGCAACCACCTACTCACTTACCCACTGTGTACTTGATCTTACTTGATGGCATAAATGAAAGTTCTCATTTAATTTAGACCCTTCAGTGTGTTTTTTTTCCCCCTTGGTTGAGAAAGATAACTTATAGAGTTAATGAGGTTTTGAAATATAAGATCATTATTTGGAATATGTTTTCTTTCCAGTGGCTGCAGCCTTTACCCTTGTTAAAGCTGTCTTTGAGGGAACATGTGCCCAATTTGTTACAAATATTGGAAGGATGCCGTTTCCCTTTTTAAAAATTAAAACTCTTTTCCCTGTGTTTCTCATTTTTGAAGATCTTGCAGAAACTCCTTTGAATGCCTGTTGGTTCTATAACATTTTCTATGTAACTATCTTTTAAATGACTGAAACAAATCTCCAATAATACGACCTTATCATAGTCCCAAAACTTCTTGTCTTAGCAAATGTAGCAATTACTGGAAAGGAAAGGCGTTATGCAAATAAGGTTAATGACTAATTTTTATGTCATGATCATTTACTGTATCTTTTACAACTATAAGTAAGTGTACAACCGGTAATACTACATGAAGGAAATTTAAGACAATTCATCGAAATTAAAACATAGAAAAATGCCTACTTTCTTGCTACAGCAGTGTCTATGAAAGGGAATAACAAAATACACACCATTTTTACCTTGTGTTGGGTGAATACTTGCCCTGTTATTTAGTAGCCTGTAGCTTCTGACTTTCCTGCTCTGGTAGGACATACACTAAAATTGGAATGATGCAGCATGATCCTTGCTTAAGGATGATGTGCAGCTTTGTGAGGCATGCTGTATTTGCTTACACCTCGAGAGCACTTATATTTAATTACAGTTACTTATTTATGGATCTCTCTAGTTTACTAATAAGGAGCTTCTTGAGGGCAGGGAATGTTTCTTACACATCTTTCTCCATTAACACAGTGTTTGCAATGTAACCGCCTTTCATTAGCTGTGGAATGAATTGAGTAGTTTTAATAAAATCTCATTAAAAGGCAAAAAAGCATGTTTATCAACCTCAGAGCAATTATTGTCCCAAGAGCCTGCATTAGTTTAAAGTAGTGGTTCTCCACCTGGCTGCATATTAGAATCATCCGGGGAGCTTTTAAAAAAGGTCAACGCCAGAGCCCTGTGTCAAAGCAGTGAAATCCAAGTTTCTGGGAGTGGGTCCTGGTCACTGACATTTTTTTA
Organism: Nomascus leucogenys; assembly: GCF_006542625.1. Taxonomy (NCBI): domain Eukaryota; kingdom Metazoa; phylum Chordata; class Mammalia; order Primates; family Hylobatidae; genus Nomascus; species Nomascus leucogenys. Next base: position 49,514,319 of record NC_044406.1, read on the forward strand.
AAGCTCTCTGTGTGATTCTAATGTGCAGCTATAATGGGGAGTCATTGGCTTAAAACTTAGATTATGTATGTAATATTTTGGGACTGGCTTTTCAGAGGCTTGCAATTCTTACAAAGTAGAATAAATTCTTTTTGGAAGGTATTGAAGCTAAATGGCTAAAACATGGATTTTATCTTCTATGCACTTGTATTTCTCAGCCTTATTGTGTAAAAATTTAGTTTTAGCTTGTGTTTAGCTTTGATTTCTTGGGCCTTTTAAGATCCACATTGATTTATGACACTCATCTAATGCTAACATGGCGATTGTCTGACGTTTGGAACAACACAGAACAAGGATTGCTTCCATAACAGTTGATGATGGTTTTCCACTATAATGGCTTGATTTAATATTAAGAAATTTATCAGTTTAGTATGGATTGTGTTTGTACATACACTCTATTAAAAGTGTGGTTAAGTTGCTTGTATGCTTTAAATTACATACTTGTGATTCCAGTAATGCTGTTAGCCGGAGAATTGAGTTAATGCAGTCTTTATGTAAATGCTGGATTAATAATATGTGAAGTATATAATTCAGCATACAGAAAAATTCAGCTTTACTAATTTGTACTAATTACTATGACTTTCACATGTATTGATTCATGCAGTGATTTGGGTTTCTAGCACCATAGGGAGAATGTCGCATTGTGTTGAAAAAATGTTTCCTGGAAATTTTAACTAGACTTTGTAGGTAAACTAGTTTTTAATGTTAGGAAAAGATCAAGTGTTTGCCTGAAGGAACCGAGAATTTTCCAGAAATGAGTGGATATTCCAAAAATACCAGTGATCGTGAAAGAAGTGCATGATCACAGTGACAGCCAAGTAACAAGGTAAAAGAAGTGATCAGCAGCTAAATTGTTGGTGGCCCAGAAAGAATGCAAGCCATGGGAGTTAAGCTGTACTTCTACAGAGGAAAAACCTTTTGAACTCAGGGTGTGGATCCTACAGATAGCGGGCCTCAATGGGAGTACGGAAGCAATATTGATTCCTGATGATCCTAGGATCATTTGGAGGGAGAACAGAGCTACTCCGTTGCTTTTCTGCATGTATACAACCTTCTCGAGTCTCTTCCTGTCTGCTTTTTACAGATTGCTTTAGGGTGTGTTGTTTGAAGTTGTCTTCATAAATACTTCCTGTGGACTCCCTTAATTTTTATGACCGTAACACGCTTCTATGTACTTGACATACGCAGTTCAGCTCTCTCCATTTTTTCCTTGTATCTGCAACAGTTTCACCTGATGAACTACGTCTCAAATGTCCCTAAATTGTGTTCCTGGGTATTTCCTTTAAACTGAAAATTCTGTCTCCAGCTGTAGTTCTACTCAATAAATTAAAGAAGCAGATATACGTTGCTTCTTGAGATTATTCTTGAATTATTACATTTTTGTAAACGTTTTCACATTTTAAATGTGGTAGGAGCACTGCATTTAAAGGAACTTTGACATAAGGTTGTTTAAAAAACTTTTATAACTTAAAGCTTACTTTGTAAAGGGAATTGACATTTATCCCTCTAATGTTAGGCATTTTGGATGTATTATCTTATTTAATCATACCCATTTTACAGAGAACACTGAGATTCAGAGGGGGTGATCAGTAATTCACCCAAGATCACACAGATTCCAACGCGGTTCCATAGTTTTAAAGTCTATTCATTTCATGCTGCATTCTGCTGCTAATTCAAGTTGTGAAAATACTGCGTTGGATTTTCTTAAAGACACATGTCTTCATTTTCAGAGTTTCTATACTGCAAATTTTAGTTGTTTGACTTTCTGGTTAAATTTCTTATGTCTTCAGTAGAGGTTTCATATACTATTCATTCTTTCATCTGTTTCTTTTTTATTTTTGTCTTTCTCTTTAATGAAACATCAGCATTTGTTACCAAACTAACTGGTAAATCTAGCAATGGAAATATAGACTCTTGGCCATCTGTCCAAAATATAATTTGTTTTGGAACTTTCTCTACTTCTTTTACTCTCCAAATTTTTTCTTCCATTTCCCTTGCCCCAACAGACAGGATAGTTGATTAATTACTCCTAACTTGCCAAACCAGAGCTAATAAGGTTTCAGAGGTAGATGTTTGTTGGGAGTGGGGTGGAGTGGTTTCCAAAGGATAGTTATTCCTTTATCCTGTGATAAAAATACAGAAATTGTTCTCTCTGATTCTGAAAACCATATAGTGAGCTGCAGCCGCTGAGTCTGTGAGCTTCTAGCTGTTTGCCAGCACTGTACACCTTAAATAATCAAGAGACTGAGTTAACTGTTGCAGAGCAGGTACCTGACCCCAGCCAACAAGCTGATGGGATGTGCTGTTCTCACATTTTTTGGTTTTATTTTTTAGTTGCAACTGACAGTGAAGATTCTAGAAGCACCAAATATGGCTCTGGATTTATGCTGTAGGATTTAAGATGCTACAGAACTTGCTCTCCTTTCTTTCTGTCCTGGAGCCGCTATGGTATTGGTTGTAGAGCCCAAGTCAGTATAGAGTCTCTGACTTCTACCCTGGGAAAATTTCATTTCTGAAGCTAGTTTGTTTTGAAGTTAATGTTTATTTCCAACATTGAGATTTAATAATTTTGTTACTTTTCTTTATTAATTAGTTTTTATATAGTAAATTATGAAAGTAATGATGCACGTAGTAAATTTTATTTTATTTTTTTTTTTTGAGATGGAGTCTTGCTCTGTCTGCCAGGCTGGAGTGCAGTGGCACTATCTCGGCTCACTACAACCTCCGCCTCCTGGTTTCACGTGATTCTCTTGCCTCAGCCTCCCAACAAGCTGGGACTACAAGCATGCACCACCGCGCCTGGCTAATTTGTGTGTGTGTGTGTGTGTGTGTGTGTGTGTGTGTGTGTGTGTGTGTGTGTTTGAGATGGAGTCTCACTCTGTCGCCCAGGCTGGAGTGCAATGGCGCGATCTCGGCTCACTGCAAGCTCCGCCTCCCAGGTTCACGCCATTCTCCTGCCTCAGCCTCCCGAGTAGCTGGGACTACAGACTCCTGGCTAATTTTTTTTTTTTTTAATTTCTAGTAGAGATGGGGTTTCACCATGTAAGCCAGGATGGTCTCGATCTCCTGACCTCATGATCCGCCCGCCTTGGCCTCCCAAAGTGTTGGGATTACAGGTGTGAGTCACCGCCCCCAGACTTAGAGATGGGGTTTCACCAGGCTGGCCTCAAACTCCTGACCTCAGGTGATCCACCTGCCTTGGTCTCCCAAAGTGCTGGGATTACAGGCGTGAGCCACTGTGCCCGGCCATACAATTTAAAATATAGGTGATACGAAGATAAGTAGTGAGTCTGTCTCAATTCTCCTACCATCCATATCCCCATTCTCTAGAGGTAACCATTGCTCAGTTTCTTCTCCATCTTTCTGGAAGCTTTTTGTTTAAAAGTGAGATATTTGTATACTATGCTGAAATATTGATTTTTCATTAATAATAGTATATACTTGCTGATCTTGTCATATCCGTCAATGTATCTGTCTGTCTCTATCTCCTCTTTAACTGCTGCCCAGTATTCTGTCATATGGATTGTTACTTTGGCTTTGGATTGAGTGCAAGCCATTTGTAATTTTACATTGCTGGAAATGCTGAACTGGAATTTGGGTGAGAGGTATGGAACGGCAGTGAAGATTTGGGAGTCATCTGTGTGGAAGTAAAACTGAGTGAACAAGTTCTTGGGGGTTGACTGCTCTAGGGCTCGTGGTTTGGAGTATAACTCAGAGTTAGAAGAATCAGGATAATGGACTGCACAGGAGTTTAAAAGTGGGGGGAGGATCAATAATGTAAAATGCCAATATACTCTGAGGACTAAGAACACACGTGGCTATAACGGAGAGACAATTTAAAGCACTTATCAAAATGAATATTATGTTTAATAGTCAATTCATGATGTGTCTGAAAAGCTAGGTCTGGCTTCTTTTCTGTGGATACTAGTAATTTTATACTATCTCTCTGTAAATCTATCTCAGAACCAACATATTTAGGGTAAAAACAAAGTAGATTTCTTTTTCACTCTAATTGTGTTTTGCAGATTTCTGATGACTGGCTTTTAGGTAAAATCATTTGGTTTTCCTAAGATTATGTCCTTTTCATTCCCGAGCTTGCGCATGACTGTCAATTAAATGGAAGCCTTTCATGAAGTGACAAAGTAAATTTTAGATACTTTACATTTACTTTAAGTTCTTGGTATGTGTCAAACCACTGTTATTGTCTTATATCTTTCTACTATAGGAAACTGAATTCTTTCTAGCCTCATGGGTTTTTGTCCACGTTGGATGAGTGTAGTACTGTCCTCCTGTTTCACATTCCTTCTCCCGTCACCTCCTAACTAAATTTGTTCATTGGCTATTTTTGGTTGTCCACATCCATTCACAATAAGAAACGATCGCTTCATTGTACGTAAGCCAGTTTTTTGGTATCTAAGTGCATGTTATTTCACTTCAGCTTCTTGTATTCTACTTATTACTGGGCTGTTATACATTGTTTTTTCTCCCAATCTTTGTGATTTCTTTTAATATACTTTTTTTCCTTTTTGCTTTGTAATCATTGTTTTGAGTATTTGAATCATTTGCAGGTAAGAATATGGATTGTTCTCTCTCTCGTGTAGTTTAATAATATCCAAAATATACTATGTTCAGTCTGTATTTCAGGCTTTTAACCCTGAAGTTAGAGTATTTTGGTATATTTAAATCTAGGATAGAAGTATACTGTATTACCATTCAACTACATGCAGATTTTAATGTTTTCTTAAATTAAAGGATGATGATACTCGTTCAGTTACAGAGGTCTCTCTCTAGTCCTTCCATGGTGTGCAGATTACCATTATACTACTGCTATTTCATAGATTCTAATTTGTGTTTTTAGAAAACATCATCAATTCTTGGCCTTTTTTCTTACCCTTGGTATGTGATTTCTCCTAAATGTATGGATTGCGGTTGCTCTGTGGCTTGTTAGGCAGCCCCCTTCTGATCTGGTAACCTTTGGGCACAGTGTGGCTATTTTCTCCTTATTTATAAAAGGAATGATAGCTGCTTCACAAACCATTTGTGTGGATTAGTGAATTGTAAAGTGCAGCATAAGTATTTTTTTATTTCTAGAATGTCTCTGAGATACTCAAATTACTTTTAGCAGTTACGTACGTAAGTTTCAACAATTTCCAAATGTGCACATTCTCAGTGCTAAACACAGGCTCTATTACATAAATAATATGGTGAAATGAACATTCTTTTTCTACTATGTGTGTAAAATTGTTAGTAGTGCTAACTTTTATTCATTGTTCATTTATGCATTCATTTCTAGCTATGAGGTCCTGGGCAAGTTAGTTAGCCTCTCTGACCCTCAGTTTCTTTATCTGTAAAATGTGGTTAATGGTATATACTTTGTAAGGTTGTTGTGAGGATTGAATAGCATGATCTATGTGAAATGTCTAAAGGTTGTTATTTTAATTGCCATTGTCATTATTTTTTAAATTTTATCATTATACTTTTAAGTTTTAGGGTACATGTGCACAACATGCAGGTTTGTTACATATGTATACATGTGCCATGTTGGTGTGCTGCACCCATTAACTCGTCATTTAGCATTAGGTTATTGCTATTCACCAAACACTTGAGTTCTGTGGCCTCGAGGAGCTCAAATGACTTATTCACACACTCATGCACATGTCCTCTGCATAACTTGATAACCGACAGACACATAGTAAAATATTTGGTCAGCAGTTGTTGAATGAGTGAGTACATTAACTGAGAAATCCAGAGACTGTGTGACCACCTAGTAGGAGAAGGAAGTTGGGGAAATCAAGTATAACTTTCATAAATTATATATATTATAACATATTTATTTTTATATATATTATATATATATGAATTACTTGCAAGAGAGAGGGAGGGAGAGAGGGTCTCACTGTGTTGTCCAGGCTGGTCTCAAACTCCTGGCCTCAAGCAGTCCTCCTGCCCCAACCTCCCAAAGTGCTGCGATTACAGGCGTGAACCACTGCACCCAGCCTAAGAGATATATTGAAGAGTGCTTTGTGTCTTTTTAAAAACTGTCCAGGCCGGGTGCAGTGGCTCATGCCTGTAATCCCAGCACGTTGGAAGGCTGAGGCGGGTGGATCACTTGAGGTCAGGAGTTTGAGACCAGCCTGACTAACTTGGTGAAACCCCATCTCTACTAAAAATACAAATATTAGCTGGGCATGGTGGTGCATGCCTGTAATCCCAGCTACCTGGGAGGCTGAGTCAGGAGAATTGCTTGAACCCGGGAGGCGGAGGTTGCAGCGAGCCAAGATTGTGCCACTGCACTCCAGCCGGGGCAACAAGAGCAAAACTCTGTCTCAAAAAAAAAAAAACAGAAAACGGGCCGGGCACGGTGGCTCACGCTTGTAATCCCAGCACTTTGGGAGGCCGAGGTGGGCGGATCATGAGGTCAGGAGATCGAGACCACGGTGAAACCCCGCCTCTACTAAAAATACAAAAAATCAGCCGGGCGTGGTGGCGGGCGCCTGTAGTCCCAGCTACTCGGAGAGGCTGAGGCAGGAGAATGGCGTGAACCCGGGAGGCGGAGCTTGCAGTGAGCCGAGATTGCGCCACTGCACTCCAGCCTGGGCGACAGAGCAAGACTCCGTCTCAAGAAAAAAAAAAAAAAAAAAAAAACAGAAAACAAACAAACAAAAAAACTGTCCAGTGAGCTGTAATCACTGCACTCCAACCCAGGCAACAGAGCAAGATGCTGTCTTAAAAAAATTCTTTTAAAACTGTCATTGCTCTTATTGTTCAACTCCCACTTACGAGTGAGAACATGCAGTGTTTGGTTTTCTGTTCCTGTGTTAGTTTGCCGAGAATGATGGTTTCCAGCTTCATCCATGAGAACATATGGGCACAGGGAGGGGAACATCACACACCAGGGCCTGTCGGGGGTTGAGGGGCAAGGGGAGGGGTAGCATTCGGGGAAATACCTAATGTAGATGATGGGTTGATGGGTGCAGCAAACCACCATGGCACATGTATACCTATGTAACAAACCGGTACGTTCTGCACATGTATCCCAGAACTTAAAGTATAATAAAAAAAAAAAAGTAAAACAACAACAAAACTGTCATTGCCTCTTATGTACATAGAAAATATAGTATTGAGTTACAGATTTTCATAATTTTCCAAGTCTGTTCTAGATTATAATTCCGTAGTGTTGTGAAAAACTCCCAAGATTATGTTAAAAGAAGGAATTTTATTTTTTTATTTTTATTTTATTTCATTTTTTTGAGATGGAGTCTCGCTCTGTCGCCCAGGCTGGAGTGCAATGGCGCGATCTCGGCTCACTGCAAGCTCCGCCTCCCGGGTTCACGCCATTCTCCTGCCTCAGCCTCTCCAAGTAGCTGGGACTACAGGCGCCCGCCACCACGCCTGGCTAATTTTTTGTATTTTTAGTAGAGACGGGGTTTCACCATGGTCTCGATCTCCTAACCTCGTGATCCGCCTGCCTTGGCCTCCCAAAGTGCTGGGATTACAAGCGTGAGCCACCGCGCCCAGCCAAAGAAGGAATTTTATGTCACACTTCTTATGTTTGCATTTAGACAATTGATAGAATAATTAATTGTTCATAATGTGAAATTTCAAGACTGAAAAAAGGAAAATCCCAGAATATGTATTTCAGAAACACCCATATATAGGATTTATGAATATTGTAGTGTTCCTTTAATGTAACTTCCCCAAATTTTATTACAACAGCAATTTCTACATCTTAACAGTGAGCAAAATGAGGTGGAAAGATTCTGAAGTTGTAGTCTCTGACACGACTGGGCACTGAATCTAAATAACCTAAATCCACAGAACAGCATTTCATTTTCTAGTTCTTATTACATTGTCAGGTGTAAGAATGATCATGTTGAAATTGAGTGGTTGGTCTGTTTAGATCACTTCTATGGAAATACTGCTTAGATTGGTTTCAGAAATCTTTGGATAGTGTTATTTATATTGCATTATTTAGGTTAGAAATTTTTGCTGACTTCCATCTGAGTTATTAGTTCAAAAGCAGAATCATCAGCCTTTATATAGAATCTCTGCTGGTCCTCATCTTAGGCTTAATATCTTCTTAACTGGGTTTTTGTTAGCAGTATAGTGTGGCATTAAATTTGAGACTATCTTTTTAATAAATTTTTTTAAAATTTTATCAGTTGTAGAATAATTAGATACTTGTAAAACAAGCAAGAAGCTGTTTTCACTGAGGACTTTCTTTAATTACATTTCATATAAATTTAAGAGAACCGTTACTAGAATAGTAAAATCACAGGTTAAAGTGAGAATGTATTTCACATAATCAACATACATAACATTTTTAAAAGCATGCTGAAGATGGAAAAAACCTTTACCAACCGTACATATTATAGGCAATGCTTTAAAAAAAAAACATTTTGCTCTTATGGATGTGAAAGTAATTTGTGTAAATGTGTATTCAAATGAAAATATCTATTCATTATCATTGCAGGAGTGTGGGTATCTGGAGAGGGAGCATTCTAAGCTTGCTGCTCTACTTTTCGGATTATCTACATTAATATTTCTCCCATTGCTGAGTATTTCTGTTATACTGCTGGATCATCATACTTCCATAATCTATGACCCACTTGCTCTGACGGTAGAGTGGGCTTTAAATTGCCATCTAATTAAAGTTCAGGTTTCTTAGCTAGACTTGCCTGGGTGGCTTCAGAATTAGGCCCACAAATATGAATATAGACTTGAAGATCTTACTAGAACAGTATTTTCCCCGATAAAGACACATCCATAAACATGGTCCTAAAAAGATATGTGTAAGTTGGATTTGAAAAATGCCATTTAAGAGTTACTAGGAAAAAGGGATTTTAAGGAAAAATTTTAAATAATTTGTGTGATATCACCAGTTGATTTTTCTTCAGTTTCTTCATCTTGTAAAAGAAGGATAGTAATGGCTATATTATCTACCTCATGAGATTCTCATGCACATAAAATTACGTAATTCTTAAGTCTTAAACTACCTTACGTATATTATTATTTCCATTTTATTGAAATAAAACACTTTTTTTTTTTTTTTTTTGAGATGGAGTCTCACTCTGTCACCCAGGCTGGAGTGCAATGGTGCGATCTCTGCTCACTGCAACCTCCGCCTCCTGGGTTCAAGCAGTTCTCCTGCCTCAGCCTCCCGAGTAGCTGGGACTACACATGTGCACTACCATGCCTGGCTTATTCTTGTATTTTAAGTAGAGATGGGGTTTTGCCATGTTGGCCAGGCTGATCTCAAACTCCTGACCTCAGGTGATCTGCCTGGTTCGGCCTCCCAAAGTGCTGGGATTACAGGCATGAGCCACCGTGCCTGGCCCAAACTAAAATACTTCTAATGGACTTGTACTTTGGCCGGGTGTGGTGGCTCACACCTGTAATCCCTGCACTTTGGGAGGCCAAGGCGGGTGGATCACTTGAGGCCAGGAGTTTGAGACCAGCCCAGGCAACATGGTGAAACCTCGTCTCTACTAAAAATGTCAAAAAATTAGCCGGGCATGGTGGCATGTGCCTGTAATCTCAGCTACTTGGGAGGCTGAGGCAGGAGAATAGCTTGAACCCAGGAGGCAGAGTTTGCAGTGAGCTGAGATCACGTCATTGCACTCCAGCCCTGGGCAACAGAGTGAGACTCCATCTCAAAAAAGAAAAAAAAAAAAAACAAGAGCATGGGCTTTGTTGACTTTCTTTGATTTTGTAAGAATCATTTACCTTTGTCTTTAAAACTGATTTTATTTTCTTGTTTGATTTATAGACATTAATAGTTCTCAACTCCTTATAGGGCTCAGAACATGTTAGGTGAAAATATTGAATAAAGAGATTTGAGAATGAATGGGGCAATGATAAATTTACACTGAAGTCAAAGTAAAGAAAGACTCCTGAGTATTTTGTTTTCCCCAGCTTCTTTTTAAATTGCTTAATTTTGTTGGAGCTTTGATGTTTGGAACTTACTACAAGTGACAAATGTTTGTGGCCAATCAGATGGTACATCCTGTTCCATCTGATATTGAACATCCTGTTTAGTCAGTGAGGTTTATATCAGTAGTTTTCAAAGTGTGGATCTTCTGACCAGTAGCAGCATCTGGAAACTCATTAGAAATGCAGATTCTTAGGCCCTGCTCTGGCCCTACAGAATTAGAAGCCCTGGGGTTGGAGCACAGCTATTTCTGTTGTAACAAACCCTCCGAGGGAATTCTGAGGCACACTAAAGATTGAGAACCACTGTCTTAGAACTCTAGATCAGGGGTCAGTAAACTATGGTCCATGGGCCAAATCATCCTACTGCCTGTTTTTGTAAATAGTTATTTCAAACACAGCCCCCGTCATTTATTTAAGTATCATCTATGGTTGCTTTTATGCTATGGGGCAGAGTTGATTAGTTTTGACAGAGACCAAATGGTCCATACAGCCTTAACCATTTATCCGGCTTTTTACACAAAAAGCTTGCCAATCCCTACTCAAGATAAAGCCTTCATGCTGTTTTCTTTCCTTTAATTCTGAACTGTGAATAGCTAAAATCATTAGGTAAACACTTGTGTTTGCCTTTACACCTGACCCTCCTATTTCTACAGATCCATTCTTCTCTCTGATACCAAATTATTAATTCAATGAGTAGAGACTTGTAAATGAAAATAACATACTACTCTGCCCTTTCCTTTTCTGTTAGGTAATGGTGGTAGCCTGTTTAACAATTCTGTGACCTTTTCTCACTCATTTTGTGCTGGTGTGTCTTTGGTTTTTCTGTACTCTAGTGTAATCTAACTTAATCATGTATTATAATCTTCATTTTTCTCAATTCTTACTGCCTTTTTACTTCCTCAAGAGAAAACCCACCTCGTGACTGCCAAGTTTAGGGATTCGTGTGAGCTGTTTGGAATGTTTGTTTGTTTGTTTGTTTGACAGAGTCTTGTTCTGTTGCCCAGGCTGGAGTGCAGTGGCACGATCTCAGCTCACTGCAACCTCTGCCTCTCAGGTTCAAGCAGTTCTCCCTACCTCAGCCTCCCGAGTAGCTGGGATTACAGGCCACCACGCCTGGCTAATTTTTCTAATTTTTGTATTTTTTAGTAGAGATGAGGTTTCGCCATGTTGGCCAGGCTGGTCTTGAACTCCTGACCTCAGGTGATCTGCCTCCCTCAGCCTCCCAAAGTGCTGGGACTGTTTAGTGTTCTAAGCCAGGGGTCCCCAGGCCTTGGGCCGCTGACCAGTACTGGTTCATGACCCGTTAGAAACCAGGCTGCACAACAGGAGGTGAGCAGCAGGCCAGCCAGCATTACTGCCTGAGCTCTGCCTCCTGTAAGATCAGTGGCAGCATTAGATTCTCATAGAAGCACAAACCCTATTGTGAACTGCACATGCGTGGGAACTAGGTTGCATGTTCCTTATGAGAATCTAATGCCTGATGATCTGAGATGGAACAGTCTCATCCCGAACCCCCCACCCCCACCCCTGGTCCCCATCGTCCATGGAAAAATTGTCTTCTACAAAACCAGTCCCTGGTGCCAAAAAGGTTAGGTACCACTGTTCTAAGCCATTGAAATAGTGCCATCCCTTCTGGAAAATTGTTACCCTTGTCCTGGAGTGCTGTAGTCACTGGTATTTCACCAGGATGTTAGGGTATTTCACCAGGATGTTAGTGAGCACATAGATATTGAATATTTCGGGCAATCTTAGAACGTTTACTGGGAGAGTTTTAAAAGTTAGCCTTCCCACATCCATCCAAGGATAGCTGTTTCTCTTTGTAGTTGAAATGTCATGCTGTACTCTTGATTCTCCTTTGTACCTGTTCTTAGCCATTAAGGTGATTGGTGGTCAACTTCGTATAAAATACAACTGAATTTTACCATTGTTCTTATTGATGCACATGAATGTTTCTCTTTACGCATATCACTGACGGAAGTATGATAGCCTTTGAAAGAAAGGCCTTCTTGTAGTCTCCACTGGCTCTGGTAGCAAGGTCAGGCAAAAGTGTTGTTTTTGCAGTTGTGACTCCATGGTTGTATTTTTCCTTATGTAACTGATGTTTTAAGTCAGGAAATATGACTTTGCCAAATGATACTGAGCTATATTACTGGTGAGTTTGTTTAGTTCCTGATTTCTTTCAGTAAATCTGGGTTGAATACTTTAGTAGTGGATGCTGGGGAAGATACAGGAAATAGTGAGTTTGAGACTGGAAATGATTGAGTTAGACGTTTAATTTAGGCTTTCCCAATCAACTTACTTCATACCTTTTGCCCTGCTTACTCATCCCAGAGGTGAGGAACAATGAGAAGAGGGGTCAGGCAAAGGCCATCCCTCACAGTGTGGTTACTTAGGTCTGTCACCAAAAGCAACCTATCTACTAGAAAATTTGAGCTTTACTGTCTTCTGCAGTATAGTGTTGGAAATGCAGTATTTTAAAAACTAAATTGTTATTTATAGCAGTGAATAAAATGTGAACTCTTTAAAATAGAGCAGTGTTACTGTCCCAGCTAGCACAATAGCCACCCACACGAATCATCTGAACAACCTCCTCATTTCTGTTTTATCTACCTGAAATAGGGGTCAGCAGTAGGTGATGATGAAAGCTTGGGAAATCATGCCATGCATTAGGCAAGAGAAATGCTGTGGTGACTCTTGCTGTGTTGTCCTCCCCTCATGTGCATAGGAGTCTGGGGCAGCCCCAAGAGCTAGAGGTAAGCTTTAATAATTTCCCTGCGTTCCTTGGCAGCTGGCTGTGCTTGGGAGCTGGGTGCTACTTCCAGAGTAGCAACTGCTGTAGAAAAGTTCTGCCAAATGTGTAGATTTTGAGCCATTTTAAAGGCTATAGTGTTCAGACTCAAATTTTTTAGTAGGCAGAGAGTATTATTTAAGGGTACTTATGCTGCAGTATTGGATAAGGTTCATTGTGAAATGGATACTACAACAAGGCCTCCATGTGACATAAACTTATTGGAACTTGTGTACTTTTAAAACCATATGTTTAATACATATTTTGAGCTTCATTCATTAGGTCAGGATTCTTGGCTATCATACTCATTGTTGTATCTCTACAACCTAGAGTAGTGTCTGGTACATAGTAGATGTTCAGTATATAGTTGAATCAGTTCAAACAAGGGGAAGAAGAAGCTGAACACATTAGAAAAGATAAAATTTATGGCCTATAATGCTCAAAGTCAGAAGTTCATATTTTCTTTTAGTGCTAATATCTTGCTGCTTCAAAACCATTTAGTTCTCATAATGTTCTTTTGAAATAGGTTAGTAGACATAGAATTGTATAGTATATGCCGAACATAGTAGTGGAATCCTGAATAATACCTGGTTTCCCTAGTTGAGATCTATAAGACCAATGCTCTAATTAAATCAGATGAAGAAAAGAAGTTTCTAAGGTTGAAATGGAATGGAGAATTTTATAGTGAGTGGAATTACTAATGACTGGCTTACTTGATCTATCTAAAACTATTTCATTGTTTGTAAAATGGAGACAGTAGACTTTAACTGATAGTATTGTTGTGAAGATTAAATAAGATAGTGAGTATGAAGTCCTTGGAGCCTTGCAGGTGTGCAGTGAGCGTGAGTTGTTTTCAACATCAACAGTAATTTTTGAGAGCTTCCTAATCAGTCACCTAGCTAGTCCCACCCAGCCTTGGGCAAAGTGAAGGGGCCATATGCCAAATCCTGCCATGTGCTTTATATTATAGCCACTAGCCAGATGTGGCTATTTCAAGTTAATTAAAATTAAAATTTAAAATTCACTGAACAGACATTTCTCCAAAAAAGATTTATAAATGACCAATAAATACATGAAAAGGTGCTCAACATCAAGTCATTATGGAAGTGCAAATCAAGACCAAATGAGATACCACTTCATGTGCACTAGGATGGTTAGAATCAAAAAGACAATAACAAGGGTTGGCAGGGATGTGGAGAAATTGGAGCTTTCATATATTGGTGGGAATGTAGAATGTTGCAGCCACCTTGGAAAACACACTGGCAGTTCCTCAAAAAGTTAAATATAGAGTTTCCATACAGCCCAGCAATTCCATTCCTGGGTATGTGCCCAAGAGAATTAAAAATGTATATTTACACAGAAACTTATACATGAACATTCATAGCAGCATTTCATAATAGCCAAAAGGTGGAAACAACCCCAGTGTCCATTAATGGATGAATGGATAAACAAAATGTGGTAGTTGCACACAATGGAATATCATTCAACTATAAAGTATGATAAAGACACATGCATGTGTATGTTCATCACAGCACTATTCATAATAGCAAAGGCATGTAATCGACCTAGATGCCTGTCAACAGTGGACTGGATAAAGAAAATGTGGTACATATATACCATGGGATACTATGCAGCCATAAAAAAGAATAAGATTATATCCTTTGCAGCAACATAGATGGAACTGGAGGCCATTATTCTGAGTGAAGTAACACAGGAACAGAAAACCAAATACCGCATGTTCTTACTTATAAGTAAGAGATAAACATTGAGTCCACACAGACACAAAGAAGGGAATAATAGACACTGGGGCCTACTTGAGGGTGGAGCATTAGGATCGAAAAACTATAGGATACTATGCTGATTACCTGGGTGACAAAATTATCTGTACATCAAACCCCTGTGACATGCAATTTACCCATGTAATATGTATCCCCTGAACCTAAAATAAAAGTTGGAAAGAGGAAAAAAAAAGATCACTTTGGGAAGAATTGATAGCTTAAATTATTGTGTCATCTAATGTATGAACAAGGTATATCTCCATTATTTGGGTATTGTTTAATTTCCCTCAGCAGTGTTTTGTAGTTTTAAAAGTACAAGTCTTGTACATCTTTTGTCACATTCTTAAATATTTCATATATTATGCTGCGGTAAATCTGTTTTTCATTTGAATTTCTGATTGATTGTTGTTAGTATATAGAAATGTAATTGATTTTTTGTATATTACTCTTGTGTCCTGCAACTTTGCTAGATTCACTTATTCTAGTAGAATGATGTATATTGCATTGGATAGTCTACATAGATGATCATATCATCTGTGAATAAAGACTTCCTTTCCGCAAAAGAAGAAATAAAGTACAGATACATGGTGCAACATACATTAACTTCAAAAACATTATGCTGAGTAAAAGATGCCAAATACAAAAGACCACATATTGTATGATTTCATTTTTAAGAAATGGCCTCAGTAGGTAAATCTGTTGATATAGACACTAGATTAGTAGTTACTAGGGACTGGGAGGAGGAGAGTGTGGGCAGTGACTACTAATAGGTATGGGGTTTCATTCTGAGATTATGAAAATTTTAATGGAATTTAGGTAGTTCTTAGTGATCAAGGCACAACTTTGTGAATATACTAAAAACCACCAGATTGTATACTTAAAAAGGGTGAATTTTATGGTATGAATTATATCTCAATAAACATTATTTTTAAAAATTCAGTTCCTTAGTTACTTTAGCCACATTTCAGTTGCTCAGTAGCTACATGTGGCTAGTGACTGCATGGTAGACAGTGCAGATTTAGAACGTTTCCATCATCACAGAAAGTTCTGTTAGACAGCACTGATCTAAGAGTCTTAATCTGAGACCAAAAAATAAAGGAAGAAAAACCAGTCTAAAAAACACAGGGAGTGGAGAACAGATTATGTTTTGAAGAAATGTTACTTTGGGGTAATTTTACCCTTTGTTGCCCTTTGACTGTTCTACTAGGAGTCCTCAACATTATTTTCATTTTATTCTCAAAACAAATGCCTGTGGTAGGTACTGTTGTACTCACATTTTATAATTGAATTATATGAGTTTTAAGATATTTGTGTAGTAAGGGTAGAGCAAAATTTCTAACCTAGGTACATAATCTCTGTTACATTGTTTACCTCTGTTTATGGTGTTTGATTTTCTTACCAACCATCCTTCACTCCCACTTTGTTGCTAGCCCAGTAGAGCTATTTTCAGTACCCTAAATGCACAGTTCTTTTTGTGCCATAGCAGATGCTAGTCCTCCTTCCTCCTTCCTCCTTCTGCCATCTCCCAACACTAGTGTGTGCATGTGCACACATTTACTGGCCCCACTTACCTGAAAGCATGGTGCACATCTCTCTTCCTTTGTGAAGCTATCTGATACCACAGTTTTAGGGGCTACTCTCTCACCTGGTTAAGGTTGTATAATGTCGCAAGATACAAGCAAGAATGCTGACAGGATTCTTGTTGTGACACTATGACACATTGAGCCCAATTCATAGCTGCTGTGTTGGTGATTCTAACAGGGAAGTGGTCTTCCAGTCCAGGCCCTTGGCTCCCATTTATACATTATCTCCTTTACATTCACAGCTTTCTTTAATCCCCACCCTCACTGCTACAGTACCTAACTGAGCTTTGCCTTTCTTTGCCTCTTCATATGTTTTTCTGCTTAAGCTTTTTGAACTTGATGAGATACTGCCATGTTTTTATATTTTTCTGCTCACAAAACTCTTAATGGTAAAAAGATACCTGATTGAATTCTGAAGTGCTTTCATGGCTTTGCCTGATTCTGAGGTCATATTTTCTAACTTTATGCTAACATCAGTTTACTCTCTGGTTTTATATGGAGCATGTACTCCTGTAGCTTCTGAAGAAAGGTTTAATGGGAAGCAAATTTTGAGACTACATGTAGTAGGCTAAATCATGGCCCACCAAAGACGTACACATCCTAATTACTAGAACCTGTGAATATGTTACTTTATGGTAAAAGGATCTTTGCAGATGTTATTAAATTTAGGATTTTGAGATGGGGGATTATCCCAGACTATTTGGATGGGCCCAGTTTAATCACAAGGGTCCTTATAAGAGGAAGGCAGGAGGGTCAAAGTAAGTAAAAGGAGACACGACAATGGAATCAACCAGAGTTTGGAGTGATGCACTTTGAAGATGGAGGAAGAGGGCCACAAACCGTGGAATGCAGGCAGCTTCAAGAAGATGGAAAAGCTTCTCCCCTGAAGCCAACATCTTGATTTGAGATTTCTGACCTCTGATCAGAACTGTAAGAGAATAAATTTGTGTTGTTTAAAGCCACTAAGTTTGTGGTAATTTATTACAACAGTAGTAGGAAATTATGAATATACCATGTATAAAATGTCATTATGCCCTTTGACTTGATTGATAGTTTATGTAGACCTAATATATATGTACACATACTAGTCTCCATGGCTCCATGCTGCAGTGGACCCAGGCCCACCATCCATGGACTCAGGTTCCAAGCCCACCCCAGCAGACTTGGCCTCCAGACTCACCCTGGTGGATCCGGGCTCCAGGATCATCCCTGGTCGTCTCAGACTCCAGGCCTGCCCCTGCAGACCCAGTCTTCAGGCCTACCTTCGTGATCCCAGGCACCAAGCCTGCTTCCTTGAATCCAGGTGCCAGGCTCATTCTAGCACCAGGCTAGTCCCTTAAGACTCAGGCTCAAGGCCCAGTGCAGCACCAGATTGAGCTTTATGGACCCAGGATTCACGCTGGCCCCTGTGAATACAGGCTTTAGGCCTGCCCTGCATGCCCAGCTGATAGGCTTACCTGAGTGGACCCTGGCACTAGGCTGGTCCCCATGCACACCAGGATTCAGATCCACCCCAGCAAACTCAAGCCGTAGGCCTGTCCTAATGGACCCAAGTTTCAGGATTGCCCACCTGAAAACTCCAGCAGCAAGCCCACCTGCCAGACAGCCCTCCGGAATTTCTGTACAGGCTGACTGGTAAAAGGCTTTTCCTGCCAAAGCCAGTCTGCGAAGACTGCAAGTGCCTACTTCTTCTTCTTCTTTTTTTTTTTTTTCTGAGACAGGGTCTCACTCTGTTGCCCAGGCTGGAGTATAGTGGAGTGATCACAGCTCGCTGCAGCCTTGACCTCTCAGGCTCAAGCAATACCACTGCCTCAGCCAATCCTACTGCCTCAGCCTCCTGAGTAGCTGGGACCACAGGCAAGTGCCACCAGGCCTGGCTAATGTTTGTATTTTTTGTAGAGACAAGGTTTCTTCAAGTTGCCCAAGCCGGTCCTCAAGCAATCCACCCGCCTTGGCCTCTGAAAGTGCGGGATTACAGGTGTGAGCCACCATGCCCAGCCAAGTGCCTGTTTTGTAAAATGTGCAGACACTAATGCAAGGCTGCAAGGATCACCGATAATCAAGGAAACATGACATCACCAGAGGAACAAGATGAAGCACCGGTAACCAGTCATAAAGAAACGGATTTCTATGGATTGACCGATAATTCAAGGCCAGGTGCAGTGTCTCACATCTCTAATCCCACCACTTTGGGAGGCCAAGGTGGGTGGATCACTTGAGGTCAGGAGTTTGAGACCAGCCTGGCCAACATGGTGAAACCTCATCTCTACTAAAAATATAAAAATTAGCCAGGTGTCGTGGCATGTGCCTGTAATCCCAGCTACTCGGGAGGCTGAGGCAGGAGAATTGCTTGAACCCAGGAGGCAGAGGTCGCAGCGAGCTGAGGTCATGCCACTGCACTCCAGCCTGGGTGACAGAGCAAGACTCTGTCTCAGAAAAAAAAAAAAAAGATTTCAAAATAATCAAATAATCATCTTAAAAGAAGTTCAGTGAGTTAAAAGAGAATACAGATGGACAACAAAATCAGGAAAATAATACACAAACAATATGAGAAGTTCAACAAGGAAACCTCAGAAAAAAAAAAAGAACCAAACAAATTCTAGAGCCGAAGAACACAGTGTCTGAACTGAAAAATTCCATAGAAAGCTTCAATAGTAGACTTGAAGTAGAAGAAAAAATTAGTGAGCTCAAAGATGGGTCATTTGAAATTACCCAGTTAGAGGAAGAAAAAGACAACTAAATGAAAAAGAGGGAAGACAGCCTATGGGAGTTATGAGATACCATCAGACAAACCAAGAAATGCATATGAGATTTCCAGATGAAGCAGAGAAAGAAAAAGGGGAAGACAGCTTAAAGAAATAATGACAGAAAATGTCCCAAATCTGGAGACATGAATGAACATCCAGATCCATGAAGTCCAAAGAACCTCCAACTAGATTAAAGAGATCTTCACTGAGACACTTTATAATCAAATTCTCAAAAGTCAAAGATAATTTCAAAAGCATCAAGAGAAAAGCAAGCCATCACCTACAAGGAAACCTCTATAAGACTATCAGTGGATTTCTCAGCAGAAACTTTCCAGGCCAGGAGAGAATGGGATGATATATTCAAAGTGCTGAAAGAAAAAAAAAAAAACCTGCCAACCATGTATTCTATACCTGGAAAGGCTGTTTTTCAGAAATGAAGTAGAGATAAAGACTTCCCTGTGGGAGTTCATGTCCCACTCGACCTACTTTACAAGAAATGCTAAAGGGAGTTCTTCAAGTTGAAACAAAAGGACTCTAACAACACAAAAACATATGAAAGTATAAAACTCACTATAAAAGTAAGAATATAGTTAAATTCAAAATACTCTAATGCTGTAATGATGGTGCCTAAATCTCTCTTAATTCTAATATAAAAGTTAAAGACAAATATTAAAAATGACTATAGTTGCAATAATTTGTTGATATGCAATATATACAAGATGTAAATTGTGACATCAATAATAGTGGGGCAGAGGAGAAGAAGTGTTGTACTTTTGTATGTGGTTGAAGTTATCAATGTAAGATATTTTATAATTATAAGATGGTTTATGTACACCTCATGGTAACCACAAAGAAAAAATCTGTAGTAGAGTCACAAAAGATAAAGGAATCAAAGCATAGTCTTACAGAGAAATCATCAAATCAGAAAGGAAGGGAGCAAGAGAGGAAGAGTGGAACAAAGGAACTACAAAACAGAAAACAAGATATCAGTAGTGAGTTTTTACCCATCAATAATTACTTTAAATGCCTTAAATTCTTCAATCAGAAGACACAGAGTGAATGACTGGATAAAAAGAAATAAGATTCAACCATATGCTACCTACAAGAAACTCACTTTAGTTTTAAGGACACACATAGGCTGGAAGTGAAGTAGAAAAAGATATTCTGTGCAAATGGTAACCAAAAGAAATAGAGGTGGCTATATTTATATGAAACAAGATAGACTATTAAGTCAAAAACTGTCACAAGAGACAGAAAGGATAATTATATAATGATAAGGGGTCAATTCATCCAGATGATACAACAATTATAAAATATATATGCACCCAACATCAGAACATTTACATATATAAAGCAAATATTAATAGAAGTGAAGGGAGAAGTAGATGGCAATACAATAATACTAGCAGATTTTAATACCCCACTTTCAACAACGCACAGAAAATCAATAAGGAAATAGCAGATTTGTACTACACTGTAGGCCAAATGGACCTAAGAGTCATCTGCAGAATATCTTATCCAACAGTAGCAGAATACAATGTTCTTTTCAAGTACGCATGGAACAGTCTCTAGGATAGATCATATGTTAGGCTACAAAACAAGTCTTAACAAATTTAAGAAGATTGAAATCATACCAAGTGTTTTTTTCTGACCACAGTGGTATGAAACTAGAAATCAAAAGAAAATGGAAAATTCCTAAATATGTGGGAAGTAGACAACACACTCCTGAACAACTGGTGGATCAAAGAAGAAATTGTAAGGGAAATAAAATCTTGAGGCAAATGAAAATGGAAACACAACATACCAAAACTTATGGGATGCCATGAAAGCAGTTCGAAGAGAGAAGCTTATAATGATAAATACCAATACATGAAGAAAAAAGAAAGAACTCAAATAGACAACCTAACTTTACACCTTGAGGAACTAGAAAAAGAACAAACTAAGCTCGAGGCCAAAAAAGGAAGGAAATAATAAAGATCAATGCAGAAATAAATGAAATAGAGACTAGAAAAACAATAGAAGTTATCAACAGAACCGAGTTGGTTTTTTGAAAAGTAAAATCGACAAATCTTTAGCTAGACTAAGAAAAAAAGAAGACTCAAAATTGTAAATAAAAGAGACATTGCAACTTAAAGAAATACAAAGGTTTGTAAGAGACTACTATAAACAATTATATACCAACACATTTGATAGCCTAGAAGAAATTGACAAATTCCTAAAAATACAGCCTATCAAGACTGGATCATGAAGAAATGGAAAATCTGAACAGACCTATAATGAGAAAGGAGATTGACTTAGTAATCAAAAACCTCCCCCAAAAGAAAATCCCAGAACCTATGGCATCACTGGCAAATTCTGTCAAACCTATAAAGAGGAATTAATGCCAGTTCATTTTAAACTCTTCCGAAAAACTGAAGAAGAGGGAATACTTCCAAACTCATTTTATGAAGCCAGCATTACCCTGACGCTAAAGCTAGACAAGGACAGTACAAGAAAAGAAAATTACAGAAAATACAAGATAAAAAATTCCTGATGGATATAGATGCCAAAGTCCTTAACAAAATACTAGCAAGCCGAATTCAACTGCATATTAAAATCATGCATGCTGGGTACAACAAATATATCTGAAGAGACTCTTTTCTCTATGGTTGGTTTCTTCTTGATTGTCACTACCTCTTAGTGTACAGGAAGCTCAAAATATTATTGTGTGACCTTAACAAAATAAATTTACTTCTCTGGTCTTTAGGTTTTTTTCAATGGGAAAATGGGAAGGTTGGCTCCATTAATTTCTAAAGTCCCTTTGAGCTCTGAAATGAGTAATTTTATAATTTCTAAGTGTTTAATTCATTAACTAGATGACTTTACCTTTTTTCTTCATTACCTGTCAAATTCACTTAAAAACTATTATCACACTTCATTTGCTTTCTAATAAATTTCTGACAGCATGAATGGGAGAAAAAAAGGGACTATACAGCATGATCAAAGAGGATTTATCCCTGGAATGCAAGGATGGTTCAACATATACAAATTGATAAATCACATTAACAGAATAAAGTACAAAAACCATATGATCATCTCAATAGATGCAGAAAATACATTTGACAAAATTCAAAATATTTTCACGATAAAACTCTCAAGAAATTAGGTGTAGAAGGAACATACCTTAACACACTAAAGGCTGTATATGACAGGCCCACAGCTAACATCAACGCTCAATACAGAAAAGCTGAAAGCCTTTTCTCTAAGATTAGGAAGACAGGGATACCCACTCTCACCACTTATATTTGGTATAATATGGGAAGTCCATCCTAGCCAGAGTACACAAGAAAAATACTTCCAAATCAGAAAGGAAGAAATAAAATTTTTGGTTTACAGATGACTTAAAATTATATATCAAAAACTCTTAAAAACTCCACCAAAAACACCTGTTAAAACTAATAAGCAAATTCACTGAAGTGGCAGATACAAAATCAACCTACAAAAATTAATAGTGGGGGAGGAGGGAGTAGGAATGGTTAATGGTTACCAAAATATAGTTAGATGGAATGAATAAAATCTAGTATTTGATAGCACAACAGGGTGATTACAGTCAGCAATAATTTATTGTACATTTGAAAATAACTAGAAGAGTATAATTGGAATATTTGTAACACACAGAAATGATAAGTGCTTGAGGTAACGGATATCCCATTTACCCTGATGTGATTATTGTGCCTCTATCAAAATATCTCACGTACCCTATAAATCTCTATACCTACTATGTACCCATAAAAATTAAAAATTAAAAACAATAGCATTTGTATGCACTAGCAATGGACTGAGAAAGAAATCAAGATAGTTCCATCTACAATAGAATCAAAAATATATAATTCATTTCTAAGAGTTTTTTTTGTTCTCTCTTCCTTTTATATAGCTTCAAGATTTTGTTTATTGTATGCTATGTCTAATGTCCTCCAAGAGAAAGAGAGGGAAATGGAATTATAATTAATTTGACATTGTCTTTTCCCTATATTATCTGTTTTCTCTGATTTTCTTTTTTCCTGTTTTTTAGCTTTGGTACTTGTCTGTCTTTCATGTTAGAGGTGTTTCTCAAGCATCTTTAGCTGTTTGTTGCTATTAAGGAAAAGGTTATTGGAAACTGCGTTCATGACTGTGGCTTGTTCAGTGATGGACCTCATGTGGTGTGATTGAGGGAAACCTGGGTATTTATGGGGAACCTATCAGTTCTTTTTTCTTAAGCCAGTCAGCTTTTCTAAATAGGATTTCTAAATTGAATCTCTTGTGGGAGGGAGTTTGGGAGTAATAAGCTCACATCTAGGGCTGGATCCTTAATCATTGGCTGCAAAGACTTAATTTAATCCTTGTTTTCAGTAAGGCATCCCATTTTTGTTCTCAGTTATGGCTGGTGTTCCTGAGTTCAGGGGCTCTGATTCAACCTCTCCAGAGAGTAACTTAAGCCCTCTGCTGTGTGGAGAAAAGGCAGTTGCCAGATGCTCTGGTTGGAGTGAGAGTATGTGAAAATCTTACTTCTCTTTTTTAAATAATTTTTCAGCATCCCCCCACCACTTGCTTTAAAAAAAAGAGTTATTTTCTTCAAATGTGCCCATAAGCTGCAATTGCTGAGCTTTTACTTCTGTTCTTCCAGGGTGCTCAGGAGTGAACTGGCTTACTTGCCTCAATTTAGATTCTCCCACTGCAGGTACTTGGCACAAAGAAGACAGATACAATCAAGTCAGTTACCTCTTTTCCAAATGCTTTTCATTTTAAATTTTGTGGACATATCTCCTTTGCTGTCATCATCTCCCCACTCTCTTCATCTTGTTGGTTTATATCTTTTCTAATTCTTCAGTCTTTTGATTTGTAGAGGGAGTTAGATAAATGCTTGTATCTGATCAGTTATGTTTAAACAAAAGTGCCTCCCTCCCTTGACACCTTCTCTTTTTCTTGGATTTCTGTTTCTTAGACTCTGTTTCCACCATTAAAATAAGAGCTTGTCAAGGGCAGGAACCAGGGTGTTTAATAGCTCCAGGATTTGTATAATGCCTGGAGTATAGTAGGATTATTAAGTAAATGAACATGCCTTTATTTTCAATTACAGATTTCTCTGACTTGAGAAATAATTTCAAATAAAACAGTGAAGTCTCTCTTACAGATAAGTTAGGAAGCTCTCCTCTCCTTGCTTCTTGCTTATTTTTATCCACAGTGCGTCTCGTGAAGGAAGAGAATGGATCATTCTTTCTTGGTTTCCTCATTGGTAAAGTATTTGGCTTTAAGAGCTATTCAAATTAATGTGCAAAGTTGGGCGTATTTCTAGCACTAAGTTGTTGAGGTTGTAGAAAGGTAGTTTTGTGCCTTCTAGATACCATGTCTGCCTTTCCTAATGAGCCTGGTATGTATACTATTCTGCCTAGCATAACCAGGAGCAATAGGATAGAGAAGTGGGATATACCATTTCAAAGATTCACTGATGCTGCTTAGAAACAAAAATCTAAATGAAAACCAATGTACATAAATTAGATAATTCACATATACCATTAGAAATTCCACTTAAAGTCAGTACTGCTAGAAACCTTGTCATTACCTTGTTTTAAATGCTAAGCGCTTTCTGGTTAATTCTTTTTCAGTTTATTAACCTGGGAGGTATTCGATCTAAGCACTACCATCCCTGCCCCCATTTTTATCTATTAATATTTACAGGTTTCTTCCTCCATGAAGCTCCCTACTGAATTCTGAATGACTTTGAACTTGGAATTGTTCTGGGTCTGCTTTTTACCTCCTTTCTCTACCTCCCACCCCTGACCTTCACTAATTTGCTTTTTTTTTTTTTTGGGGGGTGGTTTCTTCCTGCATTCTCTTTTTTCTATATGCTCCATGACAGCCTGGACCACATTTCTGTTACTCACTGCTGCATCCAGTACTTAGCACATGCTGGGCCTTAAGTCACTGTTTATTGAAAAGAATAAATGGATTACTCGTTGAAATTTTTTAAATTATGAATAACAAAAATTAGTAATCTAACTATATATTATCAATCTTTTGCTGTCTTACCTTACAGGTTTTCTTTCTGGTTTTCATACTGGATAGTCTCTATTGACCTAGCTTCAAGTTTGCTGATTTTTTCCTACTGTCAGCTTAAACTTGCTGTTGAGTCCTTCTAGTGAATTTTTCGTCAATTATAGTACTTTTCAACTCCTCAGTTTCTATTTTTTTTTTTTTAAGAATTCTTTTTCTTTATTGATGTTCTCTATTTGGTAAGTCATTATCCTCATACTTAAAAAAAATTCTTTAAGTATAGTTTCCTTTAGTTCTTTGAATATATTTATAATAGCTAATTTAAAGTCTTTCCTAAGTCTAACAGCTGAGCCCCCTCAGAAACAGTTTCTATTGGCTGCTTTTTTTCTTCTGTATGGGCCATCTTTTCCTGTTTCTTTGAATGTCTCATAATTTTTCTGTTGTTGATAACTGAACATTTTAGATAATATATTGTAGCAACTCTGGATTCTGATCCGCTCAGGTAGTGGTTATTGTTTTTACTTTTGTTTTTCCATTGCTTAATGACTTGCCTGGACTAATTCTACAGAGGCTGTTTTTGCTGAAATGTGTGGCCACTGAAGTTTCTGCTAGGGTTTTCTGTTTTGTTTTAAATTCTTGTTTTTATTTTTAAGCCTGGCTTCCTAGGGTTTTCTCCTTGGTCATCCAATGGTTGGCCACAAGTTTTCCTTAAACACTTTGAGCCAATAAGCCTTCCATCTTTTGCTGAAGGAATCTCTGTGGGTTGGGGCATACACTGAAAGTTCAGGCAGTTTAAAAGTCTGCCTTGGCTTTCACTTTCTGCTTGTGCAGGGCCTCACAGTCAGCCAGGAGCAGTAGATAATTGGGAATCTCTCTGGTCTCTCTTGAACATGCATCCATGCACAGAGCCCTCCAAATGGACACAACCTTCCAGAACCCCCAAATATGTCAGAGCTTTAAGCTTTCTATGGCTGTCTCATTCCCCACATCTACCTTTTACATATTGGCTAGTGTCTTTCTTACCTCAACCAGCATTGCAGACTTAAGCAGCTGTGATTGTTTGCTAATGATTGCTATTGTTTTTCACAGTGCCCCTAGCCATGGGGCTTTCTCTTGGAGCTCCAAATCAAGTCAGCTTCCTTCAGTGGAACTGTCCACGAAGCTACAAGACCAGCGAATTGTGGTAGAAGCCGACCCAAGTTAAAATGCCACAGACCCTGCTGGTCTTACCTAGGATCATTAGTAGCTGAGGTCCTCACTCCGCCATTCCAGAAGTCCTGCCCCTCACCTCTGTCTTAGGTTTTCAATGTGTTTTTATAGCTGTTTATAGTTTTGTGGCTTTTCATTTAGTATAAATATTTTCTCATGTTCTTGATAACTCATTATAACTAATTTCTACTGGCTCTCATCATTTGAATGTCTCATAATTGATTGGACTTCAGATAATCACTGGTGTAATTTGCCTTTCCCAACAGGCACTAACCTGAATGAGGCCTGGGACTGCTCTGTTTACTACTTCATCCTCAGTGCCGGACACAGTAATTCTTGTTAAATAAAGGTCACCCCACAATTTTTAAAATGTTATAAATAACACTTTGAGGTGGATCTTACTGCCAAAACTGTATTCAGATTTCGGATTTTTTTTAAGAATGGAGTTTCAGAAATGGAATTGCTTGGTCCAAGGATATAGACATTTCTAAACTTCTTGACATAGGTTGCCAGATTGATTTCTTAAAAGGTCCTATCAAAATAGAACCTTTTGGCTGGGTGTGCTGGCTCACGCCTGTAATCTCAGCACTTTGGGAGGCTGAGGCAGGTGGATCACTTGAGGTCAGGAGTTCGAGACCATCCTGGCCAACATGGCGAAACCCCGTCTCTACTAAAAATACAAAAAATTTAGCTGGGTGTGGTGATGCGTGCCTGTAGTCCCAGCTATGTGGAAGGCTGAGGCAGGAGAACCACTTGAACCCCAGAGGCAGAGGTTGCAGTGAGCCAAGACCACGCCACTGCACACCAGCCTAGGTGAAAGCCAGACTCTGTCTCAAAAAAAAAAAAAAAACAAGAGAACCTGTTTTTTCAGCAGCATCCTTACCTGTTGCATTGTATATTTGGCGACATCAAATGTGCTAGTTGCTCAAGTTTTATTGACTTTATTGGCCCCCCCAAAAAAAAAAAATTCTCATTGAACTATTTTGTGTCTTTTTTTGAGACAGGGTCTAAGTCTGTCACCCAGGCTGGAGTGCAGTGACGCAATCACAGCTCACTGCCTGGGCTCAAATGATCCTCCCATCTCAGCTTCTCAAGTAAACTGGGACCACAGGTGTGTGCCACCACACCCAGCTAATTTTTTTTTTTTTTTTTTTTTTTTTTTTAGAGATGGGGTCTCACCATGTTGCCCAGCCTGGTCTTGAACTCCTGGGCTCAAGCAGTCCTCCCACCTTGGCTTCCCAAAGTGCTGGGATTACAGGCATGAGCCACCATGCCCAGCTATTTTGTGTCTCTTTGATAACCAATGAAAGTATTCGTTTTCCTCATGCTTTTTAAAAAAATTCTTTCTATAAATTGGCCATTTGTTTTTCCCCCATTTTGCTCTTAGTTGCCTAATGTTTTTCTTGCTAATTTATGTAAACTTTATATATCAAAGATATTTATCTATTATTGTCTTTCATATATTTTTAAAATTTTTCATTTTGTTCCTGATGAGTTTGGATGTGCAGAAACTAAAAATCATACAGAAGAAGCCTCTTTATTTGATATGATTGGATCTTACAACTGGTCTGCTAAAGAGGGAGGAGTATAAAAAAAAAGTCTACAGATATCTCTTCAATATTTTAACTTAAAGACAAAATATACATTAAGTAGCTAATCCTTTGATATTGTGTGACCCTTTTCTTTGAATAAGTCTAATTGATTGGAAACCTGATTTCTTTTATATATCTCATCCAAAATGCATCATCAACGATGTCCAGTTTTGATTTATTTAAAATGGAGTAATGACTTAATGAGCTGTAATCTGAGTGCAAAATCCTTTTGGATATTTTATAGATCCTTGCTCCCCCCGCCCCCCCACCCAGTCTTTTGCAGTTTTGTCACCCACATTTAATTCAGTATCTCCTTTATCTGGTCTTTGCAGCCAGTTCATCTCTTTTGTAGTCACATTCAATTGCTGTAACATATATGTAACATATAATTAAGAATTATAGGCTGGATGCAGTGCCTAGCACTTGTAATCCCAGTACTTTGGGAGGCCGAGGTGGGCAAATTGCTTGAGGTCAGGAGTTCGAGACCAGCTTGACCAACATGGCAAAATTCCATCTCTACTAAAAATAAAAAAAAATAGCTGGGCATGGTGGCACGCACCTGTAATACCAGCTACTTGGGAGGCTGAGGCATGAGAATTGCTTGAACCCGGGAAGCGGAGGTTGCAGTGAGCCAAGGTTGCATCACTGCACTCCAGCCTGAGTGACAGACTGAGATTGTCTCAAAAAAATATATATATATCTATATAGTAACACCTACACAACCAACATAAAGAGGTACACATTTAGGAACAAATACAAATAGCTCTTGGTATGTAGACAACTTAATTTGTGGGGTTCATGGGCTCATATGTACTACACAGTACCCTGTCAGCATTGAGCAATCAGCATGCAGCGGGCATTCATTAGGTTTCTACAGAGGGAATGGAGAGTGGATCAGTCTGTGAAATTTGTTAAGTGGGGTTAATTAAGAGTGCTTCTACCATGTTCAAAATCTAATCAGGGTTTTTCTTTGTTGTGATTGTTTCCATGCTTAGAAAGTCCTTCCCTTCTTGAGAGTTATGCGAAAATTCACCTACATTTTTCTTTCTTTTGATTCATACATTTAACTCTTTAGTTCATCTGAAATTTATTTTGTTTTTTAGTAAGAAGTAAGAATGTAAGCATCTAAATAGATTTTCCACCTTCAAATAATGTGCTGTTTTTTTTTTCCCCAGTATAGCAAGTGTGTTCTTCAAAGGCAAAGACCAAAAATGTAATTTCTAGTTCTCAACAATTAGAATAGGGGTTGAATGGGTCTGGGTCTTGGGAGTGGAAGGTCAGTATGGTCCTTGGGGTTGGGGAAGGGCAGGCAGAGCATAGAGTGGAATTTAAAACACACACACACACACACACACACACACACACGCATGCACACACACATGATAAGGAGAAAAAGATAACTGAGAAATTGGATAATAACAGAGCTAGTAGGAAGAGGATATTGTCCGAGGAACCCTCTTTAGAATGCAGGCCCTTTCCAAAATGAAAATTCGAAGGGTACTTGGGCTCTATTTGATGAATTATAGTGAGGTAAAGTAGTTTATTAAGCATTTTAATAAACCTAAATAGTTAATAAGCTACTGTTTATTAATGAAAGGTATGCCAAAAAGGAAGTAATTATGCAAAGTTCTACAGAGCTGTCAAACTTGAAAGCATGTTTTTCCCCACCAATTTTGCCAGTCTCTACTGGGAAATTATTTATGATCATTCCCTCAGTCTTTTGAATAAGTCAACTTCTCTCGGTGCAATCATTGCTTTTTCCTGGGCCATAGCATTAGGTCAATTAGTGAAATATCAGGCATAATACTCTTTAAGGCTATGAATGGCCTTGAAGTACTGTTTGAAAAATATGAGATTAATATTAAGAAGCTGCTATGAAGCAAATGTTACCAGTGGAAAATTTTATTATACAGTGGTGTTTATGCTGGTTTTAAGTTTTAAAACATTTTATCTTTAAATGACCACTGTATAAATGTTACTTTCAAAATATTGTTTGGTGTTGATAGGTTCTATTTACTCTTCCCAACATTTATTTGTATTATGAGTCACTTCATACTGACTCACCAGCATTGCATTAAAATAACCAATCACCATCAAAAAGCGGACTAAGGACATGAATAGACAATTCTCCAAAGAAGAAATACAAATGGCCAACAAGCATATGAAAAAATGCTCAACATCACTAATGATCAGGGAAATGCAAATCAAAACCACAATGCGATACCACCTCACTCGTGCAAGAATGGCCATAATCAAAAAATTAAAAAATAATAGATGTTGGCATGGATTTGGTGAAAAGGGAACACTCTTACACTGTTGGTGGGAATGTAAATTAGTACAACCACTATGGAAAACAGTATGGTGATTCCTTAACATCTAAATAGATTTTCCACCCTCAAATAACGTGCCTTTTTTTTTCCAGTATAGCAATGGCGTTCTTCAAAGGGACAGATCAAAAATGTCATTTCTAGTTCTCAACAATTGGAATAGGGGTTGAATGGGTCTGGGTCCTGGGAGAGGACGGTCAGAACTAAAAGTAGATCTATCGTTTGATCCAGCAGTCCCACTACTAGGTATCTACCCAGAGGAAAAGAAGTCATTATACGAAAAAGATACTTGCACACACATGTTTATAGCAGCACAATTTGCAATTGCAAAAATATGGAACCAGCCCAAATGCCCATCAATCAATGAGTGGATAAAGAAAATGTGGGGTGTGTTTGCATATATATATACATACGTATATATACATATATACGTATATATACATATATACGTATATATGTATATATATATAATGGAATACTACTCAGCCATAAAAAGGAACAAAATAATGGCATTTGCAGCAACCTTGATGGAATTGGAGACTGCTATTCTAGTGAAGTAGCTCAGGAATGGAAAACCAAACATTGTATGTTCTCATAAGTGGGAGCTAAGGTATGAGGATGCAAAGGCATAAGAATGATATATTGGACTTTGGGGACTCAGGGGAAAGGGTGGGAGGGGGTGAGGAATAAAAGACTGCACATTGGGTACAGTGTACACTGCTTGGGTGATGGGTGCATCAAAATCTCAGAAATAAAAAAATAAAAATAAATGAATCACAAACCAACAACCAACCAATATGGGAGATTTGTTTCAGCTGGAGGGCCTTAGTTTCTTAAAGTTGTTTTCTTCTCTTGCTCTGGAAAGTACTAATTCCAAGGCCTCTTTTCTCCTCCCAGTTGTAGGATATTGGGGATTCTTACTAGAAAGCATAGGCAGAGCACATGCAGCCAGTGTCCCCAAGTTTTTTAGACCATCTGGAGCTACCTGTGGCTGCTGTGTAGCCTAAAACTTCAGAGGGCCTTATTATCTATTGGCAGATGGCTAAACTGGGATCCTTGTGTCAGGGTTTTCTTTTATCTTATTTTTAAATTCCAGAATAGAAGAGAAAATGAAATGGAGAAAGAAGACATTGAAGGTTGTGGTGTTTTCTGTGAAGTTCAAGAAGTATTGACATTTCTCAGAAGAATACGACTATAGATGATATTGTTAGTTTGGGGTTTTTTGTTGGTCATGGTGGTAGTGATGGATTTTTTTTTTTAAGAGTCACATTTCTTCACCTAGAATTAGCTGAGGAAAAGTGGCATCTGTATTGATGGTTTTAATAGATATGATTTTATTGGTGGTGCCTTCAGAGGAGTGGCTTAGACTAATTAGAAAGACATCATTGCTTTGTATAGGTCTTAAAAAGAATGTTGTTAAACTTTTAATTCAATGTTGGCTGAGCCTGCTGTGCCTGATACATTAAAAGAAAAAAGTCTTATGATTTACTGAAAAGAGTAAAATGGTCCTGATTTCAGTTACTCCCTTCTACTCATGCACACTGTGTTGCTTACTGCCCTTTTTAAATCCAAGGTGATTCTTCAACCTCATACATTGTTTTAACATTTCACTCTATGTCTAGAACATGTATAGAATATTTAAGTGCCTTTTTCTTGGAAATAATAGAGATGTATCATGCCCAGTTTTATTTGCTTAGGTAGCAGATAAAGACTTCAGAAATACTCAATATTTGAGTATTTGGGTTGGAATTTGACACGTGTGTGTGTGTGTGTGTGTGTGTGTGGACTCAACTAGCCTAGAAGAAAGATAAATGCCTCTTAGAAGCTAGAGGGGAAAAACCTATGAAAACTTAGTTTGGGAGGTACCTGTGATGAAGAATTTGCCCTCTGATTTCTCTTCCATGTGGCTGACTTTGAAGGTTGTATAGTATTTTGTTTTTATGTGTTCATACAACTTTTAATTCTTGGCCATTTTCCTCAGAAATTGGCACTTCCAGATTGGCAAAATCTAGTATCATTGTAGGTAGCTCTTTACAGATAAATTTGTACAGGAGAGTATGCAATATATTTTGAAACTTCCGTTTTTGTGTGTACAAATCTCTCAATCAGCCCAGATGGTGGCCATTATGGATAGTAATAGCAAGGAAGAAAGCTGTTAATATCACAGCTTCTAACATATGTCTCCTGATTGTGGGTATATATGCCTGGTGTCAAAGATACGCTACAGCATACCTATTATGGCTTTTAAAAAGTTACTAAGGCATTTCTATCTATATCAGCCAACTAGAAGGATGGATTAGACAACATGATATATGTAGTGCTTTTATCTCTGGCAGGTAGCTAAGTCTTTGAAAGAAGCTTTTATCTTCTCATCTGGCCAGAATGTTTTGATTTTTTTTTTTTTTTTTCTTCCTTCTCTCCCTAAATAAGCATCTATCCCTTTGGTAGACTTGCTACTTGCTACTCCAGAGAAAAAGTGAAGTTATACAGGTATCAGAATAGAAGTTTTTTATATTTTGACACATAAATTTATGAATTGCCTGAAGTACCTAGAATGTAATGGGACTAATAAATCTTAGCTCCTTTCTTTATTAATCCAACTAAGATTTTCTACCGAGTGGGTTGTCTAAATTATACCTATTTCTCTTCTTATTTGGGGAGTAGATTATTCTGTCAGGCCTTGTAGGGGAAGGATCATAGTTGCTATATGTGTAGTTAAGATTACAGAGCCTCATTTATTCTTTAAAGACTTACTTAGCATCTAATATGGCTCATACATGAATGCATAGAAGTGGCACAGAAGGGTCAATTTTTAAATTTAATTTTATTTATTTATTTTGAGACAGAGTCTTGCTCTGTCCCCCAGGCTGGAAGGATCTCGGCTCATGGCAACCTCCACCTCCCCGGTTCAAGCGATTCTCCTGCCTCAGCCTCCCAAGTAGCTGGGACTACAGACACCCACCACCACACCCGGCTAATTCTATGTTGGTGTTTTTTTTGTTTTTGTTTCTGTTTTTGGGAGAGACTGTGTTTCACCATGTTGGTCAGTCTGGTCTTGAATTCCTGACCTTAAGTAATCCACCCACCTTGGTCTCCCAAAGTGCTAGGATTATAGGCGTGAGCCACCGTGCCCAGCCAACAACACAAAAGATTAACATGTCTTGCTAGTGAATTTTTTTTTTTTTTATTGTTTGCATTTATTTATTTTTAAAATTATACTTTATGTTCTAAGGTACATGTTCACAACATGCAGGTTTGTTACATATGTATACATGTGCCATGTTGGTGTGCTGCACCCATTAACCCGTCATTTACATTAGGTATATCTCCTAATGCTATCCCTCCCCCCTCGCCCAACCCCATGACAGGCCCCAGTGTGTGATATTCCCCATCCTGTGTCCATGTGTTCTCATTGTTCAGTTCCCACTTATGAGTGAGAACATGCGGTGTTTGGTTTGCTGTCCTTGCGATAGTTTGCTGAGAATGACGGTTTCCAGCTTCATCCATGTCCCTACAAAGGACATGAACTCATCCTTTCTTATGGCTGCACAGTATTCCATGGTGTATATGTGCCACATTTTCTTTATCCAGTCTATCTTTTTTTTTTTTTATTATACTTTAGGGTTTTAGGGTACATGTGCACAATGTGCAGGTTTGTTACATATGTATCCATGTGCCTTGTTGATTTCCTGCACCCATTAACTCATCATTTAGCATTAGGTGTATCTCCTAATGCTGTCCCTCCCCCCTCCCCCCACCCCACAACAGTCCCCGGAGTGTGATGTTCCCCTTCCTGTGTCCATGAGTTCTCATTGTTCAATTCCCACCTATGAGAGAGAACATGCGGTGTTTGGTTTTTTGTCCTTGCGATAGTTTACTGAGAATGATGTTTTCCAGTTTCATCCATGTCCCTACAAAGGACACGAACTCATCATTTTTTATGGCTGCATAGTATTCCATGGTGTATATGTGCCACATTTTCTTAATCCAGTCTATCGTTGTTGGACATTTGGGTTGGTTCCAACTCTTTGCTACTGTGAATAGTGCCGCAATAAACATATGTGTGCATGTGTCTTTATAGCAGCATGATTTATAGTCCTTTGGGTATATACCCAGTAATGGGATGGCTGGGTCAAATGGTATTTCTAGTTCTAGATCCCTGAGGAATCGCCACACTGACTTCCACAATGGTTGAACTAGTTTACAGTCCCACCAACAGTGTAAAAGTGTTCCTATTTCTCCACATCCTCTCCAGCACCTGTTGTTTCCTGATTTTTTAATGATGGCCATTCTAACTGGTGTGAGATGGTATCTCACTGTGGTTTTGATTTGCATTTCTCTGATGGCCAGTGATGATGAGCATTTCTTCATGTGTTTTCTGGCTTCATAAATGTCTTCTTTTGAGAAGTGTCTGTTCATGTCCTCTGCCCACTTTTTGATGGGGTTGTTTGTTTTTTTCTTGTAAATTTGTTTGAGTTCATTGTAGATTCTGGATATTAGCCCTTTGTCAGATGAGTAGGTTGCAAAAATTTTCTCCCATTCTGTAGGTTGCCTGTTCATTCTGATGATAGTTTCTTTTGCTGTGCAGAAGCTCTTTAGTTTAATGAGATCCCATTTGTCGATTTTGGCTTTTGTTGCCATTGCTTTTGGTGTTTTAGACATGAAGTCCTTGCCCACGCCTATGTCCTGAATGGTATTGCCTAGGTTTTCTTGTAGGATTTTAATGGTTTTAGGTCTAACATATAAGTCTTTAATCCATCTTGAATTAATTTTTGTATAAGGTGAAAGGAAGGGATCCAGTTGCAGCTTTCTACATATGGCTAGCCAGTTTTCCCAGCACCATTTATTAAATAGGGAATCCTTTCCCCATTTCTTGTTTTTGTCAGGTTTGTCAAAGATCAGATAGTTGTAGCTATGCGGCATCATTTCTGAGGGCTCTGTTCTGTTCCATTGATCTATGTCTCTGTTGTGGTACCAGTACCATGCTGTTTTGGTTACTGTAGCCTTGTAGTATAGTTTAAAGTCAGGTAGCGTGATGCCTCCAGCTTTGTTCTTTTGGCTTAGGATTGACTTGGCGATGCGGGCTCTTTTTTGGTTCCATATGAACTTTAAAGTAGTTTTTTCCAATTCTGTGGAGAAAGTCATTGGTAGCTTGATGGGGATGGCATTGAATCTATAAATTACCTTGGGCAGTATGGCCATTTTCGCGATATTGATTCTTCCAACCCATGAGCATGGAATGTTCTTCCATTTGTTTGTATCCTCTTTTATTTCATTGAGCAGTGGTTTGTAGTTCTCCTTGAAGAGGTCCTTCACATCCCTTGTAAGTTGGATTCCTAGGTATTTTATTCTCTTTGAAGCAATTGTGAATGGGAGTTCACTCATGATTTGGCTCTCTGTTTGTCTGTTATTGGTGTACAAGAATGCTTGTGATTTTTGTACATTAATTTTGTATCCTGAGACTTCGCTGAAGTGGCTAATCAGCTTAAGGAGATTTTGGGCTGACATGATGGGGTTTTCTAGATATACAATCATGTCATCTGCAAACAGGGACAATTTGACTTCCTCTTTTCCTAATTTAATACCTTTTATTTCCTTCTCCTGCCTGATTGCTCTGGCCAGAACTTCCAGCACTATGTTGAATAGGAGCGGTGAGAGAGGACATCCCTGTCTTGTGCCAGTTTTCAGAGGGAATGCTTCCAGTTTTTGCCCATTCAGTATGATATTGGCTGTGGGTTTGTCGTAGATAGCTCTTATTATTTTGAGATACGTCCCATCAATACCTAATTTATTGAGAGTTTTTAGCATGAAGGGTTGTTGAATTTTGTCAAAGGCCTTTTCTGCATCTATTGAGATAATCATGTGGTTTTTGTCTTTGGTTCTGTTTATATGCTGGATTACATTTATTGATTTGCGTATGTTGAACCAGCCTTGCATCCCAGGGATGAAGCCCACTTGATCATGGTGGATAAGCTTTTTGATGTGCTGCTGGATTCGGTTTGCCAGTATTTTATTGAGGATTTTTGCATCAATGTTCATCAAGGATATTGGTCTGAAATTCTCTTTTTTGGTTATGTCTCTGCCAGGTTTTGGTATCGGGACAATGCTGGCTTCATAAAATGTGTTAGGGAGGATTCCCTCTTTTTCTATCGATTGGAATAGTTTCAGAAGGAATGGTACCAGTTCCTCCTTGTACCTCTGGTAGAATTCAGCTGTGAATCCATCAGGTCCTGGACTCTTTTTGGTTGGTAAGCTATTGATTATTGCCACAATTTCAGAACCTGTTATTGGTCTATTCAGAGATTCAACTTCTTCCTGGTTTAGTCTTGGGAGGGTGTATTTGTCGAGGAATTTATCCATTTCTTCTAGATTTTCTAGTTTATTTGCATAGAGGTGTTTGTAGTATTCTCTGATGGTAGATTGTATTTCTGTGGGATCGGTGGTGATATCCCCTTTTTCGTTTTTTATTGCATCTATTTGATTCTTCTCTCTTTTCTTCTTTATTAGTCTTGCTAGCGGTCCATCAATTTTGTTGATCTTTTCAAAAAACCAGCTCCTGGATTCATTAATTTTTTGAAGGGTTTTTTGTGTCTCTATTTCCTTCAGTTCTGCTCTGATTTTAGTTATTTCTAGCCTTCTGCTAGCTTTTGAATGTGTTTGCTCTTGCTTTTCTAGTTCTTTTAATTGTGATGTTAGGGAGTCAATTTTGGATCTTTCCTGCTTTCTCTTGTGGGCATTTAGTGCTATAAATTTCCCTCTACACACTGCTTTGAATGTGTCCCAGAGATTCTGGTATGTTGTGTCTTTGTTCTCATTGGTTTCAAAGAACATCTTTATTTCTGCCTTCATTTCATTATGTACCCAATAGTCATTCAGGAGCAGGTTGTTCAGTTTCCATGTAGTAGAGCGGTTTTGAGTGAGTTTCTTAATCCTGAGTTCTAGTTTGATTGCACTGTGGTCTGAGAGACAGTTTGTTATAATTTCTGTTCTTTTACATTTGCTGAGGAGAGCTTTACTTCCAACTATGTGGTCAATTTTGGAATAGGTGTGGTGTGGTGCTGAAAAAAATGTATATTCTGTTGACTTGGGGTGGAGAGTTCTGTAGATGTCTATTAGGTCCACTTTATGTAGAGCTGAGTTCAATTCCTGGATATCCTTGTTAACTTTCTGTCTCGTTGATCTGTCTAATGCTGACAGTGGGGTGTTAAAATCTCCCATTATTATTGTGTGGGAGTTTAAGTCCCTTTGTAGGTCACTCAGGACTTGCTTTATGAATCTGGGTGCTCCTGTGTTGGGTGCATATATATTTAGGATAGTTAGCTCTTCTTGTTGAATTGATCCCTTTACCATTATGTAATGGCCTTCTTTGTCTCTTTTGATCTTTGTTGGTTTAAAGTCTATTTTATCAGAGACTAGGATTGCAACCCCTGCCTTTTTTTGTTTTCCAGTTGCTTGATAGATCTTCCTCCATCCCTTTATTTTGAGTCTATGTGTGTCTCTGCACGTGAGATGGGTTTCCTGAATACAGCACACTGATGGGTCCTGACTCCTTATCCAGTTTGCCAGTCTGTGTCTTTTGATTGGAGCATTTAGCCCATTTACATTTAACGTTAATATTGTTACGTGTGAATCTGATCCTGTCATTATGATGTTAGTTGGTTATTTTGCTCGTTAGTTGCTATAGTTTCTTCCTAGTCTCGATGGTCTTTACAATTTGGCATGTTTTTGCAGTGGCTGGTACCGGTTGTTCCTTTCCATGTTTAGTGCTTCCTTCAGGAGCTCTTTTAGGGCAGGCCTGGTGGTGACAAAATCACTCAGCGTTTGCTTGTCTGTAAAGTGTTTTATTTCTCCTTCACTTATGAAGCTTAGTTTGGCGGGATAGGAGATTCTGGGTTGAAAATTCTTTTCTTTAAGAATGTTGAATATCGGCCCCCACTCTCTTCTGGCTTGTAGAGTTTCTGCTGAGAGATCAGCTGTTAGTCTGATGGGCTTCCCTTTGTGGGTAACCCGACCTTTCTCTCTGGCTGCCCTTAACATTTTTTCTTTCATTTCAACTTTGGTGAATCTGACAATAATGTGTCTTGGAGTTGCCCTTCTCGAGGAGTATCTTTGTGGCGTTCTCTGTATTTCCTGAATCTGAATGCTGGCCTGCCTTGCTAGATTGGGGAAGTTCTCCTGGATAATATCTTGCAGAGTGTTTTCCAACTTGGTTCCATTCTCCCCATCATTTTCAGGTACACCAATCAGACGTAGGTTTGGTCTTTTCACATAGTCCCAAATTTCTTGGAGGCTTTGTTCATTTCTTTTTATCCTTTTTTCTCTAAACTTCCCTTCTCTCTTCATTTCATTCATTTCATCTTCCATCAGCGATACCCTTTCTTCCAGTTGATCGCATCTGCTACTGAGGCTTCTGCAATCTTCGCGTAGTTCTCGAAACTTGGCTTTCAGCTCCATCAGCTCCTTGAAGCCCTTCTCTCCATTGGTTATTCTAGTTATCCATTCTTCTAATTTTTTTTCAAAGTTTTTAACTTCTTTGCTGTTGTTTTGAATTTCCTCTCGTAGCTCAGAGTAGTTTGATCGTCTGAAGCCTTCTTCTCTCAACTCATCAAAGTCATCCTCCATCCAGCTTTGTTCCGTTGCTGGTGAGGAACTGCGTTCCTTTGGAGGAGGAGAGGTGCTCTGTTTTTTAGAGTTTCCAGTTTTTTTGGTCTGTTTTTTCCCCATCTTTGTGGTTTTATCTACTTTTTGTCTTTGATGATGGTGATGTACAGATGGGTTTTTGGTGTGGATGTCCTTTCTGTTTGTTAGTTTTCCTTCTACCAGACAGGACCCTCAGCTGCAGGTCTGTTGGAGTTTACTAGAGGTCCACTCCAGACCCTGTTTGGCTGGGTGTCAGCAGCGGTGGCTGCAGAACAGCGGATTTTCGTGAGACCACAAATTCAGCTGTCTGATAGTTCCTCTGAAAGTTTTGTCTCAGAGAAGTACCGGGTTGAATGAGGTGTCAGTCTGTCCCTACTGGGGGGGTGCCTCCCAGTTAGGCTGCTCAGGGGTGAGGGACCCACTTTAGGAGGCAGTGTGACCGTTCTCAGATCTCCAGCTGCGTGCTGGGAGAACCACTACTCTCTTCAAAGCTGTCAGTCAGACAGGGACATTTAAGTCTGTGGAAGTTCTTGCAGAGTTTTTGTTTGTCTGTGCCCTGCCCCCAGAGGTGGAGCCTACAGAGGCAGGCAGGTCTCCTTGAGCTGTGGTGGGCTCCACCCAGTTCGAGCTTCCTGGCTGCTTTGTTTACCTAAGCAAGCCTGGGCAATGGCGGGCGCCCCTCCCCCAGCCTTGCTGCCGCCTCGCAGCTTGATCTCAGACTGCTGTGCTAGCAATTAGCGAGACTCTGTGGGCATAGGACCCTCCGAGCCAGGTGCGGGACACAATCTCCTAGTGTGCCGTTTTCCAGGCCCGTTGGAAAAGCGCAGTATTAGGATGGGACTGACCCGATATTCCAGGTGCCGTCTGCTTCCCCTTTCTTTGACTAGGAAAGGGAACTCCCTGACCCCTTGCGCTTCCCGAGTGAGGCAATGCCTCGCCCTGCTTCGGCTTGCGCACAGTGCGCTTCACCGACTGTCCTGCACCCACTGTTAGGCACTCCCTAGTGAGATGAAACCGGTACCTCAAGCAGAAATGCAGAAATCACCCGTCTTCTGTGTCGCTGGGGCTGGGAGCTGGAGACCGGAGCTGTTCCTATTCGGCCATCTTGGCTCCACCCACCGAAAAATCTTGAATCGAGTCTCCCCACAGCCCTTGCGGAGCTTTTTGGGAACTGGACACGACGTCGCGCTGAGGGGTGAAGAGCGACCCCGGCCGAGAATCCTGGGAGTGCCAGACCCCGGCTCAGGGTTTCTTTCCCCGCCGCCCCTCCAGCGGGCAGCGCAGAGAGCGCAGGCGCAGAGGAAGCTTTCGAATGTTTTGATTTTAACTTGAAATTTCCTAACGAGTTCTTATGTGTTTATTATTGCATGTTCTTATGTGTTTATTTTTAAAACTATCCTTTAGCATTTAGGCACATTAATTTATAGCACCTGTAGAGCAGTCAGTTGCAGTATCTGCATATAAGCCTTTTATTTTCTGTAGTTGAGATCTGTATTATATTTATATAATCAGTGTGTAAGTTACTCTAAAAGTTACCTAGTCAAGCTTGACTTTAAAGATGTCTTGGTAACTTGTTCTACATTGTTACTGTTTCCTTCAGAAAGTTAAGTTTCCAAGCTTCTTTAAGTTGCATTCTAGACTTTCCCAGGGGTTCCAAAGTGTTGAAAAGGAAATTGAAGTAAGCTTTGGAATATGTTAATAAGCTTCAACTGGAAACATGTATGGTAGCAACTGTTTTAAAGGCCGCTGATAGTGAGATGTTAATTGAGTACTTTTTTTAATGTATTACCCAACCTTCTCTAAGCACTGAAGCTTCAATTACATTTATCCTAGGCACTAAGACTTGAATCCAAAGGGGTTACTTCACTGCTCTTCTTGAGGTTGGGGTCCTATGTTATTCACTATTGTAATAGCAACAGATTATAATGATTGGTAGGCAACCAAATGCTTGCTGATTTAATTAAACTTGCCTAGTTATTTTTACCCTATTGTAAATTTTGATCTATAGAGCTGAAGAGATTTCTCCCCTTTTCTTTGAATTAAGAAAAAGCCACATATGTGTGGTAAACTCCCCTTCACCATAATGAAACTACTTTTTCTTCATTCTTTGTAAAATATTAACCCAGTAGGGTAAAAACTGAATTCTTCCATGAATGGTGGTATTATTTCTATCTGGCAAAATTAAATCAGTGGAGACCATTAGGGTATAACCTTGAACTTTTTGTGCTCCCTCCACCCTGGTCCATTATTTCTTTGATATAAAATCAGAAGAATGAAATCTTAGTAGAGTTCTCATACCACTACACAAGACAATGTAACCATGTTCTTGAAGTGGATTTAATTTTAGATGTTGAGTGTTCCTAATGGGTGGCAAATTATTTATGCTAATTGTGAGGAATAAATTACTTACAGATTTATTAATAATTTACACATTCATAGTAACTTAAGGTTCAAAGTTTGTTAACACTTATTTTATATATGACATTCACATCAACAGTATGAGGTATGTAGATTTTTCTTTTTCGATCTCATAAATGAAAAAAACAGGTTTTTTGTGAAAATGCAACTTGCCCAAAGTTGTAGAATTAGATTTTTATAAACAGATCTGAGTTACTTAATATGTGCGGAAATCTTTACTTGACAAATTTTCGACATTGTAAGGTTTGTAGTTTTATCTCAGAATCCTAGAATTCTAGAGCCGAGAGAAACTTAAGTTGATAGAAATGGAAAATAGGTTCTTTATTGAGTGCCAGGTTAATATCAATTGTAGCTGTTGAGACTTGGAGTTGAGACATTTTTATTGACTTATTTCCAGTTTATTGGCAGAGTGCCCTAATTGATTAACCATGCCTGAAGTGGACATGGGGCAACATATAGATGACAAATATGTGGCAGTCAGACTCAGTAAACTTGATATCACATTTTGAAAGTACCTGATACAGCTTTTTACAGATTCTGTCTAACGTGAGTTTCTATTAAATTTGGCAAATTCCTCAGTAAGTTACAGGATTCTGTATGTATCAAGAATTGAATTTTACAACGTGGAACAGAAAACCCAAATAATAGTGGCTTAAGTAAATTTGGATTCAGTTTTCTGTAATGAAATGAGAGAATTAAACATTCCAGGGTTGATAGGGTGCCTCCAAGATGTCATTAGGGCCCTAAGCGCCTTCTCACCTTCTTCTCAGCCATCCTTGTTGTGTGCTCCTAGTTATAAGATGGCTCCTGAGGCTCCAGTCATCCCATTTGTGTTCCAGGCAGGCTGGAAGACAGGGAGGAGCAAAATGGTGCCTGCCAACTGAGTAAGACCTCTTGAAAGAGCTTAGCTGTAAACCACATCTATTGAATTTTGCTTTTATCTCATTGGCCAAGCTGTATCACATGACTGTCCCATCTACCGCAAAGCTAGGAAATGTATTTTTACTTAAGCACATTGGAACCCAGCAACAATGGCCTTCTGACAGCAAAAAAAGAAGCAGATGGATGATTAATAATCTTTGCTACAGTACACCTCTTTAGCTATCCAGTCCTTACTCAGTTATCTTCCCACACAAAGAACATGCTTACCCCTTCCTTAATGGAAACACCTCCAAAGTCTTATCTAGTTACTGTATCCAACTTTTAAGTCTTTGATTTTTTGGTGATGTACAGTCCTCTCAATTAGGTCTAGGTGTGGCTTCTTGTGGTCTGGTGTCCCACAAACTGCCCCCTCCTTCACTGTTACATAGATAGAAAAAGAATAGGATAACTTTAGTTAAAGTTCCCACCCAACCAAAAAGGAGAGAGTAGGAAATGTAGCATTTAACAGATCCTATTGGGCAGGAAAAGCAAAGACTCTCTGTCCTGACTTCTTGGATGGCCCGTCTGGCAGGCCCTGGCTCTGCTCTAGGGGAATTTCCTTTGCCTGGGAAAGAAATTTGTAAGGGAAGCCCCAGCATCCTTGAAGAGCTCTATGATCAGTGAGAAATTAACAGCGGGAACTGCGGCCACCGATTGGGAAACCTAAATACAATGAGGGTAATTGGATCCCAGGATGGCAAGGACCAGTAGCACTTAATTGCCAAAGGAAGGGCAGGCATGGTTACTGAAATGGACAGCAGAGTCAAAGCAACAATTAGAATGAACTGACTAGTACAGGGTGATTTCCTTTGCTCCAAGCAGGCCCCTGGCTGTTCTCTGGAGATTCTTTATTGTCCATTCTTCTCCATGGCCCTATCTGAAATGCTCTTTGGGGAGAATATTTTTCTTGGGGACTACACAGCTTTCATAGCTAACATATTACTGTTGAGGATTTGGAGCCATGAATTATTCTAGAGATTTCATAGCTATTGGCTGCTGCAGGGCAGTTTTGGGGTTTCCATGACAATATCGTTCCCTCAAAAAAATGTCAATATTTTTCTTTTTCTTTTTAGTAAGCTCCATGGGGGAGAAGCCACATCTAGACATAGTTTCTTAGCCTGAAAATTCTTCTACTTACTGGCCTCTGTGCTCTGCCCTTTTGTTTCAGCTTTTGAGTTAATAGCCAGCTGCCTCGAGGTAGGCAACACCCTTAATCTGATTTTTGCTGGCTAGTTTTCTTTCTTGTCCTAAAGGGAACTCTTAAAACAGCTTGGGGTTTTGGTTTCATCTCCTGCTAAGACAGCCACTTCTCTGAGTTACTGCTTATAATCACCTCAGTTTGAGAGTACAGGAGCTGTTGATGTTTATAGTCTTCCAAAGCTTCAAATTATGTGACTTGCAGTCAACTTAGATTGAAGGCTGCAGGCACAGAATGGCTGGCTCAAGTTCTATTTGGTCTCTCCTAGGACTGGGCTCAAAGCTGCAAGAGGAAACCATCATACATCCATATCCCGAAAATGTCCTACATTTCCATAAACTGTAGCCTCATTTGGCATATGGTATTACCAAAAATGTTTTGCCACTACCTAACAAGAGTAACCAGCTTTAAGAGTCACTGTGAATTGGTTAGAGACTGATGGGATTAGTTAAGACTAATTTTCCTTAAAGTCTTTCCTTTTCCTTGATATAGGTATATTCCAAGTGTTGATGGGCAGCTTGGGGTTTATTTACTTTTTAGACTTATAAATTGGGAGAAATTAGGACTAAGGGAAATGATTTTTCTAAGGACATGAACATTTATAAAAGACAAGGAAAAAGTATGACGGAAGAAATATGTGGGTGTAATTGCCAAGAAAGGAGTTCATCAGTGATGGGTAAATGGTCAAGAAAAAATGGACAGTGTGATCTCTGTGTGATCCTGTTAATATATATTGTGCCAGCCATTTTCCTATTTCAGCCACCAAGTGATGCAGTTTACCCAGGGTCTGGGTTCCAGTCCTCAGTGAGAGGAACCATGGTTAAGAAGAAAGTGAACTTATAACCAGGAGTTTATGTGTTCTCCCACATTTACCCTTCAGATGGTGTCTAATCATTTTCTCCTCTAAATGAAAAGTATTACATTCTCTTGTGGCTGATTTCTCTGGTACTTATCTTATATATTCTTAAACTTACCTTTATGTAAATGTGCTCAATCAATTTTAGTAAGACTTAAACTTCCTGAGCTCTACCTTTTAACAGCATCCTAGACTGAGAGTTAGTCTCAAAAGTCAAGTTCTACAAGAGAATACTTTATGCTGTTTAACTTAATATGTTGTAATGTTGTGACTTCTCTACCTTTCAGTGTTTCTTGATTAGGATTCTTCAAGGTATTTCTTTTGTTTTTAATCTTAAAAAAATTAACATGTCAAAGAAGAGATTAAATAGTACCTGGCCTTTATTAGAATCTTATTTTCCATAATGTTTTAAATATTTTCATATCCTATCAGATATGAAGGGAAG
Source organism: Nomascus leucogenys (assembly GCF_006542625.1). NCBI lineage: Eukaryota > Metazoa > Chordata > Mammalia > Primates > Hylobatidae > Nomascus > Nomascus leucogenys. Next base: position 49,558,805 of record NC_044406.1, read on the forward strand.
AGTTATCAAACAATAAACATTTGAACACCAACTATCAGCCTTTTACTACACCATAAGGCTTAATCATAGTAAATAGTAGTTGGTTTTTATTGAGTGCTTATTAAATACCAGGCACAGTGGTAAACATTTTATCTTATATATATTCATTTTATCCTCACAACAATCCCAAGAGATAGGTGATGTTATCTTCACTTTATGGATATATGTAAACCAAGGCTCAGAGAGATGTAAGCCACTTGCCCAGGGTTACCAGGCTATTGAGTGGTAAAGCTAGGAGTCTAAGGAAGTTCAACTCCAAAGTCCGAACTGTGTAGCTACCTTGCTATAATTGTAGATGGTCCCTGCCGTTTGGGAACTTGGTTTAACAGAGGAAGTAAACACGGAAATAATAAATTGAATGATTTCCCTTTCTTAGTTTGGCCATAGTTGTTATGATCATTTCATAATAATCATTTCTATAAATATAAGTTGGCACATATGAAGCACCTTTAGTATGATGTCAGAATATCACTTTCGAAGTAGTGAACTAAAATGGCATATCAAGTGACCCAAAATGTCATGAAGCTTTTTGGAAACATTCACTCTACGAAATTTATTGAACAATTATAATGGTCCAGGGTCTTCTGGGCCCAGAGGGTACAGTTGGGAATAATATAGAAGCTGTCCTTTCTGTCATGGAACTTGCAAGTTAGAGATGGAGAGACAGGTTAAATAATTCTACAAACAATTGTTTAAAATTCAATGGTGGTGAGTGCTATGAAGGAAGCCATGGAAGTGCTGCAACAGTATAAAAAGGGAACTGAACTTACTTCAAGAGTAAGAATCAAGGGAGTGATTCACCTTCTGAGTAGAGCTGTCTTTCAAACTCCGTAACATACTCTAATATTTTATCAGTGAGTCTTGTAATTCTTGATCGTTATTCTTTCTACTAGTATACTGCAGTCTTGTGCTTTGTGAGCACCAAGGGGAAGAGAGCTTAACTTGGTCTGAGGGGAAATGAAAACAATTCTCAGATACTTAAGCTAAATCTTGAAGGGGTAGTAGAGAGGAATTAGACCAGGGGAAGTATATTCTAGGCAGAGGAAACAGTTTGTACAAAGTTTACACAAAGGCATTGGGGGCAGATGAGAACATAATCCTTTAAAGATAATTATGGTTAGTATAGCTGGATGAAGTGTGTGTCTAGATGGTATTGAAAGATGAGGCTGGAAAGATAGATAGAAGATGTGAAATATTTATGTAACCAAATCTGGTTTCTGTAGAGTTGGTCTGTTAACTTTTCCCCATGTTTCAGAGGATCTAAGAGATGTGAGATTTTCTTTTCTCCCTCATATTTTAATTGTTAGCATTTTTAAATAAAGTGTAACGATTGGCTTAAATAGATGTATAGTGAGATATAGTTTTAAAATGTACATAATGCAGTAATTTTAAGGGTTGCAGTCAGATATCCAAAGCAAGGCAATTAATTAGTGAAATACATTTGGGTCCCCTGGCTAGACTGAGGCTTGAGTGTTGTAGAAATACATATGACTGCGTGTGTATAAGATTGGGTCTGCCTGAAGAGAAGGTTTAAGTGTGGTGTTCCAGGTATATTCCAATGGTGAGGCAGAATATTTTGTTAATGATCAAAGGAGAAATAAGAGATCAAGTGGGAGGAAATTATTAACAGTGAAAGCAACATGGGCAGTTTGATGTAGAGCACTGAGAACTATGTAGGAGACACATGGCTTGCATCTGAGCTGGCCTCTACCACTGACCATAGGCAAGTCTCTGGGTATTTTGGAATCTGAATCCAAACTTCCTATTGAAGTATAACATGGCATACAGAAGAGTATATAAATTATAACTATGTAGCTGGATGAGCTTTTACAAACTGAACACATTCCTGTAACAGCACCCAAGTCAAGAAACTAGAATGTTACCAGAAGCCCTCTTTGTGCTACCTGTACTTCCATTTGTTTAATCTTTAAAATAGGGGTAATAATGTCTTCTTCACTTTTAGAAGTGCTGAGAAAATGACAAATTGAAAAGTGCCTTGATCTCTCTCGGTGTTGTTATACAAGTGAAATGAGATGCTAGGAAGTAGGACCAGCCTCCAAAGTTGTAGAAGTACATAGAGCTTACTTATAGTATTATTGGTAAACCTTTTAAATTGGGGATGCATAAGGAGATAACTCTGAAAACCACAAAGCAAAGGACAAAACAGTTGTCTAAAATGAATCATAAGGATGCATGGGCATAGTATATGTGATGTCTTTTGTTCTTATAAGGTGTCATTCTTGGGATTCAGTAGAGCAACTTGTGTATTTTTACCTGTTCAAAAAATGTGAAACTATTCTCACTATTTGAGGATGCTGGAGAAATGGTAGCTTCTTGAAATAAAAGTAAGTTCTGTTTTAAAAATAGTCATAAGTCTTGAATTCACCAAATATTTCTGTTTGGGTTTCAAGAGGTCTGATGCTGAGTCTCTTTTTGTTAATCTGAGTGCTTACAAATACTTTTAGAATGGGAAGTCCTCCTTCATGTTCTTAATGCCATTAGCTAAGTTGATTTTTTTCGAAGTAACATAGTAATCATAAATGAAATTACATACAGTAGTCCCCACTTATCCAAGGTTTTGCTTTCCATGGTTTGTTACGTGTGGTCAACAGTAGTTCATAAATATTAACAGTAGTTCAAAAATAAAGTATTTTGAGAGGGGGGAGCCACATTTATGTAACTTATTATAGTATATCGTTGTGATTATTTTATTATTAGTTGTTAGTCTCTTACTGCGCCTAATTTATAAAATAAACTTTGTCATAGGTATATATGTATGTATCAGAAAAATCATAGTATATATGGGATTTGGTGCTATCCACAGTTTCAGGCATCCACTGGGGGTCTTGGAATGTATCCCACGTGGATAAGGGTAGGGGACTGCTGTACTCTTGTAGCACTTTTTGAAAAAGTTTCAAATTTGTTTAGTGTAATAACAGATTGATGCATACCGTTTCTTACATGATGCTAGCTCTAGTCACCACAATAATCTGCATTTTTCTATCAGGCGTATTTGCTTTCCAATTCTCCATCATCTCCCTGTACAGGTATCTTATTAGATCCCCTTAAGATCTGTTCTGTTCTTTACCTGTATACAGTGAACTATGACTTTTAATTTCTATAAGGTAAGATCATTTTATTAGCATATTTTTGTCTTTGATATATAAAATTATCTTTGCTGAGCTCAAAAGTTTAGTAAATTTTTTGATAATTTAAGAAAGTCTTCAACATAGACAGTACAGTTATAAGGGATAGACAAATAGAGCAGCTTTATTTATAATAAACATTTGGCTCTTTTGCAGGAGTTCCAGATTTTAAGATACACTGAACCCAATTTATAGTCTTTTATCCCTCACCCCTCTCCCACCCTTCCCTCCCACCAGTCCCCAAAGTCCATTGTATCATTCTTAGAAACATTCTAAGAACCTCATGTTACAGTTCTGAAAACTGTTATATTTACACTTGTTGTATTTCTGAAGACTTTGTTACATGTGAGTTACAGATGAATGAATTTGAGGGAAAAACTGACAAAACTCAGCTTGAAAAGGAACCCACAGTGATTTCTCTACAAGGGTATTTTTTGAATTTGTGAATAATTTATTGGCAGCTTGCTTTGCAAAAAATGCACAAAAACCTATGGAAATAAATTTTTTTTAAAAAAGTCAGGAAAGACTGCAAAAACCATGACCTTGCACAAAGGCCATTGCAACCTTATACAAAAAAAAAGAACACTTCTGTTGAGGACATCTGCCCAGGCTTGGACTGGCATCACCCTTATTATTGATCCTTGAAGCCAAGGACAATGACCTAAAAACAATTATGTAATCCTCCTCATTTTTTCTTTGAAAATCTTTGTCTTCCTTTACTTCCCTGAATACACACGTAGTTTACTGTGGCACACATATTTTCATTGCAATGCCCTATTCCCAAATAAATACCATTTTCTGTGTTTTTTTTTTTAAAGAATGTTTTGTGCTATTATGTGATTGATGTTGGTTAGTGCTATTGGTGAAGAAGTTGGTGCTTTAAAATTGAAGTACCAGAGTCTACTTATTTCACTTAAAACACGTGCTAGTTAATTTTTAAAACATATCTTCACACCTCATGAAAATGAGGCATTGTGTCTAAAATGTATATTTTTTTGTTTCTTTCCCATTAAAAATTTAATTGTGGTAAAATTATATAACATGAAATTTGCCACTTTCACCATTTATAGGTGTACAATTTAGTGGCATTCATTACATTTACAATGTTGTGTAGCCATCACCACTATGTCTATACCTTTGTGCTATATTACCCTACGTAGATATTACGGGAAGAAGGAAAAATTCTTCCCGTAATATCTACAATGGTATAGAACTGTTAAATGATTTCTTAAGATAGTTTTATTATTTTAGATCTGGATTAAGAAAATCCTTTGGTAAATGTTATAATTGGATCTGATTGGCCAGAATTCAAACCAGCAAGTACCTTATTGAACAGCTGCTTTTGTAGGCACAGGTATTCCAGTACCACAGGGTAATGAGTATTTCAAACAAAAGAGGGTTAGTGATAAGTCTAATATTTATTGCCATACCCTCACCCTCTGGGCTTTGATCTTTCTGGTGGTCTTAAGTTACCACTATAGATTTCTTCCTTGCTTATAATATCTATTTGGCAATGGGACTGAAATCTGGTAACTTCTATTGGGAGCAAACCATTCCTCTCCACTGTGGAAACGGCTGTTGTCTCATAAGTATTCTCCCTCCTGCTCCTGATTGTTAATACTAAATCTTTGGGTAAATAAAGTTACTCATCTGTACAAAAAGATTGGAGACCAGTCTAATTCCCCTATTTGAAGGAAGCCCCAGAGAGTTGGAACTAATAGTGATGCATGTAGAATTAGAACACACCTGTTCCAATCTCCAATCAGGGAAGTCGATTGTCTTGTGGTGGTCGATGAAACAGAGAGGGACAGGGTCAGTAGAAAAACCTGAATAAACCTCCAGTGCCTTATGGTTTTTCCTGAAGTCAGAATTTAGAGCTTGACAAAATGAAGGTATTTATCTAGTTCTAACCCACTCTATTAAAAATGAGGAAACTGGCGCAGAGTGACTGTAACTTAAAAATATATAACCAGTTAGTTGCAAAACTAGAACTGGACACCCATATATCTTGACTTTTGCCCTAGCGCCAAATATATGAGAGTGTGACTCTAGCCCTGCCTCTAATAGTTTATTTGCCTACAAGATATTTAGTGGAATTGTCAGTGCCACATTACTGTAGAATTACTTCAAAAGAAATATTTTTGATATTCTAGTTTTGTATCACCTTCTAACCAATTAGGAACAAGATGTATTTAGTGCCAGGTAATAGTGCAGTCTTTCAGCAGAAAGGAATCTAAATCAATATGCAGTGTTAAATTCACTTTAATAAATGTGAAAATTGTTTTTAAAGTAAACATTGATTATAAAGAGAGATGCTTTCTATAAATTTTGGTGGGTACATATACAGTATTTTTCTTATATAAGTGAATACTTACTATATACTATTTTTAAAAAGCCTAAAGTCTTACAGAACATAAACATATAAGGCAACTGAAATCTGTACACCTTCTCAATATATAAAATAAGTGAATCTTTGCTTCTAATGAAAGAGATAAAGATTAGATAACTTCAACAGGAGACCTTGGCATATGTCTGATAATACGTATGACACAGGGATAGCATATTGATTAAAAAAGTCATGGACTTTGGATCTGGAATTTTTAGGACCCAGATTCTGACTGAACCAGTTACTTGCTCTGGGGCTATAGCCAAGTTATTTAACTTCTCTGAAACTCGATTTCCTTATCTGTAAAATGGGGATAAATATGCTACCTTAGAGAGTTATGAGAATTAAGTGAGTTAATACCAGTACCTCTTAGAAAAGTGACTGGCATATAGTATGTATTCAATAGCTGTAATAATAATAATATACCAGCACATACTAATACTAATAAAGTACCTGTTACTAATAATTTTATCATTGCTACTGTTCCTCTTGTTGGAAGATTATGGTAAAGGTGACGTGTGAACAGGTAATCCTTTTATGCTTCTATGGTAAGTGTAGGACTTTTGACCTGTGGATGCTTTTGACTACTTGGATTTAAATACAAATATTTTAATCATAATTAAACAACTATTAATGAAATTTTTTGTTAAGAAAATATTTCCCAGTCCAGATGGTTCCACTAAGCCAACTCCTTGATCAGTTTTCTGTACCATGCAGTTAAACTATTTTTTCCATTTTCATGTTTATGTTCCTGAAAGTATATTCATTGGGATTACTTTTTTCTGTTTAAATACTAAAACCAGGCTTTTTAAAGTATCAAATTGTATTAATCATGGTTTCCTCTATTTTAAGTCTTATTTTGTACTAGTATTGAAGTACATTATTTTTTTTCTTTATCATTATACACTAATGTACTGACCAATACAGCTTTTTTAAAGAAGCATTGTTACACCTCCCTGATTATACTTCATTTAAAATGCATTTTTGTTTCCCCTACAGTCCTCCCCACCAATCCCCACCCCCAACCTTTATATTGTTCTTTACATCACTTTCTTCAATAACTCTGGAGTGAGGGAGCATAAACAGTAGGTTGTGGGTGAAAGTGAAATGGCCCCGTAGTGCTTTTTCTGATGACTAGAAGAGTAGCATGGCTGAGTCTTGGAGTACACCAAGATGTTCTGCATGAGAGGTTAAAGGTGGGAAAAGGAAGAAAGCTAAAATGATTTCGCAAATGCTCTACAGCATCTGAGTTATGAAGAGAGGCATTTCAACAGGAAAAGGAGGCCACAATGTTTAGTTAAGTGGTAAAGAAGACTCACTGAAACTTAAGGAAAAACCAAAGAGTATTTCCATGGTTATTTTCAAATATTTGTTCTCTCATCAATTCTACTCTAGGCAAAGATATAATGCAGAATTTCACTTTTTAAAGAACACATTATTGAAACTATTCTGCTAAGCAGTGACTTCTTGGTTTACAGTAGGACTCACCAAGATTTTAAATAAAGCAATAAAAACAGATTTGCTCTAATGGCTTTAGTGTTATACACTCTGGTTGATAGTTTAATGTTTTATTAAGATTGATAAACATTAAGCATTGTGTATTTGAATCAACCACTAATCCAAACCAGTAAGCATCTGTTACCGTTCGTGATTGTCTGTTCTGTGAAAAGCAACATTATTGCAGAGCTAAGAGTATCTTGAGCAGTAATTGAAATAGTAGCCTTTGCTAACTGGACTGATCACACAACTATCTTTATTTTCTGATCATTATAATGCATTTTATCTACTAGAGTTGAAGTTTTAGCTGAGTGATCACTTTCAAAAAGAATGATTAGTCTTGATCAATAGTGTATTACCTATAGATGAGACTTTTAGCATAATGCAATTTCCTTAGATGGTGTTGAGATCCATTTCACCTGTTCAGGAAATGGAAGCAGGAGATATATAATACTTTGGATTGTTTGTATTGCAGATTAGCTAAATATTTATGGGAAATCAGAGGTCTAAAACATGCTTAAAATTCTAGTCTGATATCTGGATAAAGAAAATGCAGTACATATACACCGTGGAATACTATGCAGCCATAAAAAGGAACAAGATCATGTCATTTGCAGGGACATGGGTGGAAGCCATTATCCTCAGCAAATTAATACAGGAACAGAAGACCAAACACTGAATGTTCTTACATATAAGTGGGAGCTAAGCAATGAGAGCATATGGACGTGGAGGGGAACAACACACACTGGGGCCTGTGGCGGGGGAGGGAGAGCATTAGGAAAAGTAGCTAATGCATGCTGGACTTAATACCTAGGTGATGGATTGATAGGTGCAACAAACCACCATGGCACACGTTTACCTATGTGGCTAACCTGCATGTCCTACACATGTACCCCAGAACTTAAAATTTAAAAAAAAATCTAGTCTGTTATATGGTAGTAACAGACTATTAGGTTGGTGCAAAAGCAATTGTGGTTTTTGCCATTAAAAGTAATAGCAAAAACTGGCTGGGCGTGGTGGCTCACGCCTGTAATCCCAACAATTTTGGAGGCCAAGGTGCGTGGATTGCCTGAGCTCAGGAGTTCGAAACCAGCCTGGACAACATGCTGAAACCCTGTCTCTACTAAAATACAAAAAATTAGCTGGGCGTGGTGGCGTGTGCCTATAGACCCAGCCACTCAGGAGGCTGAGGCAAGAGAATTGCTTGAACCCAGGAGGCGGAGGTTGCAGTGAGCTGAGATCGTGCCACTGCACTCCAGCCTCGGCAACAGAGCGAGACTCCGTCTCCAAAAAAAAAAAGTAACAGCAAAAACTGCAATTACTTTTGCACTAACCTAATACAATCTCGTTAAGCAGAGTAACTCTGCATTGTATATTGTAGAAGCACCAGAATTTTCTCACAAATGAAATGACAGTGGCTTTTTTGGTGTGTTCCCTAGAAAGAATTGTGGTCCATCATCTTTTCAGCAGATATACTTTTTGTTATTTAGTGCTTTAGGTGTTATTTACTAATATTGCAGCCAAAATAGGAATGTGCAGTGGAACTCATTTCTTCTCTGTTATAGCTGGCTCTTTGAAAGTTGTTTGAGGAAATTCTAATAGCCTACAGCCCTGCAATGAATTGCACAACAGATGTACTGTTTTAAAGTCTTGATTCTTGCATGCATTTTTCACCTTTTACTTCAGTTTTAGTCTTTCGTTTGGAGCACTTAATGTTAAGCAGTATAAATGTGGCTTTCTAGGTGACATAATTGGATTCTCTCTCTCTCTCTTTTTTTTTTTTTTTTTTTTTGTGAGGAAGAAAGCAAGGTCAGCATTAGCTTTGCATTTTCTTCCCAGGTTGTTGTTCCTTGAATGGAGTCAGAGTTGGGTCAGGGTCAAAAATACTGACTACTACTGCTACTACTACTTCTTTAGCTAAAATATAGTAGTAGAATCCACATATTTTTGATAAAAACCCCTTCTGAAATTTTGCATTTTAGGTAATATTCAAATGACATCATTTCAGTCCTTTTGTTTGTTATTACTTCTGACAAAAGCACTTTTCTGTAAGCTTTTCATTTATTTTACTCTTCAGCCATGAAGTATTTGATTATATGAGGACACAGGAAGAAATAAGGAGTAGCCCATGGCCTCAGCTAATGTGTTAGACATCTTATACAGGATTAGTGCTAGATTAGTTCCATGAGGTGATTTGAACTGTCAAGGTCATCAAAAACAAGGTAAGTCTGAGAAACTGTCACAGCCAAGAGGAGCTGAAGGAGAATGATGACTAAATGTAATCTGGTATGCTGGATGGGATCCTGGAGCAGAAAAAGGGCATTTAGGTAAAAACTAAGGAAATCCAAATAAAGAGTGGACTTTAGTTAATGCTGATTTATCAATATTGGTCCATTAATTATAACAAATGTACCATTCTAATGGAAGATGTTAATAATAGGGGAACTGGATTCAGAGTATATGGAAGTCTCTGTACTATCTTTGTAATTTTTTTGATAATCTAAAACTATTCTGAAAAATAAAGTTTATTCTTTTAAAAGAACAGCATCATAAGAGGTGATCTTTCTGTTTAGATGACCTCTTGGTAATAAGGTATAAGATAAATGTTTAACAAAAGCACAAGGAGCATAGGTAGGGGTATGCCATGAGATCTAGAATCTGATAATCCTGGTAGTGCAGTATCAATTCTTGCACAAGTGCAATTCTAAGTCAAATTGACGTGCTGAATTCACTTGAAGCAGAATTGAAGAGGTAGGAAACATAGTCATTTAGCATAACCTGAAACCATTACTCCAAATGCATTATGTAATTGAGATTAAAACTTGTTGGGAACATCTAAGTGAGGGGTGGACAACCTTGTTTCTGTAAAGTGCCAGACAGTAAATATTTTAGTCTTTTGCAGGCCATACCGTTTTTGTCACAACCACTCAACTCTGCTGTAGCAAAAAAGCAGTCATACACAACGTGTAAGCAAATGAGTGTGGCTCTACTCCAGTAAAACTGTATTTACAGAAACAGGCAGCAGTCTGGATTTATCCTGTGGTCTTTAGTTTGCTGACCCCTGATCTAAGTGATCATACTGCCCAGCTCCATTAGGTGTACTATAATATCTATTTCAAAAAGGAATGCAATCTGAGCAAGATAGAATAATATTGCCTTCCCTCTGTTTTCAAGGAGAGTAGAAATGGCAGCAATGGAGGGACAAAAGTACATGGTTTACTTGTACATATGGTCATTGTGCCCCTGGAAACTCCAAGGTCTATGTGTCTGAACTCAGAGCAATTTATTAACCACACTCTTTTTAGATTTAGTCTGATTATGGTCTTTTTGTTTATTTCTTTATTCTTAACTGATTTTACTATGACACGGTATTCAAAATCCTTTAGGGAAACCCTATACCACTTCTCTTTCCAATGAAATTTCTAACCAGGGCTTAAAGTAATATTTTCCCAAGTGCATGACAGGTATTGTGGTAGGCTGTGTTTTTAGGTGGTACCCCAATAAGTCGTTAAATAAACAGTAATAAACAGAATTATCTATAGTCTTCTTTCAGTCTTTCTTATTAATACATTTGAGAAAATTTAGTTTTAATATAGCATAAACACCCAACATAGCCTCTGTTTTTGGTTTTTGTTTAAGTGAGAATAGCCCTCAAGTTCACAGCATTTGGAAAAGAACAATACTTTCCTGGACTTTTGTAGTGCTATTGTTTTAGTTTGTTCTATTTCTTTTTAAGGTTACCTTCTGTTTATGGCAAGTGATACCGTTTCCTGTTAATGAAAGTGGTATAATAAAAAAAAAATTACCTAAGTAAAGAGAGTCAACTTAAAGGAGATTTCCTGAAGAAAGAGATTCAAATTATGAGAAGAAATTGGTATGAGAGAGATTCTCCATTGCTGGCTTGAAGATGGAAGGGGTTGTGGCACAAACTGAGTGGCCCCTGGCTGATAGCCAACAAGGAAATGGACCTTCAGTCCTACAGCTGCCAACAACTTGAATGAGCTTGGAAGTGGATTCTTCCCTACAACCTGTAGATAAGAGCCCAGCCCAAGTAACACCTTGATTTCAGCATTGTGAGAACCTATGCAAACAACCTTGCTGAGACACCTGGACTCCTGACCTACAGAAACTGTTAGATAATAAATGTGTGTTTTAAGCCGGTAAATTTGTAGTGGTTTGTTGTGCAACAGTCAAAAACTAATACAGCCTATAGGCTTTGTTCTTACTGCTCTTCAAACAGACCATGCCCTCCTCCACCAACACCACCAGTTCCCCTAACACTGTGTCTCAGTTCTTTTAGTGGTTACCCTTAAAATAACAACATGTATTATATACTTACCAAGTATAATATTAGTCTCATTAGCCTTATCTCGGCCAATGCAAGGATCTTAGGACATTTTAACTTTATTCCTTCTTGATTTACGTGTTAATGTCTATCATATATTTTAATTCTTTCTGTATTCGAAAACTCAGCAAGACGTTATCATTACTTACATAGTCAGTTTACTTAGGTTTATTCACGTATTTATGTTTTATTTTACTCTTCATTCTTTGCTGTATCTTTGACTTTCTATCCGGGGTAGTTTTCCTTCTGCCTGAAGTATCCTTTAGAAATTTGTGTAGTCTGGATCTGCTATGACAAACTCTTTGTTTGTGTTGTCTTAAGTTTGCTTTCATCATTGAAGATTATTTTCCCTGGTTATAAAATTATTTGGATGGCACTTTATTTTAGCTCATCAAGTACATCATCATTCTGTTGTCTTCTGATTTCTATTGTCCACTGTCAAACTGTCATTTCTTTGGAGATACTCTGTTCTTTTATCTCTGGTTATTTTCAGGTTTTTTCTTTGTCTTTATTTTTCTATGGTGTGTCTAGGTATAGATTTCTTTTTGTTTATCTTGCCATGATTCAATGGAATCTTGAATTTGTAGATAGACACATCTGATGAAAATTCTATAAAAAGATCCTATGAAAAATTCTCAGCCATTTCCTATAGATTTTCTCTAACTCATTCTCTCTTTCCTCTCCTGCTGGGACCCCAGTTGACATACATTAAATCTTCTCATTATTTCATCTAAGTTTCTTACCCTAATTCAGTGTTTTTCACCTTTTTGTTTTTCTCCATGGTGTGTTCTGGATCATTTACTTTGACCTATATTTCTCTTCATTAATTTTATTCAGCTTTCAGTTCCTCTGAAACCCATCCATTGAGTTTTAAATTTTGGCTTATTATTATTATTATTATTTTTGTTGGGACAGGGTCTTACTTCATCACCCAGGCTGGAATGCAGTGGCGTGATCTCGGCTCACTGCAACCTCTGTCTCCCGGGTTCAAGCGATTCCTGTACCTCAGCCTCCTGAGTAACTGGGATTTCAGGCACGCGCCACTGCACCCAGCTAATTTTTATATTTTCAGTAGAGTTATGGATTCACCATGTTGGCCAGGCTAGTCTCGAACTCCTGACTTCAAGTGATCAACCTACCTTGGCCTCCCAGATCGCTGGGATTGCAGGCATGAGCCACTGCTCCCAGCCTACATTTTTTGCTTATTTGTTTCAATATCTCATGTCTTTTGTCTTTTATTTTTGCTCATTCTAAGATATGGTATCTTTTCTTGAGAGGATCTGCCTACCAGGTTTAGGGGATTGGGCAGCTCATGGCCAGGACTGCTTTAATCCAGCTTTAAGATTTAAAATTCCATGGACCGCCAGATAAAAGAGAGCCAGGCTCCAAGTCCATGGGAGGCCAGGTTTGTTTTGGGTTCACCTCCACCCTAGGCGTAGCCTTTCAGAAGAAACCAGAATAAGGTGGAGGTTGGTTTATCAAATGGACTGTAGGTCTTCACTCACTCATTCCTATGAGGCCCTGTGGGGCAGTTGCTTCCCAGCGGTGGAGAATTACCCTCCAGGCAAAGGTAGTTTTATGTGTTTGAACTCACTACTGTGAGTTCCATTTTTCTCCTAGATCATCAACTGGCAAAATTTAAGTACCTTATAAGATATTTGATACTTTCAAAAAATGATGGAGGGGGGAAGGTTTTATTTTGTTTTTCAGTAGGAAGGCTAGTCCAGGTTATCTTTTTCATGATCATTGGAAGCAGAACTCTCTCTGGCTCTTCCTTGATTCTTTGTTTTGGTAGTGAAAGGGTACCCTTTTAGTATGGGAGACATGATACTTTTTAGGGGAGAAGTAATGAAGAAGTTCTTGTACAATAGCAGATCAGCCCCAGAAGAAGTCTCCTGTTGTTCATATGCACCAGACTCAACCCTTTATGCCTTGTTATTTCCTGTACTGCTGAGAACCCTCTAAAGTAGCTATTATCTCCATTTCACAGTGTAAATAAAGTAGCCTCAGAGAGACTGAATAACTGGCCTCTCATTATAGTTAGTAATGAGTAATGGGCACATCCAGGATGCAGCCCCAGGTCTTTTGAGCTATCAAGCCCTTGCTCTGTTTATGTTGTGGTGGCTTTGATTCAAAGAGGAAAAAGTTAAAGTCTATCGGGGCTAAAGTGCATTCTCTCGAGGAGACTTTCCCATAATTATGGGGTGTTTGCAGCTGGAGTGTCTGTACTTCCAGGTTGCCTGGGCTTGCCAAAAGGAAGTTGTAAGTTCATTGTAAAATATTAATGTGCAGGAATTCTTGGTTAATAGAATAAATTATTTTTTCTTTAAAAAGTTCAATGGTCTCTCAGTGGAACTGCCTAAAAAAAATTCATGTTAAAACATCTTGTTCTTTTACATGATCTCAAGCCATCTGTTTGCATCTGATAGATATTCTTCATGCTTCATTCCTTATTTTTTCCCTACTGGTTGATATAAAATAAAGGATTCCATTAAAGGACAGGGCATAGTAATTACATATGTCTTGATTTTTAATGAATTGATAAACAGTCATTGGCCAAAGTGTTTCTAATTTTATGATCTCATCCTGTGTCTATTTACTGGTTTAAATTTCTGCTCAAAATTGTCAGTCTTCAGTCCAGCATTAATTAGGAACCATGAAGTTTTCTTTGTCATCTGAGTCTTAATTGAGTTTATATACCTCTAACTTCACAAAAAAGTGATCATGTGGATAATATAAGTAGTTTATTTCCATTTAATGATATTTTCTGGTGGTAAGCTATTACAGTGATTGAGTGTCATATTTCATCTTGCCAGATCATACAAACTGAAATTTTTAAGCAAACTATTAAAACATCCAAACCAACAAAAAGCTTGAATTAATTCTGAGCTAATCATTATCACAGCTGATTTTGTAAACCTTTAGGTTGAAAAGCTTTCTGAATTTTAGGAGCTATGTTTGGTTCAGTTCTCTGCTATTACAAAATACTATTTTGTAAAATGCCTCAAGTTTATAAGGCCTATTTTAAATCATTAAAGTATTTAAGAACAGATGTTATTACATGGTAAAAGTTAAAAAGTCTGCTTTTTGAGTCTTAGTTATGGTATCACTGGAAGGATTTTGAATTGGCAATCAACATCTGTAGTAAAACAAAATTATTTTTGAAGATGTGTTTAAAAAATAGTTAACATGTTATATGATTTTACAGCTTTTGTTTACCTTTCAGTAATTGGCATTGACAAATTAACACTTTTATTTGTATTAGATAAGTGAAAATCTCCCCCAAGGTATCAGAGAGCTATAGCTTCAAATTAACTTAAATGTAACTATGCTAATGTAAGTGTCTGGAAGATGGCACCCATGTTTGTGCATCCTAAAATGGATTTATCTATTTGTCCATCCAGTAGCATTTACTGGGTCTTCATTAGCACAGTGTCAGGCACAGTTCCATATGTTAGAGACTCAGGATGGATAAGAGAAAATTTCTGCCTTCAAAGAACTAGTTTAGTCAACTGGTAGGTCCTTTATTAAGAGCTGACCTTCAGTTATGCATAACCGTGTTTGTGTAGAATACTGTAACCCCAAACTTTCCTATTTGTGTAATATGGAAGGCCAAGTGATGAAATTGTTATTAAAAACACCAATTCCCAGTGTGCCATGATTTTAATATGCTAAATAGACTGTGGGAATATTAGATTTCCTTTTTGACTCAGGAAGACTGTGAGGGTGAGTGAGTGAGTGAGGATATATATGTGTGTGCATGAGGAGACAACAGAGCAGAACCCCTAGTCTAGTATGCTTTGGTTAGTTGGTATTCATCAAACCCCAAAAGATTGAGAAACATCAGTTGTTTGAGACCCTAAAATTCTAAGGTAGAGTGAGGAATCATGGAAGACTACATTACAGACCCGATGAGTTTAATGCCTGCCATTTTTAACTCAGTATGTTGATCATAAAAGAACTGTAGCTTGTACTCTCATTTTAAATAGACTGGACTCCTTCTGTAATAGGGATTGTCAACAACAACAACAAAAAGAATGGACTCCTAATGCTAGCCAGAATAAAATAGGTTGAAAATGCACAGATTTCCGTTTCCAGAACAAAAAGGCGTAGACTTACTTTTCACTGCCCCTTCCTTCCTCTATAAATATAACTAAATGTCCTGGAAATTATTCAACTGACAGCAATAAAGGGATTCTGAAAGTTGGGAAGAAAGCAGAGTAGCTAGGAACCTCAGGACTAGAAGTTTGAGGACAATGAGTGCAAGTTCACTGGGTTTTCTTTTAATCTTCCATTTTCTCCTACACTGGCTGCTGGAGAGACCTACAACCCAGAATCACCAGTGGGCAAAAAAAACCAGAACAAAAAGCCTGCTTTCTCTGGCCAAAAGACCAGGAAAGGGAAAGCCCAACAAAGACCTAAGTGTGAGTGCTCATCCCCACTGTTTCACAATGGGTCCCAGTGGGCACTCTAATCTGTCCCCATTATGGCCCCAGTTGCTGCAGGAGCAGCAAAGCCCCTGGCCCTCCCACCCACTGCTCTACAACTGGGGCCATGACGGGTTGTTTGTTCTGCCAACTACGGTGAAGACCAGGCCATTTCAGCCCCTGTGGTCTGCTCTGTAGACAGCAGCGGCAACAGCAAAGCCCAGGCTATACTGCCTCTGCTCCCAACTGTCCCCAGCAGGTGGTCTCTTCTGTAGGGAGCAGTAAGCAGCTGCAGCCACAGCGAAGCCATGTGTCTTCCTGCCCTCCACCTCGTGGCTTAAGGAGACATAGGCCCCAGTAGGTGACCCCCCTCCCCTTCAAGGTTTCCCAGCAATAGCAAGTGGCCCTGGGAAGTACCTTTTGTCCCTGCAGATGGCATCAGCAGGGATTGAGTGGGAGTCCCAACATCAGCAGAAGAATGAAGCACACCAAAATAGCATTGTGAGGGCTCAGAAAACTAAACTGTCATTGGAACTGAAGCCCACAAAAGTAGTCTAGAACCTACACACTAAACCTAAGCAGGGTGACCACCCTGCTAAAATAGAAGATCCTGTCATCAAGTCTCCTAACAATAAGCAAAACATCCAGGATACAATTGAAAACCACTTGTCACAGCAAGCACCACAAAATATCTAGGATACAATATGAATGAAAAAAGACATCAACTGATGCCAATACCCAGTTGAATCAGATATGGGAATTTGATGAGGTTTTTAATTCAGCTGTCATACAATTTATCCAACAGTTGCAAATTTTCTTGAAACAAATGAAAAGATAGAAGATCTCAGGAAAGTAGAGCCAAGAGCATTTCCTAATGAACTGGAATGTCAGAGAAAAAAAAAAGGGTCAAGAATGGTGCCACGATTTTTGGCTAAGCTATCAGAAGGAAATACGGAGTTGCCTTCAACTGAGATAGCGAGAGGAGAGATTAGAAAGCTCAGTTCACTCAGATGTTTTGGGGGATATGATTGCCCTTTCTCTTGTCTTCCATGCTCTCTTGTGTGCCTTATTGATTAGCAGGAGTCATTACAGAGACTGAGAGGTTGGTCCATCCATGGGAAACTGGTTAAAAGTGAGCATTACTAACTTGCATACTCACATGCAGGGACTTTGGTTTCTTACCTAACTTGAAAAATTCCCCAAGTGTTTAGGTATTTGATTTTACTGTGTTGCCTAAACAGTTACATCCACTATACTCTTATTTTCAGATTTTTTTCCCTAAAGCAATTATTTTCCAGATCATCTACTTTATGTCTTTAGACCTAGAAACTGATTATTACAATTATGATTCAAAACCTACTTTCTGCTGCCCTGCACTGAGCTGAGTAATTGGGTGTAAATGGTTATTTCATTTGCATGCTTTGCCTTTGTGTTAAGTGTTTTTTGGTTAAAAGACCAGAGGTTGCATTATTGCCTGCTGAATATGCTTATATTAACAATTGTAAAAAAGTAAATTACTTTTGGGAGTATTAATGAATAGGCATTTAAATTGCATAGTTAAATCTTTTCCATCCTTTACTAAACAAACAATTGGATTACCCCCCATAAGAATTTAATTGACAATTTCCATGCCACATTTGGGTAGGGAATATTTCTTACAGAAAAAAGTTGTTTGAAATCAGAAGGTTCTTAGCCATTTCAATTTCATAATTTGTATTTGTGTTATTATAAATACTAAAATTTAGTTATCATGTCCAAAGTCCACTGATAATAAATGCTACATGGGCAGTGGGGTGGAGTGTGACAGAAGAGAGAGGTTTCTTAACCACAAGACTGGACTGCTAATGTGTAATGTGAGTACGGGGGCAGGAGGTAGGTATTTTTTATGGTGTTGCCCAAACTTACTTGAACGAGAAACTTTCATTCTTTAAGGACTCCACAAGATGCCAATTTGGGAAACCCTGACTTAGAGTGTTAGGTAATTACATTTTTGTTTCTGTTTTACAGTGTAATTTTGTATAATCCTGATGCAACTGAAATGAATAGAGAGAGGCATGTATTGGTGGCTTTGAGATATCTTTCACTAGCTTATTTAAATTAGATAATTTAATTTTATTTAATTTAGAAGTAGGTTTACCTGGTTATGGAGATCTTTAAAACATGGTTTTAAATGAGAAGAGATTAACGGTATTCCACAGAAGTATCACTGAAATAAAAATCTGTTAAGGAGGATAACAACTTCAGAGTGCAGATATTAACCTCCGCCCCCTAGCTGCAGAGTTGTGATTAATGGCTTGCAACAATACTATTATAGGATAATGTAGCATTTGGAAAACAACCTATGTTAGTGGCATATTAACAGAACACACCCCTTAGAAATATGATTTACAATGTAATTTCAGACTTCCAGACTTCCATAATTATTAGTTTCCATTTACAAAGAGTGGATTATGCACAGAGAATTTGACAGTTGTGATAATGCTAGGTACTAGTTAAAAGTAATTAGGTTTATGAACACTAGTAGAGAAGGAGGAGTGAAGAGGAGGAGAAAAAGGTCAATAGTGAGTTTCAAAAAGTTGTTTCTCTACTAAATATTTTCATTGGGCCAATTTCTGATGTATAGGCCCACATTTAGAAAATAACAAAATGTGAATGTATAGCTCTTAACATAAAAATGAAAGTTATGGTTTTCTTGCACCAGCCTTAAGAGGAGTGTTCCTATTTAGGGCAGACCCTGCTAGGCCTTCCTGTTTGTTATTTCCACAAGATATTGTACCTTAAGAGCTTGCCTTTAGCACTTTTTCTTTTTCCTTTCTGGGCTTCTTATAGTCTTTCTATGGGGATGTTTCCAGCAGTCCCTTGGGGAGGGGTTTGGGGATATATTCATGTTTTCTGGGGCTCTGTCCTCTGTATTCTTAAGTGCTGTCATTAGCAGCAATGGTTTCAATTACCTCTCATTCACTCATGCTACCTAGGGAGTATAGAGGTTAAGAATTTAGATTTCAAAGTTCCGTATGTTTAGGCTCCAGTCCTAGTTCTAACATCCACTAACTGTTTCACCACAGACAACCTCTTAGCCTCAGTTTCCTAATCTATAAAATGAGGCTGATATTATGATAAATTAATGAGAATCTATGTAAACTTCTTAGCAGCATGCTTGCTGCTGACATGTTATATTATAAATGACAGTTGTTGATGTCTTCATTATCATGAACCCTTCCTTGAACTTTATACTCCTATCCATATGCCCTCTATAAATCTCTGCCTGGATATTCCATGGAAACCAATATTTTCCAAACATAGCCATGTGCTTTGTTTCTTTCTCAGCCTTCTATCAGTTCTTTCTCTTGTAATTCCTTTCTCATTTGGTGGTATCATTCACCCAGTAACTCTTGCCAGAAATTTGTAAGTTTTCTTACAACTCAACCCCAACCACCCTCTAGCTAATCATTCACTGTTATGTTGTGAATTTATTTTCTTAAGTATCTCTCTGTCGCCTTTACTTTATCACCTCTTGCTTGGGCTAATGCAGTAACTTCCTGACTGGCTCCCACCCACTCCACAACGTCTCTCACTCTCTGTCATAGTGATCGTTGGCCCCCTTTTCCTTTTCCAGCCACTTCTCACCCTGCAGTTTTTCATGTTAGCAGTACCAAATAGCTTGAAGTGCCCAGCAGACACTTTTTTTTTTTTTTTTCTGGGACAGAACCTCGCTCTGTTGCCCAGGTTGGAGTGCAGTGGCATGATCTTTGCTCACTGCAACCTCTGCCTCCTGGGTTCAAGCAATTCTCCTGCCTTAGCCTCCCAAGTAGCCGGGATTACAGGCATGCACCACCATGCCTGGCTAATTTTTGTATTTTTAGTAGAGACAGGGTTTCACCATGTTGGCCAGGCTGGTCTCGAACTCCTGATCACCTCAAGTGATCTGCCCGCCTCAGCCTCCCAAAGTGCTGGAGTTACAGGCATGAGCCACTGCGCCCTGCCAGGGCCCAAAACACCGCACCCTGTGTTTTGGTTTGGCTGTAGGCGATTGCACAGGCTATTACTTACCTCTGGAATCCTCTCCTTTCCCTGCTTAGCCCAAAAAACTCCTATTCATTGTTTCAAGCCCTCCAGGATGTCCGTGTGTCATAGAGGCCTTCTCTCAGTACCATGCTATCCACAGATTTTTAAAACTTGTAGTGTTATACTATTTCTATATTTTATAACTATTTCTATATTTATAACTATTTCTATATACTTTATATAGTTCTATATTTATAACTGTTTCTATATACTTTATAACTTTATATTAACATATATAATGTATTTGTATACATTATATATACATATATACATTATATATGTATATATAATGTATGTATACATAATATAATGTATATATGTGTATAATGTATATATACATATGTATATATACATTATATATACATATATACATTATATAATGTATATACGTATACATTATATAATGTATATATAATATATTATACTATATGTACTGTACGTATATTATACTGTACATTATATATAATGTGTATACATTAATGTGTATATAGTATATAGAATGTATACACATTATATATAATGTATATACATTATATATAATATAATGTATATAGTATATATAATGTGTATACATTATATATAATATACACATTATATAATATATAACATATATATCCATTATATAATATATAATATATACACATATATTATATAATATACACATTATATAATATATAATATATACACATTATGTAATATATAATATATACACATTATGTATTATATATAATATATACACATTATGTATTATATATAATATATACACATTATGTATTATATCTAATATATAATATATACATTATATATAATATATAATATATATACATTATATATAATATATTATATATACATTATATATAACATATATATAAGTTATATATATTATATATTATATATACATTATATATTATATATACATTATATATTTTATATATACATTATATATAATATATATACATTATGTATTATAATATATACATTATGTATTATAATATATATACATTATGTATTGTATATACATTATGTATTGTATATACATTATGTATTGTATATACATTATGTATTGTATATACATTATGTATTGTATATACATTATGTATTGTATATACATTATGTATTATATATACATTATGTACTATATTTACATTATGTATTATATATATACATTATGTACTATATATACATTATGTATTATATATATACATTATGTATTATATATACATTATGTATTATATATACACATTATGTATTATATATACATTATGTATTATATGTATTATATATACACATTATATATTATATACATATATAGTATAATATACACATAGGCTAGTATAATGTATATTATATATAATATACATTATACATATATACATGTAATATATATACATTATATATGTATATATATACACGCACACACATATGTCAACAGCAGCCTACTAGATGGGAAGTTCCCTGGGGACAAGAATTGCTTTATTAATCTTTTTTCTTGTTTATTGTTTATATTCTTTGTCTTATTTTCATTGGTGAAATGAGGTAAATAAGATAAAATATGCAAATGTCAATAGAATTTTTAAAATCTTAGTGCTTTAATATTTATTTTTGATTTAGCTAAGATTGTCTAAAGTGTGTAACCAAGTCAGAATTCTCACTTTTGTAATGTTTATCTTCATATGTTTTCTTGCTTGTTTCTTTCCATGCATGTCTAATCTCCTTCTTCACATTTCTTATGTTATAAAAATATTTTTTCTTCTCTATTAATAGTTCTTGATATATCCTCCATCAAGTATGAGCTAACAAAGACCTAGAATCAATGTCCCTCTACATTGGCTCTAACCCCAGCCCTTCTCACACACGCATGCACACACACACACACACACACACACCAATCAAATTTTCCAGAACCTTTGCTTTGAGCAGAAATTGCCTTATGTGACTGGCAGTCCTCTCATAAAAGTAGTAAATGATGAGTGTATTATAGGTAGACTCAGACCAGAAGATGGTGTGCTACATGAAATCTAAAGTGAAGTCTACTAAACGTCACTGAAGTATCAAGGTGTGACAGAGGTACTAATTATGTCAATATAAGTACTGAGTTAGTAAATGCTAGTCTTAACTCTGAATTGTTCAGCTTTGACAGGTGAGCTAGATTTGTTCCATTAGCTTATTGGAGATTCATTGCTAGCTGTTTCAAATAAGCCTCCCCCTTCTATTTTCAAGGAATGATCTGAATCATACTCCTTTGTCAGGTCTTTAATTGTTAACATTTAGGCAACAGTTCCTGAGACTTTTATTTTAATAATTTTCCACTTTGTGTGTGTTTTTTGCAGTAGCAATGAGTAGGAAAACTTTTTTTTCTTTGGTTTAATCACTGTACCTAAAGCAGCTCAGCTTGGTGAATGTATGTAAGCGTATATGTTGGAGCTGGGGATGGGTACCAGAAGTGTTAAAAAGTGTCAGGACAGCATCTCTGTTGCCTTACTGCTATCACATTGATTACCGCGATAATCATTGTCACAGCTGATTTTGTAAACCTTTAGGTTGAAAAGCTTTCACAAAGCTATCACAAAGCACAGGAAGACAAGGAAAGGATTTATTGATGAAATTATATGCATAAGCTCTTCTTTAGTGGCAATGACTACACTAAATAGTGTTGAAATAAGAGGGAACAGACCATCGTTATCTTTAATCGGTATAGTTTTTATATAAATTTATATATGTCTATAATTTTCAAGATTTTATTCTTACTGCTAATGTTGTCATTTATATTTTATTTTAGCTTTGTTTCCTTTTTGCCTACCCACCATCTATGTCCCTCAATTCTTAACGTCAGAACTGTATAAAAAGTAGTAGGAAGATACAGATTTAGAAAATGGGTAGATAAATATCTAGCAGCACCAGGATTTCTCAAAATTTTATGTACTTACATAAAATTGTGTTACTTAATAAATGTATCAATGGCTTATTCATTTCTATTTGTCATTTTTCTCATATCATTCACCAAATATTTTTTGAGGGCCTAATATGTACTGGGTACTCATTAAGTTTATATTTTAATATGAATACACACACATAAATATAACATTACATATTATAAGTATATATGAAATAATATAAATACATGTATGTGTGTGTATATATGTGAATACACACAGTTTATCCTCATTATTCATGGTAGTTGTGTTCTGTAAAGTTACCATGAACACTGAATGAACCAATACTGAACCGTTGCTCCTAGGGGAAATACAGAGTTGGGTTCCTTCAAACCTCTGGTCACAACATTTTCATCAACCGATCAATACATAACCTTGTTTTATGTGTGCTTCTGTTTGAAGATACTGCATGTAAT
The DNA here is from genome assembly GCF_006542625.1 of Nomascus leucogenys. Lineage (NCBI taxonomy): Eukaryota > Metazoa > Chordata > Mammalia > Primates > Hylobatidae > Nomascus > Nomascus leucogenys. The sequence continues at coordinate 49,582,059 of NC_044406.1, forward strand.
ATATACTGTTGATTCATTAACATTGAACTCACAGCCAACATTGTTACAACTCATGCCTGAAGGAAGCTTCTCTAACTCACATATTTTCCCCATAAGGCACATCACAGCCTTCTTGTGCTTAGGAACACTAGACAGTCCCTTCAGCACTATGCTTGGTGACCATATTAAACAGCAAAATCACCAAGAAAAAGCACAAAATGCAAAAAATGCTCTAAATAGACTTTGAAAAGATCACTTGTTGATGGCATGAGAGCTGAAACAAGAAGGTAGAGCATCATCTTGTTTGCCCTCAGCTGACATCATGCATATTGGGTGACTCAAATTTTTCACCATTACATGCGTGTCTGTAAATGACTGAAAGTGCCATGACTATTGATTTGGGGGTTATAAGTGAATTTTACCAAGTAGGTGAATTTACAGACATGCACTCTGCAATGTAATGAGGATCAGCTGTATATCAACTTTGTGTGTGTTGTGTGTATATGTGTGTAAAAATTTGTTCTTGGCCTTCACTTTCCCCGTCTTTGTCTTTTCTTTTTTAAATCATTCACGGTTTTCCTACGTATCTTGTACATTGCACAATTCATTATAAATGTAATGGGGCTTCTAGGCCTGTTGTTACGGACAGAAATTTCACTGCGTTTATTAAAGGTTTCCTGAGACATGATGTGTTTTTGTTTATAGACCTCTCATAGGATGAAAATTTAACATGTAACTCCAAAGTTTACATGTAGCAACTCAAAGTATTATTTTAAATTTATTACAATTAGATATAAAATTACAACTGATAATTCATATTGACTTTATTATGTTTGAGATGCAGTGTTTTTTTGAAGTGCCTTCAAAAGCCCTTTGTGCTCCTCCCCAATCACAACCCCCTCCCCCTCAAACCACTATCCTGCCTTTTGTATTAATCTTTTTAAATTCTCTTGATAGCTTTACCCCCTATGTTTGTATCTCTAAGGAGTATATTGTTTAATCTTTTAGAACTGAGTAGCAAACACAAACTTAGCTGGGTGAAGAAAGGACAATATTACTACTATTGTATGAAGACTTAGGAGAAGAGAAGCTGAACAAGCTCTTGTTCATAGTCTGGCTTCAGATGCTCTGAGAGTGGTTAGGAGCCCATTCTGGGAAGTCAGTTGGCAAGGTCATGCACAAATATATAAATCCCAAGACAAGGGGCTCTTCACAGGCAGGACATTTCTGCTGTAGTGCAGGATAGGGGGAGGTACTGAGCACCCAGCAGGAATGTGGTGGGGGGCACTGGCTGCCCTGCATTTCCTGCTCTTCAGCTCCCTGATGCCTGCCTCCCATTCTCAGGAATAGGTCAAAGCAGGCACTGCTGTAGGGTGAAATTAGAGTCCTCTGCTAGTCTAGGCAGCAGAGAAGGGCAGAAATCTCCTCAGCCGATTATCAGGAAAAGAAAAACTGAAGAATCTGGATCCAGCTCACCTACCTATTCTGTTTTGAGGTTAAAAAGGTGGCCCGTGGCAGTGGGAAACTGATGGCTCTCAGTCTGGACTGGTTGTCCTCTGTGCCTGAGGCACAGCTGTCAGCCGGAGATTTCCCTTCCTTGCATTCCTGGGGATTCCCTTCATCTCTCTTCTGTGTTGGATCTCCTATTTGCTGTCTCCAGGCATGCTTTTTATTGGTCTATTCTTGTTTTAGCAAACACATCCTACAATAATTTCTTCAGAAAATATGCATGGCAAGTAATCTATTGAGCTTTTTTGTGTCTGAAAATGTCCTTATGGTTATTGATGGTCTGGCTGGATGTTGAATTCAAGATTAGAAATCATTTTCCTTCATGATTACGATGGTGTTGCTCTATGTCTTCTAGCATTGCCATTGAGAGATCCAAAGCTATTCTGGGTGAATTGTGTCATCCTTCCTCGCTGCACATCTTTATCCCCACTTCTGGAAACCTGACAATCTCCTTGTCCGCAGTGATTTTAAATTTCACAGCAGTGTGTGTATGGACATGGGTCATTTATTTTGCTGAGTACTTGGTGGGTCCTTTTAATTTGAGCTCCTTATGATTTAAATTCTGGGAAGTTTTTTTGGATTATTCCTTTAATTTCTTCCCCTTCATTTTCTTTGTTATTTATGCTTTGCTTTTCCCAAGTTTATCAGCCAACGCTTCTATTGATAAATTTCTGTGTGTGTTTTTCAAGGGCTCTTTTGTTTTCTGAAAGTTCTAGTTTTTGTTTCACAATTGTGATATCTTTCTGAGGATATTAATGGTAATTTGAAGTCTTACTGTGTAGTGTGTTTCCTCTAAGTTGCTCTTTTTGTTTGATTTTGGTTCTATCTTCCAAATTAGAGACTCTTCAGATGTCTTAGGAGCCTTGGTTGCTGTATACTTATGATTAGGAATAGAACAGTGATTCTCAACTGGGGGCAATTTGAACCTTCTGCACCCTGGGAGGATACTTGGCAATATCTGGAGGCCTTTTTGGTGGTTAAAGCTGGAGGGGGTGCTATGCTACTAGTATCTAGTAAGTAGAGGCTAGGGATGTTGCTGAGCGTCCTACAATGCTTAGGACATCCCTGCGCAACAAAAAATTATCTAGCTCTAAATGTTACTAGTGCTGATATTGGAAACCCTATAATAGAGGGCCTCAAAGCTGATTAAGAGAGCTCCGAAGGTGCAGGTGGAACGTGTTGACTTTGGGTTTTGCTGGAGGATGATCTAGTTGAGTAGTTTGGAGAACCTCTTCATTAACTTTAGGTCTTTTCTTCTGAGCTAGTCAGATATTCAATAGAAAAGTCTTTCATCTTCTGCCTTAAGGGTAAAGATCTGGCTTCCAGTATTCCCCCTGTTAGTCAAAAAGGGACTTGGGCTGTCTGCATTCGGTGTATATGTGACTACATAATACCCTTGCTTTTCATATTATACCCACTTCCTCAACAGCCTTGTGTTTCCAGTTGTGAGACCCTATGGTTTGTTTTTTTGTTTGTTTGTTTTTGTTTTTGTTTTGAGACGGAGTCTCGCTCTGTCACCCGTGCTGGAGTGCAGTGGCGCGATCTTGGCTCACTGCAAGCTCCGCCTACCAGGTTCACACCATTCTCCTGCCTCAGCCTCCTGAGTAGCTGGGACTACAGGCGCCCGCCACCACGCCCGGCTAATTTTTTTCTGAGACCCTATGTTTTTCCTCTTTCCAGAGAATTAACCTGTTGGGATGAGGGAGCGGCAGTTATCCATGGTATGGAGTACAGGAGACTACCTAGGGCTCTAACTGCTTCTCTAACACATTTCATTCAAACCTTGTTATTTTAACTCTACCCTCTCTTCATTTCCAGTTCCAGAGTTATCTGGAACCCATTCATGAGTTTCTTGAGGGTTCTACAGTATAGGTGGGTTTGGTTCTGAACTTTCTTTGTTTTCTCTTTGCAGTTCATCTTTTCCAGGTCTGCTAAGTCAATTACCACTCTCCATCTGCTTTCTTGGATTCCAAATTTAATTATTACTATTATCTCCTCTATTGTTCTCCTAATCCTTTTTAAAAACTTCTTTGGTATCATTGTAGTGGAGTTTGGATAGGGAAATAAATTAGATACATTGTGCTCAATCTATCCCATGATCCTGGAAACCAACATACTATATTCTAGCATAATTTCATTTAATTCTAGTCTTATTTTGGTATATTTACCTTTGTTATCAGAATTATTTCCTAGACTTAGGTTTTCTTCACATGAATGAAAACTAGAGGATATTATTCTGTGTCTGCATAGGGACACAGTTGAATTCTTTTCAAAACCTTAGGGGCTATTATAGTGATATTCACTTCTAACATATTCTGGTTTAATTTACCTTTTTGCTTAAAAACATAGACTGCTGTAAGCAGCCATCTGCCTCAAGTAGAACCTTGTGTTACCATCCCAGTCAATATTCAGAATTTGTAAAGAGTTGAATAAAGAATATATATTTCATTAAATCTGAAATGCTGTCAATTATCTTATTCCATTTTTAATATGGTCATAATTAGTGGAAATATGAGAAAGATAGTTGTTTATGATGATGGTTTATAACTATCTCTACCAGTATTTTCCCCCACATAAATATTCAAGAATTGACTGTACCTTAGATTTAAAATTTTAGGGGCAATTTCAAACATCAGTAAAAGGTACAGGCCAGACTGAAACCTATACCTCCTGAATTTTTGCTGTTCCCTAAACTGTCATCCAAGCATAAGTAATAAGTGTAATATAGTAGGTGTGTTACACTACTTTATCACTCCTCCCTTTTTAAGATGGGAAACCAAGCCAAATTTTAAATTTTTTATCAGTTTCTGCTGAGTTTCCAGTTAATGGGTTAAATCGCAAAAACCTCAAAATATATTTCGGTATCTTTTTAGGGTGTTAAATTTGGTTTACCATTGTTAACCCCCTGGATGTCATTGACCAACAGACCCTTAAAATGCTTGTAACCTGTCTTCAGGTCTTCAGTAGTTCATAGATATAATTATTTTCTTTGCCTCATATTATAAAATTAAAGAATTGGGGATTTGATTTGATTTTTATTCACAGATTTTTAAAAGTTTGTGTTTTGTTGTCTAAGTATTCTCTTTTCTCCCTAGCTCTATTAATTTTATTGTTACTAAAAGAAAAGTGGGGAGAAGATATGCTTTCTTCCTCACCTTTGTTCAAGCAGGAAAAAGTATTGACTCGATTGACCATGAACAATCAACCCCACATACAGGTCTCAGGAAGTTTCCAAAAAGATATAGTGAATTGAAGCAGACTACACAAATGTATTCATAAATAGAGTCCCAAGGGTTTATGTGTGGACAAAAACCAATTACATGAAGCACTTCCTGAAATTGCTTGCTATTGTCAGGATAAGTAATCACAAGTAAGACATCCAGGTTGAGAATGAAAACGTTTGTCCCTCACTTTGTAATATTGTCTTCTCACAGAGGAAAATCTTTGAACAGTTCTGAGGGATTATCAAAAGGATCCTCTTTCTGTAGAGTTCTGAAAGATACATTATTACCATTTCTTTTCCTCCCAGGTTAGCTTTTTTAGGTTGCTTGAAAAGAGAGATTTGAAGCTGTGGTATAGTTGATGTCCTCATAATGGCATTAATGTCATCTTGGATAAATGTTTAAGTCTAGGATTAAATTTAGTAGTTTGTCCTGTAGGTAAAAGAAGAAAAACTTTAAGGCCAGCAGTATCACAAGTGTAGTACTGTAAATGAAGAACTTTTCTCTATCTGCTAATTGAGCACATGCATCTAGGTGTACTGTTTGTACCTGTAATGAGCGAATGAAGGTGGTTTTTTGTTTGTTTGCCTTCTCCCCAGGAGGGGAAAAATACACGCATGTATACATGTACACATGTATTTAATGACTACCATATTAACCTTCAAATAAACCAATCGCATTGCTATTGCATTCTGTATTTTATAGTCAATTCAAACACACACAAATCTGTATTTGCATTATCTTAATTGAGTTCAGATATTTCTTTTATAACTGTTAACCACAAGGAACCGTGTGTGTGTGTGTGTGTGTGTGTGTGTGTGTGTGTGCGTGTGCGTGTTCCCTGGACCAGGGTATGGGCATCTTTAAATCATCTCAGCTGATTCAGCTGTGAGGTCTGGGTCAGCAAATAGCTAGACCAGTGGCTGTGCTGGTAGAAATTACTTCCTTTCCTCTGGTAATTTCAAACAATTCTAATTTGAAGTTTGAGGAAAATTAAGGATTTCTCTGTGATTTCAGGTGAAACTGGAGAGGTAGTTGGAGACCAAACCATGCAGGCCTTTCTCTTTGTAAAGTGTTTGTTCAAGTCTTTCGCCCAGATTTTATTGGAGTGTGTTTTTTTTTCTTATTGTATTTACAAGTTACTTATATATTTTGGTTCTTGACTTGGACTGTGTATTGCAAATACTTTCTCTCTCTCTGGTGTTTTAAACAGGGATATCATATCAGATTTTCATTTTTTAAATATCATTACAAAAATGAATGGGAGAAACAAGTTTTTCAGTCGTTCTAGTAGAAGATGGTAGGATGTGGGACATGGAGAGAAGAGGACAAGTTTAAGAGATATTTGAGATAAACTCAGTAGAATTTGTTAGTGACGATTAGGTAAATGGTGGGTAAGATGAGAGGGAAGTGTCAAGAATGGCTTCAGTTTCTGGTTCATAAGAATACCACCATTACTATGGACTTCACTTATTTTGTTTAAGATGTTGATAATCTATATAGAATTGTACAGTCATTATTTGCCTTGAGCATAAGACTACTATTTAGAATTTTTAAAAAATTACTGCAAATTGCAAATTTATTGGTCATTTTTATGGTTTAGTAATCTTTTTAAATTATTACCTCATGAATTATAGTATGTTGGAAGTTATATTACTTAATTTTATTTCGAAAACTGTGTTCAATTTGGAGTCTAAAGTAGAATGGCTTTGTGGTTATATAATATGGCTATAGTAGATAATGAAACAGTAAGACATTACTGGGAAATAGGAACTTAAGAAAATCAACGAATTAAAATTGACTTTTTGTTTTATAGGGGTCCCTTCAGTGTTGTACGACGATGTATCAACAGAGAAACTGGGCAACAATTTGCTGTAAAAATTGTTGATGTAGCCAAGTTCACATCAAGTCCAGGGTTAAGTACAGAAGGTAAGAGATGGATTTCAAGTAAGTTATTTGATGTCTGGCTTTATTCCATCTCCAAAATCCATTTACCAACCTAACCTTCATCTGGGGGTGGGGAAGCAGAGGGTGTGATGTAGAGGGAAGTGGGTGGAGACAGTTTACACTCTATTCTAGTTTGTCAGAATTCTAGGACATAGTATTTGAAAGACAGGGTAATTTACAGAATTATAAAAATCATCTAAGATTTCTATGGGCCTATGTTTTTTGACTAGGAAGAAAGCAAAAATCTGGACATATATTTTTTAGGGTCTAATTTTGAATTATATGGTGTGGGTCATGGGATGGGAAGGGAGGGAGGTGAAATAATGGCAAGGATGATAATTGAAGATTCAGAAGAAACTTAGTTACTTCAAAATGCATCACTTACTACCTTTAGGATTATGATTTAGTGGAATTAAAAGATTCATATCTCACATTTGGCTTAAGTCACATATGGTATATGTGTAAAAATTTGAAAGGTCAGTACTGTTGGGACTTTCAGGACTTAAAATTTTGTTTCAGTACATTATTATGGATAACCATATTTATATGTATATTTATAAACAGTATGTAAACATTTTAAAGTTTTTGTTTGTTTTTTAAGCCATAGTTTCATGTAACTATGACGTACATGCTCATACTTCAGATGGCACAATTGATCATGATATTAACTTTTCTAATTAGCCCATTACTAATTTTTCGCTTTTCCACAGTTCAGTAAAAAATGAATCCTTCTTTAGTCCTTCCCTTTTTAATCCCAAGAGCAATACAGTTGATAATTTAGATTGGAAAATCTAGGGCAGTGTAGCCTATTTATATTTTATCCAGTTATTTTACTTTGGGAAGTAGAAGCCCACATATTGTGAGCTTCAAGTTTATCTGTTCCTGGAGATCTTTTTTTCTTTTAAATACTTTTGTGACCCTTTGAATTATTATTATTCATATAATGATTATGGAAGATTCTTAGAAGTTGCTACTCACAAAGAATAACTAACTGATTTGTTTTTAGTGCTTTAATATTTAAAATATTATGGTAAGATTTAGAAATTTTATATTTTATGGTTTTATACTCTGGAATTGGCTATTATTGCTTTTGAATATAAATTATTTTATAAATCTAGCAACATTTAAAATTGACTTTTAAGTAGGGTTTAGAACAAAATTATATTTCCTTACGCTTTTAACTGCCTTTAAGCTTAATATTCTGTATTTGATTTTTCTCTACCTCTGTTGTCTGAGCAAATACTGAGGTAATTTTGTATAAACCTAATTCATTAAACATGTTCTGATCCTGTTTATAAACTTAGTAAGATTCCAATTTTAAATCACAAGTCTAAGTCAGTTACTCAATTACCAATATTAAATTGGAATAATATAAGCCTCTTAAGCATTGTTATAAATAATTAAAATAAATATTAATAGCTTCTTTTTCAACCCAAAATTATCAATACCAGAGTTTTGACTTATCTCATTGTCGTACCAAATTCTAAATCTCTCCAGGCTAAAGACACTTTTTCAGGAAACAATTACTTACCTTCTCATTGGCTGAGGTTGTTTATTGACAGATTTCTTCAGCCAGATCTCTTGAGCTACAGACTCAGAATGCCAAGCTGAACCTCTGTCTCTTGTCACTTGGTCAGGGAGTCAAATTCCAAATTTACAAAAGGGGAGAGGACTTAGTATATAGTTCATATACCTGGTATTAAGTCCTGCCTTCATTTAATATAATATATGGGAGTCTATCACTGAAGTTATAGCTCACTCCTTCATTACTTTGCCATTGCTTTGGCTATATAAATGTCTTCAAGTCCTTCTGAAGACAAAGCCACCCATTCTATTGATCCCTCATACTCTTAAGCCTCCTTGAACTTAATAGAATCCTGTACTCTTTTCATGTCCTTCCTATATGGTAGGACCACAACGTATAGATATTAAATGACATCCAGTTGGATTCGGGATATTATTCATGACTTTATCTGATTTTGGTCAGAGTTCAGTGGTATTCAAGTGAAAATATGCAATTGGCCCTTTATATTTATGGCACCAGAATTAAGTTTTTCCATCTTCTTTAGCACAACGACTCAGTATAAAGTTAGGAAACAATCAAAATTCCATCTCCACCACCTCCACCTATTTTTTTTTGCGATGGGATTCCCATACCCTCTATTGCTCATGTTCACACAAGCTTTCTTGATTCTAACTTGGACACCTTTTATTGTAAGATGTATAATATATATAATAAATAGTAAGTTATTTCATTATATAAAGTCTCTATGAATAGTGCTTCCCCTCCCTCAACTTCTTTCAACTCTTTTCCAGTCACTATGGGCAGCACATCTTAACTCCTCTGCTCTTCTGGTCCATTTACAAATTGTTAGGGTCCAAAAATGACCTCATTCATGGCTTAGCATAGAAGGAGATGCTACATAAGAAGACACATATTTTGAAGTAAAATTTAACACAGTACAAAGGAATCCATAAGTTCAAATAATATCTAGAAATATCTATATTTACCATTACATTCTTTCCCAAATAAACTTATCTCTTAAGCAACAGATAATTTAAAATCTATTTTATTCTTCATTCTTTCCTTTTTGTTTCATTTTGTTGTTTTGTTTTTGGCTTAGTGGTTTGTTTGCTCTTTGTTATTACCTCAATATTTTTTCTTGTTTTCCTAGTGTACTTGTATTCAAATACATTATTGAGTGAAATAGGTCTTTAAAGGGTTATCTAAGAACCTACCATATGCTATTTATTTGGATAGGTCATTATAATACAAATGATAAATAAAAAGAGCCCCTAGCCTTATGGGACCTATGTTTTAATAGTCTCCAACCATTGTTTATAACATGGTTTTTATTAGGAAAACAATGTGTAATAAATTCGAAGTAAATCATTTACAAATTTTTTTTTTTGACATGGGGTCTCTCTCTTGCCCAGGCCAGAGTGCAGTGGTGCAATCATGGCTCATTGCAGCCTCGACCTCCTTGGGCTCAGGTTATCCTCCCACCTGAGCCTCCTGAATAGCTGGGACTACAGGCATGTGCCACCACACACAGCTAATTTTTTGTATTTTTTGTAGAGATGAGGTTTTGCCATGTTGTTCAGGCTGATCTCAAACTCCTGAGCTCAAGTGATCTACCCACCTCGGCCTCCCAAAGTGTTGGGATTACAGGCATGAGCCTCCACTCCCAGCCCACAAATTTACTTTTGAAATGAAATGTGTTGATTTGTTGGAGACCACCTGTACACGTTTTAATATTTTAGATTCTCATTGCTCTAATGAAGATGAGATATTATAATTGGTGAGGCTAAAGATGAGATATTTCATAAAAGATGAGGAGATATTTTTGAATATCTGTTCTCTATTTTTACCATCAAAATCATAATTTTTATTTTATAGGGCTTCTTGCAGGTTGCTGAGTATCCAATAATCCCTTGAAATTGTGAGCAGAATTATGTTTATTTTTTTAGAGAGTCCATAGCTCTTATTAGATTCCTAAAAAGGCATATTATTCCTAAATGACTTAGAATTTCTCCTTTCACACGTATGAAAAAATGAAATTCATGCTTATGAACATGAGATGAATAAGAAGTTTCTACTAAATCAAAACTGGATGAATTTATATTAGGATATGACTTCTGATTGGGGGATTTTTTTATACTTACATATACAGCTTCCATTAATGAGCTTCCTAGATTATTATCTTGAACTTTTAATTAATATACTTTCTGTCTCTTACTCTACTGAGCCACTAATTAGAGTTTTTGTTTTAAAAATAGGTATCAAAATTAATTCAGACAAATTATAATAAGGAAACTAAAGGAAAGTAAGATATATGGAATTGGAAACTAAATTATCAAATTTCTGAGTTCTTGATAGGACTCAATTCTTTATGGTTTATTATAAAAGTCCAAAATTAACTGTTTTTATTTGGGAGTATTATAAATTGTGTTCTAGAAAGAGTATATTTTGGGTTCTAGTTTGCTTAGTCTTCAAGAATGTCTCATTCTAAAGTCCCAGATAGTAGGTGGATAGTAGGTGATATCAGTGAAATTGAAGAAGTAAGGACCTTGACAATTCTCCCTTTCATTTAAAAAAAAGAGAAAACTGACAGAAATGTCAGAATCAACTTTTTCAGGGCTCTGCAAATTGACCAAAGGTTTACAGCTATCCAGGAATAATTTATTCAAGAAAACTGACTGATTCTTAGTAAGAACAGTGAACTTCATAGCACTGTATAATAATTTGTCCCATTCACATCCCCCTTTCTTCCAGTTCTGTAGTAACCTTGAAAACAAACAGTTCACAATCACGATGAAAACCAGCAACTTGACAGCCATCAAAGGAGGCTGAATGGGGGTGGAGCTCCTCCAAGGCCGCATTCCCATAACACTGTCATTTTTTTACTTGTCTGGTAGTTCCCTGGAAGACTTATCTTAGTACATTTGTGTTTCTATAAAGGAATACCTGAGAGTGGGTAATTTATAAAGAAAAGAGGTTTATTTGGCTCATGGTTCTACAGGCTGTACAAGAAGCACGACACCAGCATCTGCTTCTGGTGAGGGCTTCAGGAAACTTCCAATCCTGGTGGAAGGGGAAGGGTAGCCAGTGTGTACAGAGATCACCTGGCAAGAGAGGAAGCAAGAGAGAGATGGGAGGTACTAGGTTGTTTTTAATAACCAGCTCTCATGATAACTAACAGAGTGAGAACTCACTTGTTACTGCCAGGATGGCACCAAGGCATTCATGAGGGATCCACCCCCATGACCCAGACAGCTCCATTGGGCCCCTACCTTCAACATTGGGGATCAATCTTCAATATGAGGTTTCAGGGGACAAACATCCCAACTATAGCAACCCCTCTTGCAATACTATCTTTAATTGGCCTGACTCAGAGATCACCCAGTGCAAACAAAGTTTCCTCTGGGGGCATTTGCCAAAAACCTTTAGAGGTAGTTGTTTAATTTCATTGCTGCCTGAGGCATAGATAACAGCTGGGCAAACAAAAAGCTAACCTAAAAGCTTAAAACAAAAAGCTAGCTAATGAGATGCCCATAGAAGCTTTGAAAAAGCTACAACATATTCTCTAGAAAATACTATGTTAAGAAAGGCATGCACATATATAAGGCTGTGAACAAGCTCAGGAAAAATCTAAGAAGGTCTTAATTTCTCACCTCTAGCTGACTTTCAGGCTACGCAAACAGGAATTGAATGATAAGGTAGAAATGTGAACTCCCTGACTGAGTGTTGAAGGTATGCCCTACGCATCCACAAAACCCTTGAGCAAAGACTAAGCTAAACAAGCAGAGACTTAAGTGGCCACACATAAAAAAGAACACAGACTGCAGAATGTGTTCCCCCAAAAAATCACTAAGCAAAGAGCAGGAGTAACAATAAACAGCAACAATAAATCCTGCAGAAAAGGAGATTCTGATTTTCAGAGTTGACACATAATATTATTTAAGACACCCAGTTTTCAACAAAAAATTATGAGGCATGCAAAGAAACAAGAAAATATAGCTCATACTTTAGGGGGAAAAGCAATCCATAGAAACTGCTCCTGAGCAAACCCAGATGTTGGACTTACTAGAAAAAGAGTTACCAATTAGAAAGTATCAATAATAAGATAGAAACTATAAAAAACAAAAAGAGAAAATCAAATCAAAATTCTGGAATTGAAAAATACAGTAACTAAAGAGGCTCAGCAGCAGATACGAGCAGGCAGAATAAAGAATCAGAACCAGAAGACATGAAGATAGCTTCATTGTAATTATCTAGTCTTCAGAACTGAAAGATAAAAGAATGAGCAAAATGAGCAGCGCCTCAGAGACCTCTGGGGATACCATCAAGCATACCAACATATGCATAATGAGAACTTCGAAAGGAATGGAGAGAAAGGAGTAGAAAGAATATTTGAAGAAATAATGGTCCAAAACTTCTTAAATTTGATGAAAACATAAATCTACACAACCAATAAGTTCAGCAAACTCCAAGTAGGATAAATACAAAAATACACCATAATCAAGTTGTCAAAAGCTACAGACAAGGGGAGTATCTTGAAAACAGCAAAGGAGAACTGAATCATCACATACAAGGGATCTATAAAAATATTAACAGCAGATTTCTTTCAAAAACCAAGGATACCGAAAGGCAACAGGATAACATTCAAAGTGCTGAAAGAAAAATAATATCTACCAAGAATTCTTCATCCAGCAAAACCATACTTCAAACATGTAGGATAAATGAAGATATTTTCAGATAAACAAAAACTGATAGAATTTGTCACTAGCTTCCTTGTCCTACAAGGAATACTAAAAGTAGTTATTTATGCTAAAAAGAAAACTTATTTTTTTAATTTTTAATTTTTATGGGTACATAATAGATATATATATTTATAGGTTACATGAGATATTTTGATACAGGCATGCAATCACATCAGGGTAAATGGGGTATTCATCACTTCAAACATTTAACCTTTGTGTTACAAACAATCCAGTTATATTCTTTCAGCTATTTTAAAATGTACAATTAAATTATTAAATTATTTTTGACTATAGTCATCCTGTTGTGCTAGCAAATACTAGGTCTTATTCATTCTTTCTATTTTTTGTACCCATTAACCATCCCTACTTTCCCCACCCCCTACTAGCCACCCCCCTGCCAACTACCCTTTCCAGCGTCTGGTAACCACTCTTCTACCTGTATCCTCCTGACTTCAATTATTTTAATATTTAGCTCCCACAAATGAGTTAAAACATGCAATGTTTGTCTTCCTGTGCCTGGCTCATTTCATTTAACATAATGACCTCCAGTCCTATCCATGTTGTTGCAAATGACAGGATCTCATTCTTCCTTGTGGCTGAATAGTACCCCATTGTGTATATGTACCACATTGTCTTTATCTGTTCATCTGTTGATGGACACTTAGGTTGATTCCAAGTATTGGCTATTGTGAATAGTGCTGCAGTAAACTTGGGAGTGCAGATACCTCTTTGATATACTGATTTCCTTTCTTTTGGGTATATACCTAGGAGTGGGATTGCTGGATTGTATGATGGCTCTATTTTTAGTTTTTTGAGGAACCTCCAAACTGTTCTCCACAGTAGTTGTACTAATTTACATTCTCACCAATGGTGTATGAGGGTTACCTTTTCTCTACATCCTTGCCAGCATTTGTTACTGCCTAACTTTTAGATAAAAGCCGTTCTAAGTATAGTAAAAGGAAGTATAGTAAAAGTATAGTAAAAGGAATGACAAGAAATCAAAGTAGAACACCATAAAATATCTATTTAACACAAAAGGAAGCAGTATTGGAGGAATACAGGAACAAAAAAGACAGATAGAAAACCAGTAGTAAAATTACAAACATAATTTGTACCTTGTCAGTAATAATATTAAATATAAATGAATTAAACACTCCGATTACAAGGCAGAGATTGGCAACATGGATGAAAAACAAGTGAGATGGTATCTCATGTAGTTTTTTGCTGTCTACAAGAGACATACTTCAGATTTAAAAAATACATATAAGTTGAAAGTAAATGAGTAGAAAAAGATATACTATGCAAACAGTAACCAAAAGAGCTCTGAAGTGGCTATTACTAATATCAGATGAAATAGACTTTAATAATTAAATCAGAAATTTAATAATCAAACAAATTGTTACTAAAGAAGGACATTTTATAACAATAGCAGCATTAATCCATCAAGAAGATTTAGCAATTATAAACATATATGCACCTAAGAACAAAGCTCCAAAATACATGAAACAGAAAAAGGCAGAATTGGAGGGAAAAATAGAGAATTCAGCAATAATAATTGGAGACTTCAATACCTGACTTAATAATGGATTCAACAACTAAACAGAAGATCATTAAAGAAAGGGAAGGTAGATTTGGGCAACACTAGAAACCAACTTGACCTAACAGATACCTGTAGAACACTCCACTCAACAACAGGAGACTATACATTCTTCTCAAGTACACATAGAACATTATCTAGGATAGACTGTGCATTAGCCCATCAAATATGTCTCAATCAATTTTAAAATATCCAAAATCATACAAAGTATCTTCTCTAGCCACAATGGAATGAAATAAGAAATCAATAACAGAAGCAAATTTGGGAAATTCACAAAGATGTGGAAATTAACATAGTAGCCAGTGGGTCAAAGAAGAAATTACAAGAATACTTTAAAAATACTCTGAGATGAATGGAAACAAAAATATAACATACCAATATTTATGAGATGCAGCAAAAGCAGTGATTAGGGGGAAGTTTATTATTGTAAATGCCTATATTGAAAAGTAAGAAAGAGCTCAAATCAATAATTTAACCTTTCACTTTAAGAAACTGGAAAAGAAAACTAAACTTGACAGGCAGAAATAAGGAAGTAATAAGGATTATAGGAGACATAGAGACTAGAAAAACAATGGAAGAGGTCAATAAAACCAAAAGTTGTTTCTTTGAAAAGGTAAAAATAAAATTGCGTAGACTTTAAACTGACCAATAAAAAAGAGACAACTCAAAGTAATAAAATCCATAATAAAGGAAGGGACATTACTCTGACATTATAAAAATGAAAAGGATTATAAGAGAATATGCTGAAAAATTGTATGCCACTTAATTAGATAGCCTAGATTAAATGAGCTAATTCCTAGAAATAGGCAAACTACCAAAACTGACTCAAGAAGAAATAGAAGATCTGAGTAAACCTGTAATAAGAAATAGACTGATATGTACTCAAAATTTTCCCATAAAAGCCCAGGCCCAGATAGCTTAATGGTGAATTCTACTACACGTTTATAGAATTCATATCATTCCTTCACACATATTTTGAAAAATAAGAGAAGGAACACTTCTCAACTTTTTCTATAAGGCCTGCAATACCCTGATACCAAAACCAGACAAAGACATTGCAAGAAAGGACCAATATCCCTTATGAAGATAAACACACACATTCTCAAGAAAATACTGTCAAACTGAGTTTAGCAATTTAAAAAATGTTCTGTAGTTCTTCAGAAAGTTAAATCTAAGGTTATATGACCCAGCCATTTCACTCCTAGACATATGCCTAAGAGAAATGAAACATATATCCAGATAAAATCTTGTATATGAATGTTCATAGCAGCATTATTCATAATAGCTGATAGAACCCAAATGTCTACCAACTGATGAATGTATAAACTAAATATGGTATATCCATACAATGGAATGATTTTTTCAACCATAAAAAGGAATGACATACTGATATAAGCTACAACATGAATGAATCTTGAATATATTGTGCTAAGTGAAAGAAGCAAGTCACACGAGATTACATATGTTCTATTTCATGTGAAATTTCCAGAATAGGCAAATCTGTCAGAAGGAAGTAAATTAGTGGTTGCCCAGGGTATGGAGAAAGATGAGATGTGGAGTGTCTGGTAATGGGTATGGGATTTCTTTTTGAAGTGATTAAATGCTCAAAATTTGAACACAGTAATGGTTGCATGATTGTGAATATACTAAAATACATTAAATTGTATACTTTGTGGGGAAATTGTATGATAAGTTAATTGTACCTGAATAAGGATTTTTTAAGTACCACAAGTAAGTAGAATTATAACAGAAATTCAAGCTTGTTTAAACATTTAAAAATCAATGTAATACACCTTATTAATGGAAAAATGAACAACAGTCCACATGATCATCTCAACAGGCAAAAAGCATTTAACAAAATTCAACCCCTTTCATGATAAAAACACTCAACAACCTACAAATAGAAGGGAACTTCTTTAACCTTTTAAAAGACATCTAAGAAAAACCAAAATCTAACTTTATATTTAATGTTGTAAGATAATGCTTTCCTCCGAAGATCAGGAATAAGATAAAAATATCTGTTCTCAACATGTTTATTCAACATTGTACTGGAAATTTTAGCCAGGGCAATTATGCAAGAAATAGAAATAAAAAGCATCCAGATTGAAAAGGAAGACTTAAAATGCCCTCTATTGGCATATAACATTATCATGTATATATGAAAATCCAAAGAAATTCACAAGACTTAGATGTAATAAGTGAGCTTAACAAGGTTGCAGGATACAAGGTAAATATACAAAAACCAATTGTATTTCTATAGACAAGCAGTGAAAAATCTAAAAATGAAGTTAAGAAAGCAATTCCATTTACCATAGCATCAAGGAGAATAAAATACTTAGGAAGATATTTAACCAAAGAAATGCAAGGCTTATAAATGGAAAACTATAAATATTGTTGAGAAAAATTAAGGAAGTCCTAAGTAAATGGTAAGATCTCTCGTGTTTGTCTACTAGAAGACTTAATATTAAAGTGAAAATATTTCCCAAATTGATCTATAGATTCAGTGCTATCTCTATCAAAATCCCTACTGGCGCTTTTTGCAAAAATTGACAAACTGATCTAAAAATTTACATGGAAAAGCAAGGTACCCTGAGTAGCCTTAACAATCCTGAAAAACAATGGACAAAGTTAGAGTACTCACATTTTTCAATTTCAGAATTTTTTTTTTTTCTGGAGATGGAGTTTCGCTCTTGTCACTCAGGCTGGAGTGCAATCTCAGCTCACTGCAACCTTCGCCTCCTGGGTTCAAGTGATTCTTGTGCCTCAGCCTCCCAAGTAGCTGGGATTACAGGTGTGTGCCACCATGCCTGGCTGTTTTTTTTGTATTATTAGTAGAGACGGGGTTTCACCATGTTGGCCAGGCTGGTCTTAAACTCCTGACCTCAGATGATCTGCCTGCCTCGGCCTCCCAGGGTGCTGAGATTATAGGCATGAGCCACTGCGCCTGGCCCAGAGTTTTCTATAAAGCTACATTAATACACATAGTGTAATCCTGGCATAAGGATAGACATATAGATTGATGAAACTGAATTAACAATCCAGTAGTAAATCCATATATTCACAGTCAAATAATTTTCAACTGTGGTGCCAAGACAGTTCAATGGAGAAAGAATAGTTTCTTCAAAACAGTGGTATTGGGACAACTGGAGGCTGACATGCAAAAGCTTGAAGGTGGACCTCTACCCTGCACCATATACAAAAATTAACTCAAAGTAGATCAAAGATTTAAATGTATGAGTTAACACCATGAAATTTTAAAAGAAAACATAGGCATAAATCTTTATGACCTTGGATTAAGTAATGGTTTCTTCATTATTACACCTAAAGCACAAGCAACCAAAGAAAAAAATAAATAATGGGATTCATCATAATTTAAAATTTCTATGCTTCAATAGACACTATCAATAAAGTAAAAAGAGGCTAGGCGTGGTGGCTCATGCCCATAATCTCAGCACTTTGGAAGGCCAAGGCATGCAGATCACTTGAGGTCAAGAGTTCGAGACCAGCCTGGCCAACATGGCAAAACCCTGTCTCTACTAAAAATACAAAAATTAACTGGGGGTGGTGGTGCATGCCTGTAATCCCAGCTTCCCAGCTACTCAGGAGGCTGAGGCATGAGAATTGCCTGAACTCAAGAGGCAGAAGTTGCAGTGAGCCAAGATCATGCCACTGCAGTCCAGCCTGGGTGACAGAGCGAGACTGTCCCTCCCACCCCCAAAAAAAAAAAAAAAAGGAAAAAGATAATACACAGCATTGGGGGAACTATTTGCAAATCATATAATTGATAATCTAGTATCTCAGATATACAAAGAACTCTTAAAAGTCAACGATAGATAAAAACAGATAACTTGATTAAAATGATAAATGGATTTGAATAGACATTTCTTCAAATAATATTTACAAATGGTCAATAAACACATGAAAAGACATTCAGTGTCATTGGCTTTTAGGAAAATGGAAATCCAAACCATAATGAGATACCACTTCACACCTACTAAAATGGCTGTAGTAAAAAAAAAAAAAAAAAAAAAAAAAAAAACAACAACAACAACAACAAAAACCAGTAACGTGTTGGCAAGGATTTGGAGAATTTGGAACCATCGTAAATTGCTATTGGGAATGTAAAATGATGTAACCACTGTTGAAAAGCTTGGCAGTTCCTCAAAAGTTGAACTTAGAGCACCCTATGACCTAGCAATTCTCATCCTAGGTATATACCCAAAAGCATTGAAAACATATGTGCACACGAAAACTGGTACATGAATAGTCATTGCAGCATTATTTGTAGCAGGCAAATGTGGAAACAAACCAAATGTTCATCAACTGATGAATGGGTAAACAAAATGAATATTGGCTGGGCGCGGTGGCTCACACCTGTAATCCCAGCACTTTGGGAGGCCAAGGCGGGCGGATCATGAGGTCAGGAGATCGAGACCATCCTGGCTAACACAGTGAAACCCCATCTCTACTAAAAATACAAAAAATTAGCCGGGCGAGGTGGCGGGCGCCTGTAGTCCCAGCTACTTGAGAGGCTGAGGCAGGAGAATGGTGTGAACCCCAGGGGCGGAGCCTGCAGTGAGCCGAGATCGCGCCACTGCACTCCAGCCTGGGCGACAGCCAGACTCTGTCTCAAAAAAAAAATAAAAATAAAAATAAATATTACATACAATAGAAGATTTATTGTTCAGCCTTAAAAAGGAATTAAAGGTATGCAAAACTGGTTCAACATTTGAAAATCAATTAATGTAATCTATCACATCAACAAGCTAAAGAAGAAAAATTACTTGATCATATTAGTAGATGGAGAAAAGGCAGTTGACAAAATCTAACAACCTCAACTTGATAAAGAAGTCTACAAAAAAAAAACCTTACAGCTAACATCTTACTTAATGGTGAGAAACTGATGTTTTTCCCCTAAAATTGGGAACAAGGCCAGGATGTTCCTGTTCCCTACTCCTGTTCAACTTCCTACCAGAAACCCTGGCTAATGCAATAAGACATGATAAGGAAATAAAAGCTATACAGATTGGGGGAAAAGAAGTAAAACTGTCTTTGTTCTGAGATGACATGATTGTCTATGTAGAAAGTCCCAAAGAATCAACAACAACAACAAACTCCTGGAACAAATAAGGGATTATAGCAGGTTGCAGGTTACAAGGTTAACATATAAAAGTCTATCGCTTTCTTAGGTGCCAGCAATGTGCAAGTGGGATTTGAAATTTAAAATATAACACATTATATTAACACCAAAAAATTGACCTGCTTATGTATAAACATAACAAAATATATACAAGATACATACAAAGGAAATTTCTAAACTTTGATGAAAGAAAAAAGATCTAAATAAATAGATATTCCATGTTTGTGAATAAGAAGACTCAATGTTGTTAAGAATCAGTTCTTACCAACTTGATCTGTAGATTCAGTGCAATCCCAAGCATAATTTCAGGAAGTTACTTTGTGGATATTGACAAACTGATCTAAAGGTTATATGGAAAGGCAAAAGATTTAGAATAGACACCATATTATTGAAGAATAAGAACAAAGCTGGAGAACTGACACTACCTGACTTCAGTACTTGACTTCAATACTTTAAGGCTACAGTAATCATGACAGTGTAGTATTGGTGAAGAAACAAGTAAATAGATCCATAGAATAGAATAGAGACCCTAGAAGTAGATCCACACAAATATTGTCGATAGATCTTTGACAAAGTAGCAAAGGCAAACCAATGGAAAAAAGATAATCTTCTCAACAAGTGGTGCCAGAACAACTGGACATCCACTTGAATAAAAATGAATTTAGACATAGACCTTACATTTTTCCAGTAAGTTTTTTCATAATACTTTTTCCCTAAGACCAGGAATAAGGCAAAGTTGATCACTTTCACCATTCTTCTTCAACATATTTCTGGAAGCTACCACAGTAAGGGAAGAAAGGTAAATATAAGCATATAGATTGGAAAGAAAGAAATGAAACTGTCCCTGTTTGCTGATGACATGACAATCTATGCAGAAAAATTAAAAGGAATCTACAAAAAAAAAAGACTCCTAGAACTAGTGAGCGAGTTTGTCAAGGATATGAGATAAACATACCAAAAATCAGTTATTTCTGTATACTCGCAAAGAACACCTGGAAACCACAGTTAAAAACATAGTACCATTTGCAGTTGCTTAAAATAAAATGAAATGCTTAGGTATAAATCCCACAAAACATATACAAACCTTGTATGGTGAAAACTACAGAACTCTGGTGAAAGAAATAAAAGATCTAAATAAATGAAGATATGTACTCTGTTCAGGGATTGGAAGACCCAACATAGTAAATACATAATTTCTCCCCAAATTTATCTCTAGATTTGACCCAATTTCAATTAAAATCCTAGGAAGATTTTTTATGGATATAGAAGGCTTATCCTAAAATATTTCTGGAAAGGAAAAAGAATAAGAATAGCTAAAACAATTTTGAAAAACTATGATAAAGTGGGAGGAATCATTCTACCCACTATATAGATTTATATAGCTATAGGAATTAATACAGAGTAGTACTGGCAGAGAGATAGACACGTAGCTTGATGGAACTGATTAGATTACCCATAAGTACCCCCACACAAGTACAGCCAAATAGTTTTTGAGATAGATTCAAACCCAATTCAATGAAGAAAGAGTGATTTTTTTCTACAAATGGTGGTGGAGCAATTGGACATCCATAGGCCAAAAATGAACCTCAGTTTAAACCTCATGTGCTATAAAAAAATCAACTCAAATAGATCATAGATTTAAATATAAAACATAAAGCTACATAGCTTTTTTTGAGACAGAGTCTTGCTCTGTCGCCCAGGCTGGAGTTCAGTGGCTTGATCTTGGCTCACTGGAACCTCCCCCTCCCAGGTTCAAGTGATTCCTGTGCCTCAGCCTCCTGAGTAGCTAGCTGGGACTACAGGCACACACCACCATGCCCGGCTAATTATTTGTATTTTTAGTAGAGACGGGGTTTCACCATGTTGGCCAGGCTGGTCTCAAACTCCTGACCTCAGGTGATCCACCTGCCTTGGCCTCCCAAAGTCCTGGGATTACTGGCATGAGCCACCACGCCTGGCCAAGATACATACTTATGAAAGAAAATGTACCCTAATATCATTAGGACATGGAGGGAGATGAAGAATTCTTAGACATGACACTAAACGCACAATTCGTAGATGAAAAAAGAAAAAAAAACCCTCAACAGTAAAAAATAAAACGTCCAATTGGATAGTGGTTAAAAGACATGAACATTTTTCCCAAAAAAGGTTATACAGGTTCTAAACAATTACATGAAAATATGTTCAACATCATTATCCATTAGGGAAATGCAAATTAAAGCCACAGTAAGATATCGCTCCACACTTAATAGAACAGCTACAATAAAAAGGTGAGGCCAGGGGCAGTGTTTCACACCTGTAATTCCAGCACTTTCACAGGCTGAGGCGGGAGGATTGCTTGAGCCCAGGAGTTCAAGACCAGTCTGTGCAACATAGGGAGACCCTGTCTCTTAAAAAAAATAAATAACAATAATGACAATACCATATTCTGGCAAGGATGCAGAGAACTGGATCTTTCATATATGTGGTGTGAATATAAAGTGGTACAGTCACTCCAGAAAAGAGTTAGGCAGTTTCTTTAAAATACTAAAACATACATTTGCCATACAACCCAGCAATTGTACTCCTGGGAAGTGTACATCCTAAGGAAATGAAAACTTATGTTCACAGTAAGACCTGTAATCAAGTTTTTATAGCAGCTATACTCATCATAGCTAAAATTTGGAAAGTACCAAAATATCCTACAATGGGTTAATGGTTAAACGAATTGTGATACATCTATACCATGGAATCCTACTGAGCAATAAAAATGAAAAATCTACTGATGCATGCAACTACTTAGATAGATCTCAAGAAATTCTACTTGGTTAAAAAAAACTTATCTCTTAATTGTCATGTACTGTATGATTTCCTTTATATAAGTTTCAAAGTGATAAAATTATAGAACTGGAGAACAGATTAGTGATTGTCAGGTGTGGGACACTGCAAAGTTTAGGTGAGGATTGTGAGATGGGTGAGTGGGTGTGACTAGAAAGGATTAGCACATGAGGTTTTTGTGGGGGATCATTATGTAGCAGTTCTTATCTCTATTTTGGTGGTGACTACTTGAATTTACACATGGTGATAAAATTGAATAGCTCTGCACATAGACACATGAGTGCATGTAAAACTATTGAAATCGAAATAAAGTCTGTTGGTTGTATCAATAGTTTCCTGGTTTTGATATTGTACTACTGTTATATGCTACTATGGGGGAAAATGGGTTAAAGGTACACAAAATCTCTGTACTACTTTTGCAACTTTCTGTTAATGTACAATTATTTTAAAATTTTAAAAAATTGTAAAGTTTCCCTTATGAACTGTATGCTCTTCCGTGAAAGAGATAATTAGCCCACAAATATTTGGGGGTATAGGTAAAAGCATTGTAACTAAGGGTTTTGGTTTCCAAACATTCCAAATTGTTCTTTACAGGCAAACCCTGACTGATGTAACTGATAGCATCATCAAAAACTGCCACTCGTTTTCCTCAAGAAACATGAATATTTAATAGATTTAATTTGCATAGGGAATTTATATTCATTTTGTGGAATAATTACTGGTTTAGTTAATAAATCTATATACCTTCCTTTTGCATGCAGAAATCATTTGCCAAAACCTTTTATTTGCAGTTGCATTTTCTTAGTGTCATCATTTGCTTGACTATGGCTTGCAGTTGATATTGTTAGAAGTAATCCAGCAAATTTCAAGATATTAAGGCTTATACTTTTGTTTAATTTTGTCATGCAAAATACTATAGAATATGCTTCCAGAACAGTTTGATCATGTATTTTTAAATTGCAATCCCATATTTAATATATCAAATTATAGTTTATAAATTTAATATTTAAAATGAAAACTCATTCTTTGAAACATTAATGAATTATGTTCATTATGTGACATAATGAATACGTCACATAATATAAATGTGCAATATTATATTTTTGAGTTGTCAGATAATCATTTTGAGCATTGGTATTATTAATTATAGATGCTTAAGGATGATGAAATCCTTAAACTTGGCTAGTATTTAAAGAACGTATTCGTTAATTGTGGTTCTATGGGGAAAAGGGTTTTGTATTTCATGGAATAGTTTGAGCAAAACTGCTAGAGACCAGCTTCTAGCTGCTGTAATAATTTTCAACGCAACACCTCCTTTTCACAGTTCCTGATCATAATAGTCATTTAATTATTGTTTTGCTCATTGGCTAGTATTTTCCTAAATGGGATTTCCCTTAGATTTTTTTGTTTGTTTGTTTTTCTTCACTTTTAAAGCAAATATTCTTTGTATAGAATTTCATATATTTCTGTAGACCTTATATCTTTTTTTTCCCACAGGGCAAGTTCTATCTGTAGACGTTAGACAATAAATTATGAGTACTGTTTTAGCAAACTGTACATCTTTGGCTGTTTTTCCTAATGGTTTTGTGCATGTGTGTCTGTTTTGAATCTTTTCAGGCTAATGAGAGTCAACTTTAAATACGTCTGTTTCTTAATGATTAATTTTGCTGTATTATGACAAGCATTTCTGGATAACTATTTAAAATGAGATACAAATATTACAAATGTAAAGTTTATACTTGTCTTGCTAATCAGATCCTGCTATTCTGTGAAAAACTGCTGATGAATCTCCAAACCTGAGACAATTTATAGTGATTATGCTTGAGATCAACTGCATGGGAAAAGAAAACTTCTTCTTTCATCTTGTTTTTTGCCTTTTAAAAAACAGTGCAGATTACCTACTTCTGAAAGTATGTGGCTATTTGTTAACTAAAATGACTCATACTTGTTCAATATAATTCTAGGTGTAAACATGGCTTGATATTACATGTAACATGTTGGCCATAATCCCCAATATCAACATCTTATTTGTAAATGTCTCTTAACCTGAATTTCTCATCTTATATGACTTCAGTATGTTGATGAGGAGGCTCATGTTTATATAATAGAGCTCTCAAAGTTCATTGGCTCATATATTCAATTTTTCTTAGTATCATGTTACATTCAGGAAATGTAGCAATATGAAAAAAAATGTGAGATGAGTTTCTCTGCTCATTTTTTATTCTGAAATAAAGCAGCTTTTAAAAAATGTTTTTCCAGGCCAGGCACAGTGGCCAGGCATGGTGGCTCATGCCTGTAATCCCAGCACTTTGGGAGGCCAAGGTGAGTGGATCACCTGAGGTCAGGTGTTCAAGACCAGCCTGAACAACATGGTGAAACCCTGTCTTTCCTAAAAATATTTATTTTTAATGTTTTTCCTCTACTATAAGTGGAATTTGTGTTTCACAAGTTAAAAATGATTTTTATCATTGTTGTTCTCTTTTTCTATACAAATAGCTACCTATTTTCTTTCAAATCTGCATTTTGCTAGCTTTTACATTATGTGACGTAGAGATTTCCTTCGGAAGCTGTGGGAATAGAAAATAAAGACAGGAATTTGGTGGGTTGACATAACCCTTGATATATGGGCTACAGTAGCTGGAAAATTCAGTCTATACACTAGGTACAAGATGAATTTTGGAGTATACTTGCTAATTAAAATTTGAGTCTGAAGAATTAGATGAGGGGTGTTCTTAGATGTATTGAATAAGTTACGTTATCCCATCTATATGAATAGCCTTTGGAAATAACCTAAGAAGTGTCTTTTGCTATTAAGTTTGCTCTATAAGAAATTTGTACTATACAATTAAATAATACATGTCAGATAGAAAATATAATAAATTCCAACTTAGCAGACAGTTTATTCAAAAAAATTATTGCAAGGGGGAGAAACTATTGCAATAGGGAGTGGGGTCTATTTTAATAGAGACAACACTCTCACCGTAAGATCTATGAGTATCTCAAGGGTTAGGCAAAAAATATTTTTCTTTTATGGGAGGAATAAACAAGACTAGAAAGAACTTGGTGAGAGGAAGTGGGAAGGCCTGGGGGAAGGAGAGAAGCTTAACCAGTTTGATTAACAGGCAACTTCAAATTGGGTACAAGAGCTCCTAATTGTTCACTAAAACTTCTACACAATATCAAGCACGAATAGTTTTAAGGGAACCACTCTTCAAACTCTTACTTCTATATATACTCTTTGTAAAGTTGATACGCTTAAGAAAATGTCTGTAATGGACATAGAAGTTCTCCTTTCTCATATCCCCTTTCACAAATTTTTCTTCTCTCATTTTACTATTGTCCTTCCTCTTACCCATCCAGAATCTTAATTGTGGTGTGTTACAAGATCTGTTGTAATATGTATCAAAACCTCCAGGGCGCCAAACAAAAGGACAGTTTGAAAATTGGCATCAGTGTTGAGAAAGTGAATGACTCTGAAAGACCAATAACATACTTTTTCAAGTTAGATCTATTCTTGCTTTGCTTTCAACAAAATTGATGGATGACCTTATCAATTTGTAAGTTGATGGATTATTAAGAGTAATTTTTGTGGCTCACTCCTGTAATCCCAACACTTGGGGAGGCAGAGGTGGGCAGATCACCTGAGCCTAGGAGTTCAAGACCACCCTGCGCACAACATGGCAAAACCCCATCTCTACAAAAAATACAAAAAATTAGCTGGGCATGGTGGCATGTGCCTGTAGTCCTAACTACCTGGGAGGCTGAGGTGGGAGGATCGCCTGAGCCCGGGAAGTCGAGGCTGCAGTGAGCTGTGATTGTGCCACTGTACTCCAGCCTGGGCAACAGAGTAAGATCCTGCGTCAAAAAAAGCATAATTTTCATTAAGACATTATAATTCATGGTATATAACTCAAAAATCTATTGCTTTAACAGAACTCCATCTATTCCCATATACTTGGTTTTTTTCAAATAGGTTTATTGAGATATAATTCACACACCATAAAACACTCCTTTAAGTTGTATAATTCAGTGGATTTTAGTGTATTCAGAGTTGTGCAACTGTCATTGCTACCTATTTTCAGAACATTTTCATCTCCCCCAAAAGAAACCCTATACCTTTTCGTAGACACCCACTATTTTCCCCCCTCCCGGCCTCTGGCAATTACCAGTCTACTTTCTATTTCTATGGATTTGCCTTTTTTGGACATTTCATATAAATGGAACTGTAGAATATGTGTTTCATCTGGCTTCTTTCGCCTTACATATTTTCAAGTTTCATCCATGTAGTAGCAGGTGTCAGTACTTTATTCCTTCTTATGACTGAATAGTATTCCATTGTGTAGATATATATCAATTCATTAGTTGATGTACATTTGGGTTGTATCAGTTTTTTAGCTGTTACGTATAATCTTGATATGAATATTCATGTGTAGTTAATCCTCGTTATTCAAGGATTCTTTATTTAAAAATTCACCTACTTGATAATATTTATAACCCCCAAACTCATACTCTTGGCGTCACGCACAGACATGTGCAAAGTGACAACAAATTTGAATCATTCAACATGCACATTCCCAGCTAAGGTCAGACAAGGCAACACTCTTCTATCTTGTTATTTGGACTCTCATACCATAAATGAGTTCCCTTTTCTATGTCTACTTAGTTCCACATTTTTTTTTTTTTTTTTTTTTTTTTGCTGGTGATTTTGCTTCTTAAAGTGGCCCCCAAGCATAGTGTTGAGTGCTGTCTGGTATTCCTAAGTGTGAGAAGGCTGTGATGTGCCTTACAGAGAAAATAAATATATTAGACAAGTGTCATTCAGGCATGAGTTATAGGGCTGTTGGCCATGGGTTCAGTGTTAATAAATCAACAATATATATGAAGCAACATGTCTTTAAACTGAAATACACATATAATAAGGTTACGTATTGATCTGTGGACAAATATGGTGCAACCAGAGATTCACAGTAACCTGTATTTTCCCTGAGGAACAGTGTTTCTGTGTTTCCTCATTCAGCATTTGTGTTGACTTTATAGAATATAAGTACTGCAAATAATGAAGATCGACTGTATATGGTTTCATGTAAACATACATTTTCAGTTCTCTTGGGTGTATACCCAGGAATAGAATTGCTAGGTCATAATGATAACATTGCTTGTTTTGTGAACAAGGTTTCTCAGCGTTTACATCTATAAAAGTGAAAATAGGAATAGAATTTGTGTTGAGTCCTGTCTTATTCTACCAGATGCAAGAAAATGAGATCCTTGTTGGGCTGGTGTGGAACTGGCCCCATGACATACAGGAATGTCACCTTTTGTGACACTTCCATAGACATAACTTCCAAAGACCCCTGAAGAGACATGCCCAAGTGGAAGAAGTCACCACATTCAGGAAAGTCCAAAGCTGTTCAATTATAATTTTCCTAGAGTAGATTGTTTTCTTTGTTCATTATACCAGCTTTCCACCATCTGTCTCACTTTCCTCTTTCCCAGTTCCTAGATGGCTGGTTTATGGGTTTGAATCTAGAGAGTTTAAGCCTTACATAGAAAGTTGATGAGCCTACAAGTGGGTTAAAGCTTAGTGTTTTATTTTTTTTTAAAGTTTCGTGTTTTTTAAAAAAGCATTTTCCTATGAACTGTTGCTTTTTTATTTATTTATTTATTTTGAGATGGAGTCTTACTCTGTCACCCAAGCTGGAGTGCAGTGGCGCGATCTCAGCTCACTGCAACCTACGTCTCCTGGGTTCAAGTGATTCTCCTGCCTCAGCCTCCCGAGTAGCTGGGATTACAGGCGTACACCACAATGCCCATCTAATTTTTTTGTATTTTTAATAGAGACAGGGTTTCACCATCTTGGCCAAGCTGGTCTCGAACTCCTGACCTCAGGTGGTCAGCCCGCCTCGGCCTCCCAAAGTGCTGGGATTACAGGCATGAGCCACCATGCCCGTCTGAACTCTTGCTTTATATTATCTCAATTGTTTACTTCTTCGATAGCATAAATAATTTACTATATAATTAAAAGATTTTAGTGATAGTACATCAAAAAGAGTAGTATCTGCAAACAGAAGCAGTTTTGTGCTTACTTGTAGTAAAGACTGTATCTATAACTGAGTCAGTAAGCATATTCTCCTTTTTAATTACTGCCATGTGCTAATCAAACACTATTTAAAATGCCAGGCATGTTGCTAGGTGCTGTTCATATCTGTTGTCTTACCTTCAGAGAAACCCTGCAAAAAAATACTTAATCTACATTTTGCAATTGAAGATTAAAGAAGTTAAATAACTTTTGGATTGATGCACAGGAAGTGGTAGAGCCAGGTGAATCCAAGTTGGTCTGTCTTTTGGACTCCAAAAGCCATATTTTTCCCATATCTCAGGCTGTTAGCCCTCACCTTTTATATCCTAGTACCCAGCTACTTTATGTGTCCTGCACCCCCCAAACCCAAAAGTGGTGCGTGTGTGAAGTGAAGGTAGAGAGTTTTGTTTTTCTGGATTTGTTTTTTCAGAGCTTTACTCTGACCACCTAGAACCATGCCTGGCACAATATGGGTAATACTTATTGAGTGAATGAAGGAATGCCATGTAAGTTTTGTGAATTTACTGAGGAGTCTCGGGATGGTGCAATAAGGGAACAGTGTGACAGTTGATAAACAAAGGAAGGTTTCTGCTTTTTGGCAAAGATAACATCTGTAAAAAGTAAATAGGCTGAGTAACACTTTCATGGTCAGGACTCCAAAGCTGGACTATAAAAACATTATTCTAATCCATGTTTATCTATCACTTTTTTTTTTTTTTTGGCAGAGTCTCACTCTGTCACCCAAGCTGGAGTGCAGTGGTGCGATCTCGGCTCACTGCAAGCTCTGCCTCCTGGGTTCACGCCATCCTCCTGCCTCAGCCTCCTGAGTAGCTGGGACTACAGGCACCCGCCACCACACCTGGCTAATTTTTTGTATTTTTAGTAGAGACAGGGTTTCACCGTGTTAGCCAGGATGGTGTCGATCTCCTGACCTTGTGATCCACCCGCCTGGGCCTCCCAAAGTGCTGGGATTACAGGCGTGAGCCACTGCACCCGGCCATCTATCACTTCTTACCTGGCTGGCACGCTAGTTTATCCAAACTACTTTATTGTACACGCTTGTTGTGCAGCTTGCTATTAATATAAGGAGGTCATATAATTAGTTATGGTAGTAGATGGTGACCCTTCTCAAACTATGAGGAAGATGTTTAGGTATCCTCAAAGTAAATTCTGCAGAGATCCCAGAGACAGATTAGGAAGTCTCAGAGATGGACAAAAGACTTGAAAGATATTTCAGAGGCTGGGCACGGTGGCTCATATCTTTAATTTCAACACTTTGGGAGGCTGAGGCAGGAGGATCACTTGCGTCCAGGAGTTCGAGACCAGCCTGGGCAACATAGTGAGACCCGATGTCTACAAAAAATAAAAAAATCAGCCAGGCATGGTGATGTGTGCCTGTAGTCCTAGCTGCTTGGGAGGGTAAGGTGGGAGGATTGCTTGAGCCTGGGAGGCTGAAGCTGCAGTGAGCCATGATTGCACCACCGCACTCAGCCTGGACAACAGAGTGAGACCCTGTCTCAAAACAAAAAAAAGATATTTCAGAAAAAAATGTATCCACATAAGCAGTAAACAATGTACAACTCCATTAGTCATCAGAGAAATGCAAATTAAAACCACAGATACCACTGCATTCCTAACAGGATGGCTAAAAAATGAAAATGACAGTTGTAAAGTGGCAGTGAGGATGGAGAGCCACCAGAACTCTTACTGCTAATAGGGATGCAAATTAGTTTAACCACTCTGATAAACTGTTCAGGAATATCTACCAAAGCTGACATATACATATAGATATAGATCTATAGATCTATATATCGATATAGATCTATATCGATATATATATCTTGTGACCTAGCATTTGCATCCCTGGGTATATACCCAACAGAAATGTCTTAACATATGTTCACCCCCAAAAAAAAAATGTACAAGAATGCTTTTAGCAGAATTTTTCATAATAGCCCTAAATTAGAAACAACCCAAATGTCCAACAGTGGCAGAATGACATAAATTAATACTACTGTATTCATACAGTGGAGCACAACAAAGCAATGAGAATGGATGGACCTTTGTTACACAAAAAACACAGATGAATCTCACAAGCATAATGATAAGTGAAAGAAGCCAGGCTTAAAAAACTACCTACTCTATGATTCCATTTATATAAAGTACAAAAACAGTGTAACTAATATATGAAGTTTGAAGTCAAAGTAGTGGTTACTGGTGGGGGAAGGTAGTGAATGGGAGGGGACATGGTGGGAGCTACGGAGGTGCTGGTCATGTTCTGTTTCTTGATCTGGATGCTGGTTAAGTTCACTGAAAATTCATCAAGCTGTACATTTATGATATTTGTAGGAAGGATAGGTATACATTGTCCGAAGGGAAAGAGTGGAGCAGTTTTATTTTGTCAGCTCATGTGGTCTGGCATAAAGATCTGTCTGGGCCATTTAAATATTTATATTTTGCATAATAGGGATCTGACTTGTTCACAAAAGCATTCATTCAGTCTTGGAGAGAACAGGGTGATGAGATACCTGTTCTGTGCCAAATGCTAAGTACTGGGATATGTAAAAATAGAAAGAAAACATAGATATCTTTAAATCTAGTAATCCAGACATAAGATTCTCTTCCTCAGTAGTAAATGCTGAAGAGACAGAGTGACTCAGTGTACAGGTGAATCTGCTTTGTTATCCTTATTGGTTACTTTAAAAATAATGACAGAAGGCATTGGTGCAAAATGTATCTAAAGTTACAATGTAAGTGCCATTTCTAAAGCGTTTGGGAAAAAATTCCACTACTCTATTTGAATTGGCCTTGTGTTGTCTGTGGTGTTTGGCTTTCTCTTGGGTAGCTTAAATTTCCTGCCCATCAGTATAGTAGATTTTATCTATTTTGTTTACTCTTCAGAAATAACTGCCAGGGGATTTTTAAGACTACTGATTGAGGAATGTTTGCCAAATTACCCATTTTTTAGTGTAAAGTCAGTAAGCAATGCTAGCTTTCTGAGGAGCTTCACCAATTTGTCTCTATAATGTGTAGTATTTTTTAACAGTTTTAATATATGAATGAAAATACTACCAAGTTTCTCCTGGATCCCCACCTTTGTTCATTCAGTGATTTTTTTACTGAGCTTTGGAAATGAACCTTTTGTCTTTTTAGTATGATCCTCTCCCCTCATGTCGTTTGAAAATACCCATCTCTTGCATGAGACTAAGAACAATGCTGTCCTGTGGAGTTCTTATAAAATCCAAAGAAAATTTAAGTACTAAGTGGATGATAGTTAAAGGGTTTACAGCTTTTCTTACAGATCCATCAAAGTAGGAAAATCATGAGAAGAGGTGGAGTCAGACATGCCAGACATTCCAAATCTGTCCTGTACAATGTGACCTTAAGTTCCATAAACCTCAGCTTTTCTAGTTGTCAAATGAGGAGAATGATACTGTCCTCATGGGGCTGGTGCAGGGATTAAGGGTGATGATATCTGTGAAGCATCTCAGCTTAGTGCTTAGCACACTGTAGGTGGTCAGTAATTTTCCTGTTTTCTGTTGTGATTTATCCTCTACTAATTCTGGAGTTATCTTTGTCTTGCCTACCTCAATCCATTCTCTGTGATTTCCATTTGTTTATTTTAATTATTTTGTCTTCCTCTTACTTTTTTTCCTAAATAAAGCTACAGGAGAGTAGTTTTTCTGGACTCTGACAAGACGTACATTTTTCTTCTTTTAATAATGTTAAAACAAATGTCCAAAAAACCCTTTAAATAAAAAACCAAACATGTTCAAGGAAGTTACTGTCTTTTCTAAACTCTGTCACCAGGGTGGCTGATAAAATAAATGTTCTACTCATTAGTCTGAGATGCTTATTGAAGACTGCTGATTTAGGAAGTATGGGCCTGCTATGGTGTGAATGTTTATGTCCCCCACCCCAAATTTATATGTTGAATCCTAATTGTTAAGGTGATGGTATTAGAAGATGGTGCCTTTGGAAGGGCTCTGCCCTCGTGAATGGGATTAGTGCTCTTATAAAAGATGCCTTAGAGAGATCACTTGCCCCCTCTACCATGTGAGGACACAGTGAGAAGATGCCATTTATGAACCAGAGAGCAGCCTGCATTAGATACTAGATCTGCTGGTACCTTGATCGTGGACTTCCCAGTCTCTAGACCTATGAGAAATAAATTCCTGTTGTTTGTAGACCACCTAGTCTATGGTATTTTGTTATAGCCAGCCCAAACAGACTAAGACAGGGCCCTTTTATGTTCTGGCTTACCGTATTTAACTATGGCTATTTTACTAGTCAGAACCCCTCTTTTCTCTAGTGTATGTTTCTGTGACTTAGATTTAGTTTGAGGGCATTTTCATGTTTACTTTTTTCTTAAAAATTTTCTCAAGATTATTAACAGATACTAAGTGAACTTCCCTCTTCCATTTCAATTTTATATGGTATCTCTTTTAGATCTTTCTCTTAAAGTAAATGCATTACATTGTATTTTTAAAACATTTTTTGCCTTAATAAACTGCTAACATTTCAGTTAAGAGGAGTTAATAACAGTTTCACCAATGCACATTGAAAATGGTGGGTTCCATTAAGTAGTCAATAATTATTAAAATTAAGCCAAGAATAATGAAAGGGATACAATTACACTAAAGTGATATGTATGTCTTATAAAGATTTCTCTTAAGTGAAAATTGACAATTATTAGACTAGCCATATACAAAATCTGGTATTTTAAAACTAATCTTTACTGGGCGTGGTGGCTCACACCTGTAATCCCAGCACTTTGGAAAGTGGAGGTGGGCAGATCACTTGAGGTCAGGAGTTTGAGACCAGCCTGGCCAACCAACATGGTGAAGCCCTGTCTTTACCAAAAAATACAAAAATTAGCCAGGCATGGTGGCATGGACCTGTAGTCCCAGCTACTCAGGAGGCTAAGGTGTGAGAATTGCTTGAATCCAGGAGGCAGAATTGCAATGAGCCAAGATGGCACCACTGCACTCCAGCCTGGGCAGCAGAGTAAGACCCTGTCTCGAAAACAAAACAAAACAAAAAACTAAACCAAGGGCCAAAGCAGTGTGGTGACAGAGAAATATTTTATATTTTCCCTTAGAGACTTCAGAGTGCTGACTCCCCCCTTCCACCTACCATGTGAGGACGCAGTGATAACACACCATTGATTAATGTCTAAGAATATATTGAGGAAAATACTCCATCAGGCTAACAGGGAAACTGGCACAGTTTTGTTTCCACTATATTTTATTGGTTAGAGAAGTCACAGAGCCCACCTGGTTGGAAGGAGAAAGGATGTAGATCCCACCTCTGGATGGGAGAGATGACAAAAAAATTTCTGGCCATCTTTAATCTGCCACATCATGTAATTTTAAACTTAAACTTTGTTGCCTTAATGTTTGAGTGAGATTGTAGTAGTTGATGCTACTCCATTCCAAAGCAGTACTAAAATCCTACCAGAGGACCAAATGTCCTCTTTAAGTCCCAATTCAGGATACATATGACAGCAGTGAATAATTTGTCACTGTGAATAGGAGACTAAAATAAGGACATATCATGTTCCACAATTTCAGACTATTTGAAATCCAGTCTGGCACTGTTTGTTAAAACAGAATTTTAATATTTTTGTAATCAAAAGATAGGGAAATTATTTCAGGCAGGCTGTTTTTATAATTTCGTTTTGGCATTCTTCTCTTAAGAATGAATAATATTATAAGGAAACAGGTAGTGATTGCCTTTTGAACTATAAAGTGCTTTTCATTTTTAGTAAGAGGTTTATGTCTATAAAATAATCTGAAAAGACAGGTCATCTGCCAACCAGTGGTAGAGTATCCACTGGAAGGCTCAGGACTCCTGAAACACGTCATAAAATTGTCATGTAAGGAAATTCTTGGAGCTGAGTGCAGAGCTAGTTTGATTTCATCATAATAGGCAGATATTGATGGATTAACTTTGAGCATTTCATGAAATAAAACATACTTTGCTGTTTTTGGTTTATAATACATTTTAAAACATTTGATTCTGAAACAAAAATTGTAAAGCTGATATTTGTCTTTCCTTTGATTCTATATGTGACCAGTTTAATTTTTATAATTCAGGGCAATCAAAGAATTTGCTGGGTATCTAGAGTGAATATTTTATCACTTTAGATAATCTAGTCTAATCAAAGGTCTCTTAAGCCCAGTAATAACAGTTTTGGTTATTTTTTTCACAGGTGGGGTAGTGTATCAATCAGGGTCCAGTTAGGAGACAGAAACCAAACAGTAATTTAATGTGTTTCTTTTGACTTTTTAAACATTTTTGTTGGTACAGAGTAGGAGTATATATTTATGGGGTACATGAGATGTTTTGATATAGGCATGCAATGTGTATTAATCACATCATGTAAAATGGGGTATCTGTTCCCTCAAGCATTTATCCTTTATGTTACAAAAAACCCAATAATACTCTTGCAGTTATTTTAAAATGTACCATTAAATTATTATCTGCTATAGTCACCCTGTTGTAATATCAAATACTAGGTCTTTTTCAATAGTAATTTAATTTGAACATGCAAAGTTTAGTATAAGGAATTATTGCCAAGGGGTTGGGATAATTGGCTAGTAAGAATTAGAGAACTATGAAAAATACAGGCATAAGGAACAGCCACTATTCCAAAGGCTGAGATAGAATGCTCAAGGAAGAGGTTTGGCCTTCCTCCTGGCAGCAGTAAGATCTGAACCTTGTTGAAGAGAATATGGCCATGGCTCACCGGATCACAGTGAGGTTCACTGAGGCACCATGCTAGTGGGACTCGTTGGAAATCTGCCCTCTGGAGTCCAGGGGAAGCCATCCTTAGGGACAGACCTCTGAACATGCAGCAAGCTCACTGAGGGGCTGCTGGGGGAAGCCAGTAACAAGGAGAGTACCTTACCAGCAGTGCTCTGCTGCAAAGGCACCTGAAGGGGGTTCCAAGAGAAGCTGCACGTGGAAAGATGCATGCTGCTGGCCACTGTGCACTGCAGATAAACTGCACACACTGCAGGAGCCTGATGAGAAAAACACTGGAACAGGGACAACAGAACCCTTTCTCCTCCATTGCCCCTCCAGTGCCCTTAATGGACAAAGCTTAATGTTGTGCCAGCTGGAAAAATATTCACAGTCAATCTCCTGTAGTGCAGAGCAGGCAATGAAGTGTGGATTTGGAGCTGACAGACAGTAGATTGACAAGTGGCATGAGGAGTGAAGAGATTGTGTATATGACAGTGAGTATAGTTTTGATGACATGTATCAAGCAGCCTCATTCATTATACTTGGCAATGTTTTTATTTCATTTTGCTTTTTTTTTTCCTCCTTTAAGGAGATTCATTCAATACAACTTAGTGGTATAGGGCTTAAGGAAGGAAATGCCCACATTTTTGCTTCATATGACTAGTTGGATAGTGGTGCTACTTATTTTATTCAAATGGATACTATCAAAGGGTCAGGGAGAATAAATGAGTTTTTGACATCTTGCATCTCAGTAACTTTTGAAATATAAATGTTGGTCAGTTAAATATTTTAGTCTAAAGTTTAGGACCACAATTTGAACAAAAGAGAAAAGATTTGAAAATCTTCATCGTTTCGGTAATAGACGAAACTTTGGAAATACCTGTGATTGCTTAAAGAAAGTACATTAAAAGGCCACAATGAAAAAAAATATCATGAGGAACCATTTTTGGTCATGAAAAATGGTCATGAGGAATGATCCTGAGGAACACCTAAATTTAAAGAAAGGATGGAAAGAGACAGAGGAAACCAGGAGGGGAAAGGGAAGTAGAAGAATTATTATCAGAGAATGCTGTCATAGACGCTGAGATCAAAAAGATTTTCTGTGTTGTCAAATGCTATAAAGAAGCCAAATGAGGGAACAACTATAATGTCTGTGGAATTTGGCAACATGGAAACCAGTGTGAACCTTGGCCAGAGCAATTTCGGTATTGCACTGGGGACGAAAGCAAGATTGTAGTAGGCAGAGGAAGGAATGGGGAGTGAGGAAGCAGGGAAAATAAATATAGGATAATTTTCAAATGGCTAGACTGAGAAGAGGAGAGAGAAACAGTCATAGATGCAGGGGCATGTGGAGCAGGGATAGAGATTAAAATGGGAAGGATTCCAGTATCTTTTTTTTTTTTCCTTTTTTGCCAGAAGAGAGAGCTAAGAGGAAAGAAAAGGGTGCACTGATGGACTGAGATCTTTGATAGGCAGCAGGTGGAGGGTGGGCCCCTCTTCCATCAAGACCAAAAGAAAGTCAAGGTACTGATAGAGCTAGGCCTGCAGGCAGGAGAAGGAACCAGAGGATGTCCCTCAGCTGATGGCCTGATTTTCAGCAGGTGGGAGGCAGAGCCACCTGCTGACAATAGGCATGGTGGTAGAGAGATAAGAGAGTTAAGTAATAGCAGGTTAAGAGAGATAAGAGAAATTGCTACGCTGCCTCAAGGCCCCTCCCCCCACCCCCGCTGAGGCTAAATGCAAGGAATTTGTAGCAGCGCTTATCAACACGCAGATATGATTTCTCTCAGCAACACTGAGTAGCCTACAATTGAGGAAAGGAAAATTGTATGGGTGGATTGTGCTAGAGTGAGAAGTATTGCACACAGCAGACATGATGGACAAAGAAATCAAGAGAGATGAAAGTAATAGTAATAGCAAGAGAAAAGACCATGGAGCTGGATGGGGAGGAAGATTTTAGAGGTGCATCAAACATATTCTAATTTGTCAGTCTCCTCACCAGTCACAATAGTTGTCACGACATCACCGTAACAGGGACAATAGTATGGTGAGTAAGAAAAGGAAGTTGATTTCAG
Organism: Nomascus leucogenys; assembly: GCF_006542625.1. NCBI lineage: Eukaryota > Metazoa > Chordata > Mammalia > Primates > Hylobatidae > Nomascus > Nomascus leucogenys. The sequence goes on from NC_044406.1 coordinate 49,619,434, forward strand.
GAGACTTGGGTTCAAATAATGATCCTGCCATTTATTTATTTTGACCTTGTGAAAGTTACCTAACTTCTAAGCAAGGCTGCATTTTTTTTTTCTTTTTCGTTTTCTTTTTTTTGGAGATGGAGTCTCACTCTGTCTCCCAGGCTGGAGTACAGTGGCGCCATCTCCACTCACTGCAACCTCCACCTCCCAGGTTCAAGCGATTCTCCTGCCTCAGCCTCCCAAGTAGCTGGGAGTACAGGTGCACGCCACCACGCCCAGCTAATCTTTTGTGTTTTAGTAGAGACGGGGTTTCACCATGTTGCCCAGGCTGGTCTTGAACTCCTGAGCTCAGGCAGTCCGCCTGCCTTGGCCTCCCAAAGTGCTAGGATTATAGACATGAGCCACCACGCCTGGCTGCCTGAATTTTTACACATAGTAAATGCTCAACAAATATTTAATATGAAGTGATATTTCAAGAAATAAGAAGGTGCAATACAACACATTAGAGATGCCATTCTGGCACAAAGAAACAAGTCAGTACCCGCTCTAATTTTAATTTAATGTTACAATAGCCAGTTTTGATTAGAATATTTTGCTTCACCACATGGTGTTCAAGGTACTGTGGCTGCATAACAAATTACCCCAAAACTTAGTGTCATAAAGCAACTATTTAGTATACTCACAGCTTCTGGGGCTCTGCAATTTAGACAGGGCAAATCTGGGGCGTGAGCCAGAAGACTCGATGGCTAGGGCAGGAATCTTCTAAAGGCTCACTAACTCACATCTGGCCATTGATGCTGGCTGTTGACTGAGAGACTTTAGCTGGGAACTTTGGCTACACTTCGTGTGACTTCTCTATGTGAAAAGGCTTCCTCATAGCATGGCAGCTGAGTTCCAAGGGCAAATATTGAGAGAGACATCCTTTTGCTCAGAATAATGGTCTTGAGATTCATCCCCATGTCTGTTGTATTAGTACTTTTTAAATTGGTTAGTAATGTTCCATTTCATGCATATACCAAAGTTTTTAAGTCCATTTTCTTGTTCTTAGAAATATACCCAAAGGACTATAAATCATGCTGCTATAAAGACACATGCACACGTATGTTTATTGCGGCACTATTCACAATAGCAAAGACTTGGAACCAACCCAAATGTCCAACAAAGACTGGATTAAGAAAATGTGGCACATATACACCATGGAATACTATGCAGCCATAAAAAATGATGAGTTCATGTCCTTTGTAGGGACATGGATGAAACTGGAAACCATCATTCTCAGTAAACTATCGCAAGGACAAAAAACCAAACACCGCATGTTCTCACTCATAGATGAGAATTGAACAATGAGAACTCATGGACACAGGAAGGGGAACATCACACTCCGGGGACTGTTGTGGGGTGGGGGGGAGGGAGGAGGGACAGCATTAGGAGATATTCCTAATGCTAAATGACGAGTTAATGGGTGCAGCAAACCAACATGGCACATGGATACATATGTAACAAACCTGCACATTGTGCACATGTACCCTAAAACCTAAAGTATAATAATAAAATAAAATTTAAAAAAAGAAAAAGAAATATTGGTCGTTTCCAGTTTGGGGCTGAGTAAAGCTGCTTTGAATGTTTGAATGTAAATCTTTTGATTTGGACATATTGTCACTTCTCTCACATAAATGCAAGAGTGCAGTTCCTAGGTCATTAAGAAACTGCCGAACTATTTTCCATAATGGTTGCACTATTTTATGTTACTACCAGTAATGTATGAGAGTTACAGCTTTTCCACATCCTTGCCAATACTTGGTATTGCCATCCTTTTTAATTTTAGCCATTCTGGTGGGTATGTCATGATATTTCTTGTGGTTTTCATTTGCATTTACCTTATGACTAAAAATGTTGCACTTACTGGCCATTCATATATCTTTGTTGAAGTATATCTTCAGATCTTACACCGATGTCTATTTTTCATTGAGGAGTGTGTCTTTTGTATTAAGTTGTAGGAGTTCTTTGTATATTCTGGATACACTTCCTTGGTCAAATATACATATTGCAAATATGCTTTCCCAGTTTGTAACTTTCCCTTTTATATTCTTAATGGAATCTTTAAAAGAGTAGAAGTTTTTCATTTTTATGAAGTCCAGTTTACAGTTATTTTCCTTCATGGTTCCTGATTTTTGTGACCTAAGAAAATTTCACCTACATCAAATTTGTGAAAATTTTCTTTATATTTTCTTGTATAATTATAGTTTTGGCTAGGTTTATGATCCACTTTAGCATAAGAGTTGTATATCGTATGAAGTGTAAGCGTTGAGATTCATGAGCCATTCGCTCCAGCACTATTTGTTGAAATAACCCTATTGAGTTATTTTAGCACCTTTATCAAAAATAATGTGTTGGTCTATTTTCTGCACTTTATATTCTGATCTGTATGTCTATCCTTATATCAGATTCACACTGTCTAGATTATTCTATATTAAGTCTTAAAATCCAGTAGCCAAAATCCTACAATTAGGATTTTGTGTTTAGGCTATTCTAGCTACTTACATTTTCATAAACAATTTAGAGTAAATTTGTCAATTTCTGCAATGAAGCATGAGATTTTGATTGGCATTACTTTTAATCTATATATTAATTTGGGGACTATGGAAATCTTAACCATATTGAGTCCTCCAATCCATGAACACGATTCCATTTATGTAGATGTTTTTTACATTCTCCCAGAAAATATCTTTGTAGTTTTAAGAGTAGATATTTTATTCATATTTCATTACATTTATTGTTATGGCCTCATGTTTTTGATGCTATGGTAAATAGTATTATTTTTAAATTTTTAATGATTATTGATAGTATATAGAAATACAGTTGATTCTTGTATATTGATCTCATATTTGGCAACCTTGCTAAATTTACTTATTCTAGTGACTTAAAAAAAATCCTTAAGATTTTCTGTTTGAACAATTGTGTTATTTTATTTCTGTCCATTCTGTATGCTTTTTATTTCTTTTTCTGACCTTAATGCCCTAGCTAGGACATTCAATTCAGTGATCTTAGGGAGTAAACCAGTCTCTTACCATTAAGCATTGTCTGCAGGGTTTTTTTTTAATGCCCTTTATTAGATTCAAGAATTTGTTTTATCGTCCTAATTTGTTGAATTTTTATTATGGATAACTGTTGAATTTCTTAGAATGCTTTTTTTCTGAATTGAGTTTTTTGTATAGTTCTCCTTTATTCTGTTACTTACATTGATTGAATTTTGAATGCTAAAGTAACCTTGCATTCCTAGGATAAACTCTACTTGGTCATGGTTTATTAGATTTTTTATATACCCACGTGGTAAAAATACTAATATTTTACAAGATTTTTGCATCAGTGGTTATGATGGTTATTGCTTTCTAGTTTTCTTTTTAAAGTTTCTGCTGGCTTTGGTATCAGTAGAGTCAGGTTTACTGGTCTCATATAATTAGCTCATTATTTTCTCGAAATGTCTGTATTGGATTGCTATTACTTTTTCTTAGTGTATTGTGGAATTCACCAGTGTCACTATCTCCTGGGCCTGGGATTTTCTTTGTGGGGATATTTTAAATTATACATGTAATTTCTGTAATAAATTTAGGGCTATTCAGATTTTCTATTTTTTCTTGTGATAGTTCTTGTAATTTGAGTGTTTCAAGGAATTTGTCAGCTTCATTTTATTTGTTGGATATATTGGTATATCTTTATTATATTTCTTATAATTTTCTTGTCTGACATATCTGTACTGATGTCTCCCCTTTCATTGCTGATATTGATAACTTTTGTCTTCTCTCATTTTCCTTGATCATTAAAATCTTTCCAATGGAATCTTTCAAAGAGCAGAAGTTCTTAATATTGACAAACTCCAGTTTATCATTTTTAGCTAGAGGTTTATTATTTTCATTGATCATACATTGAACAAGCTTTTGGTATCATTAACTTTATTGTTTGTTCATTTTCTGGGTCATTTCTATCACTGTTTTAATAAAGTCCAATTTGTCGATGTATTGTTTTATGAATTGTACTTTCAGTGCTCCTTCTAAGAAATCTTTGCCTAATCCAAGGTTGGAAAGCTTTTCTCCTTTTTTTAATAGAAATTTAATAGTTTTAGGTTTTACATTTAGGTCTTTGGTCCATTTTGAGTTAATTTTTAGATATTTTGTGAAGTCTGGATACAAGTTGTCTTTTTTTTTTTTTTTGGTCTTGTCTTTTTTTTTCCATATATATAGTTGTTCTAGCATCATTTGTTGAAAAGATTATCTTTTCTCCATTGAATTTCCCCTTGCAATTTTGTTAAAATTTGTACATACCTGTGTGGGTATGTTTCAAAACTCTATATTGTTTCATAGGCTTATTGTTCTGTCTTTAGGGTAATACCACACTATCTTGATTACAGTAATTTTATGTGTCTTTGGATTTTTTAAAAAATAGAGACAGGGTATCGCTCTGTTGCCTAGGCTGGAGTGCAGTGGGGTGATCTCGGCTCACTGTAATCTTGACCCCTCGGGTTCAATCAATCCTCCCACCTAAGCCTCCCGAGTAGCTGGAACTACAGGCGTGCACCATCACACCTGGCCAATTTTTGTATGTTTTGTAGAGATGGGGTTTCACCATGTTGCCCAGGCTGGTCTTGAACTCCTGGGCTCAAACAATCCACCCACCTCAGCCTCCCAAAGTGCTGGGATTACAAGTGTGAGCCACTGCACCCAGCCCTGTAGTTTTATACATCTTGAAATCAGGTGTCAGTGTCCCAACCTTGTTCTACTTTATCAAAATTGTTTGCACTTTTCTAGGTCCTTTTCATATGAATTTTAGAATTAGTTTGTCCATTTCAGCAAACACACACACACACACACACACACACACACACACACACACACACAAGGCCTCCTGGGATTTTTATTGGGATTATGTTGAATACAGGTAGTCCTCACCTTGCATGGCACTATGTTAAATGAAACGTGCATATTGAAACCAAGGCCTCACCATGCACAGTTCCAATATGCATGTTTCAGTTAACCCAGTACTAGTACTGTGCAAAGAAAGTATGGCCTATATGTAGAATAATTTGGGGGAGAACTGACATATTAATGATACTGAGTCTTCCAACCCATCAACCCAATATCTTTCTTTTATTTGTATCTCTCATATATCTCTCAGCAGCATTTTATAGTTTTTAGTATAAATGTTTTTTCAACCTTTTGTAAGAATTTTTCTCTGTATTTCATATATTTGATGCTATTATAAAATTTTTCTAGTTTCAATATCCTTTTTTAAACTTCTGGAATATATAAATACAACTGATATACAATTGTATATCAGTCTTGTATTCTACAGTCTTAGGAAACTCAGAACACATTGAGCTCCCTAGTCAAAAAATTCAGAATGCTCCAAAATCTGAAACTTTTTTAGTGCCTGTATGATATCACAACTGGAATATTCCATAGCTAATACCTAAATCCAAAACACTTCTGGTCCCAAGGACTTTGGATAAGAGATATTCAACCTGTAGTTCTAATAGCTTTTTTGTAGACTCTCTCTGATTTTCTCCGTGGATGATTATATGTCAGTTATGTCATCTTGAATACAATCAGCATTAATTACATCATCCTTTCCAAATCTGGATTCCTCTCGTTTGGTCTTCTGGCCTTATTGCACTGACTGGCTAGACGTCTCCTCCAGTATAATGTTGAATAGAAGTCATGATAGCGAATGTTTTCTTATTCCTTATCTTAGAGAAAAAAACATTAGATTTTTTACCATTAAGTATTAATATTAGCTGTAGGTTTTTGTGGATGGCCTTTTTGAGGTCGAAGAAGTTTCTTTCTATTCTAAGTTTGCTGAGAATTTTCAGTAGGAATGGATGTTGGATTTTGTCAAATGCTTTTTCTGCATTTATTGAGATGACCTTTTTAGTTTATTGACATGAATTATATTGTTTAATTTTGTAGTGATCAACCAACCTGTATTCTAAAAACTGCATATTGGCCTCTAATTTTCTTTTGTTATAATGTCTTTAACTGGTTTTGATATCAAGGTAATGCTGAGCTCGTAGAGTGAATTAGAAAGTGTTCCTTTTCAATTTTGGGGGAAAGGTTTGTGTAGATGTGGTATTATTTCTTCATGTTTGGTAGAGTTCATCTTGGCCTGAAGTTTTCTTTGAAGGACGATTTTTAACTAAAAATTCTATTTTTTATAGTTATAGGAATATTCAGTTTATTTCATCTTAAGTGAGGTTTGGTTGTTTCTTTCATGAAATTTGTCTGTTTTACCTAAGTGGATAAATTTATTGGCATGGAGTTGTTTGTAACATTTATTATTCTTGGTATATCTGTAAAACCTTTAGTGATGTTACCTTTCTTTGTCCTTAATATTATTAGTTCATGTGTTTTCTCTCTTTTTTTTTTTTTCCGAGCAGCCTGGCTAGAGGTTTATCAATTCATTCATCTATTTCAAGAACCCGTTTTTTGTTTCATTTATTTTTTCTGTTGATTTACTTTTTCCTATTTTATTTATTTCAACTTTGGTCTTTATCTTTTCCTTTCATGGGCTTATTTTCTTTAATTTTCTCATCTTCTAGTTTATTAAGTTGGAGACTAAGATCAAGTTAGTTAATAGTATTGTTGCTTTCCTATATCCTCATTGATTTTCTGCCTACTTGTTTTATGAATTATAATTTTGGATTTGTCTGTTCATATACTTTTATCACTTTTGTCTTTTATGTATTTTGAAGTTCTGTTATTAGATACTTATACATTTAGGATTATTATGTCCTCTTGATGAGTTGACTGTGTTATTATCATGAACTGATCTTTTTTCTTCGTTCTTTATGCAGTGTATCCTTTTTTCTGAATTAAAAAATTTTGTTTTTTGGCTGGGCACAGTGGCTCATGCCTTTAATCCCAGCAGTTTCGGAGGACGAGGTGGGTGGATCACTTGAGCTCAAGACTAGCCTGGGCAACATGGCAAAACCCTGTCTCTACAAAAATATAAAAATAAGCCAGGCATGGTGGTGTGCACCTGTAATCCCAGCTACCTGGGAAGTTGAGGTGGGAGGATCATTTGAGTGTGGGAGGCGGAGGTTGCAGTGAGCGGAGATTACACCACTGCACTCCATACTGGGCAACAGTGCCAGATCCCGTCTCAAAAAAAAAACTATGTTTTTATCACTGGTTTTATGCAATTTGTTGATAATCCGCCTTAGTGCCTTTTTTTATTTGTATTTTAATTTGCTTGAGATTCTTTGAGCTTCCATGTCTGTGGGCTTATAGTTTACATAACATTTGAAAATTTTTTGGACTTTATTTCTTCAGGGTATTTTTCTTCTCCATTTGTCTCTTCTCTCCTTTGAAGGGCTCCAGTTACATGTATGTTAGACCCCTTTATATTGTCCCATGTGTCATTAAGCTTCTGTATTTTAATTTTATACTTTTTCATGCATTGTCTAACCTTAGTTCATCCAGTGAGTTTTTCATTTGAGATAACATATTTTTTTAATTCTAGAAGCTCCATTTTGTTCCTATTTATTTTTTGTATTTCTTTTCTCATTATATCCATGCTTTCTTTTAAATCTTTGAGCATATTTGTAAGCTATTTTGAAATTCCTGCCTTGTAATGCCTACATAGCTATCATTTATAGGTCTATTTGTATTGACTAGTTTTTCTTTTGGTTATATTTTACAATTTGCTGCTTTCTTCATTAGTCAGTATCTAAAATAGCCATTATTTTAGTGCCGAATTTAGCTCCACTACTTAGGTGTGAATTATCCTTAGCATTTCAGTGAGGTCTCTCTACTGTGTCTGGTTAGAACTCCAATATCTCCCTGCTCTTTTTGACCAGCCTCATGGAGTTTCAAGTTATGCAAGGACAAATTATTATTAAAGTATTGTTGGGACTTTTTTTATACCTCAGTCCCTTCTTTTCAGTACCCTCTCCTGAACATTCCATCTCCCTCATCCTCCCCAAACCATAATCTCTGTTTTCTCTACTCAGTGACACTGCATGCACTGCTTTGCTTCCCCTCCCGGTGCTGTATACTGGAAATTGCTTCCAGGAAGAAGCCAGGCTTTCATTTGGTACTCATTCCATTCATTTCCCTTTCCATAGGAATCACAATCTTTTATTGCCTATTGTCTCAGTGCCTGATAATATTTGTTTCATACATCCTATTCAATTTTCTAGTTCAGTGGGTAAAGAAAGTCCTATTCCAATTCAATTTGCATGATTAGAAGCTCTTTTTTTCCCTTCAAAATTTTTATTTGCATTTCTTTTTTTTATTATTATACTTTAAGTTCTAGGGTACATGTGCACAACGTGCAGGTTTGTTACATATGTATACATGTGCCATGTTGGTGTGCTGCACCCATTAACTCATCATTTACATTAGGTATATCTCCTAATGCTATTCCTCCCCGCTCCCTCCACCCAACGACGGGCCCCGGTGTGTGATGTTCCCCAGCCTGTGTCCAAGTGTTCTCATTGTTGAATTCCCACCTATGAGTGAGAACATGCGGTGTTTGGTTTTTCGTCCTTGCGATAGGTTGCTGAGAATGATGGTTTCCAGCTTCATCAGTGTCCCTACAAAGGACATGAGCTCATCCTTTTTCATGGCTGCATAGTATTCCATGGTGTATATGTGTCACATTTTCTTAATCCAGTCTATCATTGATGGACATTTGGGTTGGTTCCAAGTCTTTGCTATTGTGAATAGTGCCGCAATAAATATACGTGTGCATGTGTCTTTATAGCAGCATGATTTATAATCCTTTGGGTATATACCCAGTAATGGGATGGCTGGGTCAAATCATATTTCTAGTTCTAGATCCTTGAGGAATCGCCACACTGTCTTCCACAATGGTTGAACTAGTTTACAGTCCCACTAACAGTGTAAAAGTGTTCCTGTTTCTCCACATCCTCTCCAGCACCTGTTGTTTCCTGACATTTTAATGATCACCATTCTAACTGGTGTGAGATGGTATTTCATTGTAGTTTTGATTTGCATTTCTCTGATGGCCAGTGATGCTGAGCATTTTTTCACGTGTCTTTTGGCTGCATAAATGTCTTCTTTTGAGAAGTGTCTGTTCATATCCTTCACCCACTTTTTGATGGGGTTGTTTGTTTTAATCTTGTAAATTTGTTTAAGTTCTTTGTAGATTCTGGATATTAGCCCTTTGTCAGATGAGTAGATTGCAAAAATTTTCTCCCGTTCTGTAGGTTGCCTGTTCACTCTGATGGTAGTTTCTTTTGCTGTGCAGAAGCTCTTTAGTTTAATTAGATCCCATTTGTCTATTTTGGCTTTTGTCGCCATGCCTTTTGGTGTTTTAGACATGAAGTCCTTGCCCATGCCTATGTCCTGAATGGTATTGCCTAGGTTTTCTTCTAGGGTTTTTATGGTTTTAGGTCTAACATTTAAGTCTTTAATCCATCTTGAATTAATTTTTATATAAGGTATAAGGAAGGGATCCAGTTTCAGCTTTCTACATATGTCTAGCCAGTTTTCCCAGCACCATTTATTAAATAGGGAATCCTTTCCCTATTTCTTGTTTTTGTCAGGTTTGTCAAAGATCAGATGGTTGTAGATGCATGGGATTATTTCTGAGGGCTCTGTTCTGTTTCATTGGTCTATATATCTGTTTTGGTACCAGTACCATGCTGTTTTGGTTACTGTAGCCTTGTAGTATAGTTTGAAGTCAGGCAGCGTGATGCCTCCAGCTTTGTTCTTTTGGCTTAGGATTGACTTGGCAATGCGGGCTCTTTTTTGGTTCCATATGAACTTTAAAGTAGTTTTTTCCAGTTCTGTGAAGAAGGTCATTGGTAGCTTGATGGGGATGGCATTGAATCTATAAATTACCTTGGGCAGTATGGCCATTTTCACGATATTGATTCTTCCTATCCATGAGCATGGAATATTCTTCCATTTGTTTGTGTCCTCTTTTATTTTTTTGAGCAGTGGTTTGTAGTTCTCCTTGAAGAGGTCCTTCACATCCCTTGTAAGTTGGATTCCTAGTTATTTTATTCTCTTTGAAGCAATTGTGAATGGGAGTTCACTCATGATTTGGCTCTCTGTTTGTCTGTTATTGGTGTTTAAGAATGCTTGTGATTTTTGCACATTAATTTTGTATCCTGAGACTATGCTGAAGTTGCTTATCAGCTTAAGGAGATTTTCGGCTGAGACGATGGGGTTTTCTAAATATACAATCATGTCATCTGCAAACAGAGGCAATTTGACTTCCTCTTTTCCTAATTGCATACCCTTTATTTCTTTCTCCTGCCTGATTTCCCTGGCCAGAACTTCCAACACTATGTTGAATAGGAGTGGTGAGAGAGGGCATCCCTGTCTTGTGCCAGTTTTCAAAGGGAATGCTTCCAGTTTTTGCCCATTCAGTATGATATTGGCTGTGGATTTATCATAAATAGCTCTTATTATTTTGAGATACGTCCCATCAATACCTAATTTATTGAGAGTTTTTAGCATGAAGGGCTGTTAAATTTTGTCAAAGGCCTTTTCTGCATCTATTGAGACAATCATGTGGTTTTTGTCTTTGCTTCTGTTTATATGCTGGATTACATTTATTGATTTGCATATGTTGAACCAGCCTTGCATCCCAGGGATGAAGCCCACTTGATCATGGTGGATAAGCTTTTTGATGTGCTGCTGGATTCAGTTTGCCAGTATTTTATTGAGGATTTTTGCATCAATGTTCATCAGGGATATTGGTCTAAACTTCCCTTTTTTTTGTTGTGTCTCTGTCAGGCTTTGGTATCAGGATGATGTTGACCTCATAAAATGAGTTAGGAAGGATTCCCTCTTTTTCTATTGATTGGAATAGTTTCAGAAGGAGTGGTACCAGCTCCTCCTTGTACCTCTGGTAGAATTCGGCTGTGAATCTGTCTGGTCCTGGACTTTTTTTGGTTGGTAGGCTATTAACTATTGCCTCAATTTCAGAGCCCGTTATTGGTCTATTCAGGGATTCAGCTTCTTCCTGGTTTAGTCTTGGGAGGGTGTATGTGTCCAGGAATTTATCCATTTCTTCTAGATTCTGTAGTTTATTTGCATAGAGGTGTTTATAGTATTCTCTGATGGTAGTTTGTATTTCTGTGGGATTGGCGGTGATATCCCCTTTATCATTTTTTATTGCATGTATTTGATTCTTCACTCTTTTCTTCTTTATTAGTCTTGCTAGCAGTCTGTCAATTTTGTTGATCTTTTCAAAAAACCAGCTCCTGGATTCATGGATTTTTTGAAGGGTTTTTTATGTCTCTATCTCCTTCAGTTCTTCTCTGATCTTAGTTATTTCTTGCCTTCTGCTAGCTTTTGAATGTGTTTGCTCTTACTTCTGTAGTTCTTTTAATTGTGATGTTAGGGTGTCAATTTTAGATCTCTCCTGCTTTCTCTTGTGGGCATTTAGTGCTGTAAATTTCCCTCTACACTCTGCTTTGAATGTGTCCCAGAGATTCTGGTATGTTGTGTCTTTGTTCTCATTGGTTTCAAAGAGCATCTTTATTTCTGCCTTCATTTTGTTATGTACCCAGTAGTCATTCAGGAGCAGGTTGTTCAGTTTCCGTGTAGTTGAGTGGTTTTGAGTGAGTTTCTTAATCTTGAGTTCTAGTTTGATTGCACTGTGGTCTGAGAGACAGTTTGTTATAATTTCTGTTTTTACATTTGCTGAGGAGTGCTTTACTTCCAACTATGTGGTCAGTTTTGGAATAAGTGTGATGTGGTGCTGAGAAGAATGTATATTCTGTTGATTTGGGGTGGAGAGTTCTGTAGATGTCTATTAGGTCCACTTGGTGCAGAGCTGAGTTCAATTCCTGGATATCCTTGTTAACTTTCTGTCTCATTGATCTGTCTAATGTTGACAGTGGGGTGTTAAAGTCTCCCATTATTATTGTGTGGGAGTCTAAGTCTCTTTGTAGGTCTCTAAGGACTTGCTTTATGAATCTGGGTGCTCCTGTATTGGGTGCATATATATTTAGGATAGTTAGCTCTTCTTGTTGAATTGATCCCTTTAGCATTATGTAATGGCCTTCTTTGTCTCTTTTGATCTTTGTTGGTTTAAAGTCTATTTTATCAGAGACTAGGATTGCAACCCCTGCCTTTTTTTGTTTTCCATTTGCTTGGTAGATCTTCCTCCATCCCTTTATTTTGAGTCTATGTGTGTCTCTGCACGTGAGATGGGTTTCCTGAATACAGCACACTGATGCATCTTGACTCCTTATCCAATTTGCCAGTCTGTGTCTTTTAATTGGAGCATTTAGCCGATTTACATTTAATGTTAATATTGTTATGTGTGAATTTGATCCTGTCATTATGATGTTAGCTGGTTATTTTGCTCATTAGTTGATGCAGTTTCTTCCTAGCATCGATGGTCTTTACAATTTGGCATGTTTTTGCAGTGGCTGGTACCAGTTGTTCCTTTCCATGTTTAGTGCTTCCTTCAGGAGCTCTTGTAGGACAGGCCTGGTGGTGACAAAATCTCTCAGCATTTGCTTGTCTGTAAAGGATTTTATTTCTCCTTCATTTATGAAGCTTAGTTTGGCTGGATATGAAATTCTGGGTTGAAAATTCTTCTCTTTAAGAATGTTGAATATTGGCCCCCACTCTCTTCTGGCTCGTAGAGTTTCTGCCAAGAGATCCGCTGCTGGTCTGATGGGCTTCCCTTTGTGGGTAACCCGACGTTTCTCTCTGGCTGCCCTTAACATTTTTTCCTTCAACTTTGGTGAATCTGACAGTTATGTGTCTTGGAGTTGCTCTTTGTGAGGAGTATCTTTGTGGTGGTCTCTGTATTTCCTGAATTTGAATGTTGGCCTGCCTTGCTAGGTTGGGGAAGTTCTCCTGGATAATATCCTGCAGAGTGTTTTCCAACTTGGTTCCATTCTCCCCATCACTTTCAGGTACACCAATGAGACGTAGATTTGGTCTTTTCACATAGTCCCATATTTCTTGGAGGCTTTGTTCGTTTCTTTTTACTCTTTTTTCTCTAAACTTCTCTTCTAGCTTCATTTCATTCATTTGATCTTCAGTCACTGATACTCTTTCTTCCAGTTGATTGAATCGGCTACTGAAGCTTGTGCATTTGTCACGTAGTTCTTGTGCCATGGTTTTCAGCTCCATCAGGTCATTTAAGGACTTCTCTACGTTGGTTATTCTAGTTAGCCATTCGTCTAATCTTTTTTCAAGGTTTTTAGCTTCTTTGCGATGGGTTCAAACTTCCTCCTTTAGCTCAGAGAAGTTTGATCGTCTGACGCCTTCTTCTCTCAACTCGTCAAAGTCATTCTCCGTCCAGCTTTGTTCCGTTGCTGGCGAGGAGCTGCGTTCCTTTGGAGGGGGAGAGGCACTCTGATTTTTAGAATTTTCAGCTTTTCTGCTCTGTTTTTTCCCCACTTTGTGGTTTTATCTACCTTTGGTCTTTGATGATGGTGATGTACAGATGGGGTTTTGGTGTGGATGTCCTTTCTGTTTGTTAGTTTTCCTTCTAACAGTCAGGACCCTCAGCTGCAGGTCTGTTGGAGTTTGCTGGAGGTCCACTCCAGACCCTGTTTGCCTGGGTATCAGCTGCAAAGGCTGGAGAACAGCGAATATTGCTGAACAGCAAATGTTGCTGCCTGATTGTTCTTCTGGAAGCTTCATCTCAGAGGGATACCCAGCCATGTGAGATGTCAGTCTGCCCCTACTGGGGAGTGCCTCCCAGTTAGGCTGCTCAGGGGTCAGGGACCCACTTGAGGAGGCAGTCTGTCCGTTCTCAGATCTAAAACTCCATGCTGGGAGAACCACTACTCTCTTCAAAGCTGTCAGTCAGGGACATTTAAGTCTGCAGAGGTTTCTGCTGCCTTTTTTTTGTCTATGCCCTGCCCCCAGAGGTGGAGTCTACAGAGGCAGGCAGGCCTCCTTGAGCTGCGGTGGGCTCCACCCAGTTTAAGCTTCCTGGCTGCTTTGTTTACCTACTCAAGCCTCAGCAATGGCGGGCACCCCTCCCCCAGCCTCGCTTCCACCTTGCAGTTCAACGTCAGACTGCTGTGCTAGCAATGAGCGAGGCTCCGTGGGCATGGGACCCTCCAAGCCAGGCACAGGATATAATCTCCTGGTGTGCTTTTTGCTAAGACCATTGGAAAAGCGCAGTATTAGGGTGGGAGTGACCCGATTTTCCAGATGCCATCTGTCACAGCTTCCCTTGGCTAGGAAAGGGATTTCCCTGAACCCTTGCACTTCCTGGGTGAGGCGATGCCTCGCCCTGCTTTGGCTCACGCTTGGTGGGCTGCACCCACTGTCCTGCACCCACTGTCCGACAAGCCCCAGTGAGATGAACCCGGTACCTCAGTTGGAAATGCAGAAATCACCCATCTTCTGCATCGCTCACGCTGGGAGCTGTAGACTGGAGCTGTTCCTATTCAGCCATCTTGGAACCGCCCCCCTAGAAGCTCTTATCATGAGTTTTAATGTGATTTTAAAGAATCTTAATTCTAATGATATTACTTTCAAATAGAGACAGACTATCACAGAGTTTTGTCTAACAAAGCTAACATTTATTTAGCATTTCAGTGATGTGAGACACCTTGCTAAGAGGTGTCTCAGTTCCCATTATAATCCTATTATAAAGGTGCCATGTTATGCCTATTTTACAGAAAGAAGGACTAAAGCTCAAAAACGGTTAAGTGACTTGTTCAAGCTCACATATCAGTTGAGTAAATGGCAAAACCTAGATTCAAACTCAGTCTTGTCAAACTGCCAAGGCCTTGTTTATCATCACCATGTGCTATGGTTTGGATGTTCCTGCCAAAACTCATGTTGAAATTTAATTGCCATTGTAACAGTATTGGGTGCTGGATCCTTTAAGAGGTGATTGGCCTGGCACAGTGGCTCACACCTGTAATCCTGGCACTTTGGGAAGCCGAGGTGGTTGGATCACCTGTGGTCAGGAGTTCGAGACCAGCCCGGACAACATGGTGAAACCCTATCTCTACCAAAAATACAAAAATTAACGGCATGGTGGCAGACACTTGTAATCCCAGCTACTTGGGAGGCTGAGGCAGGAGAATCGCTTGAACCTGGGAGGTGGAGGTTGCAGTGAGGTGAGATCATGCCACTGCACTCCAGCCTGGGTGATAAGAGTGAAACTCCATCTCAAATAAATAAATAAATAAATAAATAAATACATAAAGAGGTGATTAGGTCATGAGGAATCCTCCGTCATGAATGGATTGATGTTGTTATCACGAGAGTGGGCTAGTTATTGCAGGAGTGGGCTCCTGATAAAAGAATGAGCTTGGGCCCATTTTCTCTCTATGTCTTGTGCTTGGTTGCCCTTCTGCAATGGGATGAGCCTTACCAGATGCTCATGCCATGCTCTTGAACTCCTCAGCCTCCACAACAGTGAGCCAAATAAACCTGTTGTTTATAAATTTCCCAGTCTGTGGGTTTCTGTTGTAATAGCAGAAAACAGACTAAGATACCATAGTATGCTGCTTTGAAGTGGGCGGGCAGCTGGGACAATTAAGGAATCAGCTTCAGTACTAAGTGTCTGGGATGCAATGCTTTGGGGGCCCATTTTCAGGTTTTGTACAGCAGTCTTTCTTGGGTCACATTTTCACTGCCCTTTACTTCAAAAGGTCAAGTCAGACATCTTTTAAGCAACATTTATGGGTAGGTTCTGATGGTATCTTCCTTATATCTGCATATGATTAGAAATCTAAGAGCATTTGGGAACCTTGTCACTGACCATCTTTTTTATTGTAACTCTACATTAAAGTGGGGTGTTTTTTGTTGTTGTTGTTGTTTGACAATGATAAGGTACCATGGGAGCAGAATTACATTACTGGAAAAGTGGTGGCTAGGTTTATAAAAGCAAAACAGTCAATGATATTCTCAGTCTCCAATTACTTCAAAATAAAAAGATTTTTAAGAAAAATTTACCTAAAATAATTAGTCTTTTTTCTGTTTAGCCACCAGCTTCCTATATTCTTAGATTATTTTATTTTGATTTTGGGGGGTTTTTTATTGTGATTTAATTTTTTATAATCATGTAAAACACTTACATGGTTCCAAAGGCAAACTATAAAAGTATATTCAAAGAAGTACGTTTTCTATCCCTGTTCCCACCCTCCTTCATAAGTAATCATTTTCATTAGCTTTCAGTTTATACTCATTGTCTTTGCTTTAAAATTGTAAATATTGTAGCTGTGTGTGTTTTCACATACACATACATGCACACACATTTCCCTCTTTCTTGGACAAAAGGTGGCATATTCTACACACTATTCTACATCTTCTTGTTTTATTAAGTCGTAGATACTCTGGAGTTCACTCAATAGCAGGGTATTAAGATTGTCCTTTTTTCTTTTTAAAGCTCCAGGATATTCCACTGGATTTAAATTTTTCAAAATCTCATTTGATAAGCATTTATTGTCTACTGTGTGTGTCATCTGTCAAGGGTAGTGCATAGCATTGTAGGGTAAACAGAAATAAACAACATATAGTCTTCACCCTCAAGAAACTTACAGAATTTTAAAATACTTTTAAAAATGTGTACCTCTCACAGTAGCTGATCCAGTAACAATTATTTTTATTTTTACCCATCTCCTTTTTAGAGAACAGAGTAAAAATTTTTTTGCCATCTATTGTTTGTTATATTTAATGTCATTTCAGTAGTATTTATAAGCATTCTAGGAACACATCCCAACATTTAAAATACTTAGATATATGATTGTAAAGTGTGAGGCAGAGAAGTACATCATATGAATGTATGCTATTTCTAAATACTTGCTATTAATTTTAGTCCCTTTAAAGTCAGAATATACCAGACAGTCCGAATTACTATAATTATACCATCCTTTTAAAAACTTGGCACCTCTTTATTCCCAATATTACTCCAACCATTATCATTGTAACAGGTTCCTGTTCTGTACCTCACTCATATCTGTACTCTTCTCCAATATTCCTTATTTCTTTAACATCCATACCTCATAAGGTGCTGAACTTTTCTTTGAAGACTTAGGAATTGGGGCTGTGGGGGTACTAGCCTAGACTTATTGAAAGCAGCTCACCTGTGGTACTTTGTCACAGGAGTGGGTATATCTGTGCTAGGTATTGTCCTTCCTATCTCTTTGTTGGCTCTTAGGGGCACTCTGTCTCTCAGGGTCCTGAGTCTGACTTTGCATCTTTGAATATGGTGTCTCTCCTTAAAGTCATCTTGGTTACACCTTGGGTTTTCCTTTTCTTTGCCTGTCCTCCAGTAGTGGCCCTGAAGCCTATCCGTGTTATCGTTTGGCTACTCCTGGCTCTTCCATCCTGGACCTGTTAACCTAGTTGCTCTTGAACTCTGCATATAATGCCCCCTTCCCTTTCTCTTTCCCCTTTCCCCAGTTGCTCTTTAGGTTTTCTAATTTCTTTCCTCACACTATGTATGGCTTTAGTCAAGCGTAACCCTTGTCCCTAAATCCACAAATATAAAGCAAGGACATGTTACTTGTCTAGTTTTCCTAGAGAAGGAAACTTTTCAGGTCTTTGTATGCTTCCTCATACAATTGTAGGTTGCAGCAAGGTTAAATGGCTGAAAAGCAGTGAAGGAACATGTTCGAGAAGTTTTGTATGATTTCACTACATGAATGTAGATGTGGTAATCTAGCACCTACTGTACTACTTAAAGCATTTCCTACAGTGAAGGCTTCTGAGAAAATAAATACTATTCCTGAAGTAGCCTCACAAAAAAACCTTTTTTAATTCAGAAAATTGATTCCATGTTCACAAACTCAGCATTTTCTCTCATGAGGCATCGCAACTAATGACATTAATGAGAGCCATGCCATATTTTTTAAAACAAAGGATAAAAATGGGCGAAACTGAGAATTTTAAAAGGGAGTTGTTTCCAGTAGTCTGTTTGAACATTGTAATTAACCAAGAAATAAAACAGAAAAGGCCATTTTAATTGTGTTTTTTAGTACTCCATTAACAGTGCATCAAGCTCCTTATGAATTGAGACAGTATAAAATGAGTGCTTATGTTAAAGTAGTAAAGCCATCAGTCTGCAGTACAGAGCCTTGTATTTATTAGAGTATCCCAGGCCTGAATGAGTATTACCACCATTAGATAATGCTTAAGTGTCTATTTTAACGAAAGGTTTTTTTTTTTGTTATTATAGAGAACAAACACTAAATTGACTAAATAAATGAAGTTTAAACAAGAAATAAAACAGCTAGAATTTGCTTGCTTTTGTTGGTGGTGATATGCTCTTGCAGCCCCAGCAAATTACATCAGCATTGTTACCCTCGACAAGGAGCTTTATAATTTGTAGCATGTAAAATAACCCTTCCCAAAAAAGAAGAGAGCCAGGACCTGTGTTGAACTACTTACAAAGCAAGCATGTCCCTGGTGTCACCTTAGTAGTTTTAGTGAGAAAGATGGGGTTTCTAAGGACAGTAGTTCACAGTTGTGCTCTCTCTCTTTTCTGTCTTTCATGCTTTAAGGTTTTTTTGCTCTCTTATTTTAATGTGTATGTCTCTATGTATGGGCATGTAAATAAATATGCAGATGGTGGCACCTATGTAAGAAAATGTTTGAACACAGCCCCAATTTCAGAGCTCAATATGGCATGGGGAATTCTTGGGAGAATGTGACCAATTGAGGGTTGCTTGTTTGTTTGTTTTTAAGATGGAGTCTCCCTCTGTCACCCAGGCTGGAGTGCAGTGGTGTGATCTTGGCTCACTGCAACCTCCGCCTCCTGGGTTCAAGCAATTATCGTGCCTCAGCTTCCCGAGTAGCTGGGACCACAGGCGCCCGCCACCACACCTGGCTAATTTTTGTATCTTTAGTAGAGACAGGGTTTCACCATGTTGGCCAGGCTGGTCTCGTACTCCTGACCTCAAATGATCCACCCACCTCAGCCTCCCAAAGTGCTAGGATTGTGGGCATGAGTCACCGCGCCTGGCCAATTATCATAAATATATGCTTTTTAATGGACCATATAGAAAGTTCTATTCTGATTCTTTATATGGTTGGGTTTTACTTTTATCTAAGTAATGTAAGCACATGGTTTTAAAAGTCAAATCATGCTACTTCTAACAACAAAAAAGCAGTGTCTCTCCTAATTTGTTCCAACTCCACCACTTTAAGCATTTTTGCTGTTTCTTCTGTAACAACATATATTACTATTTCTTGATTTCATAGTTTCAGATATCATCAGTTATTGCCTTTTTGCTATGAAAGATGTAGCTCTTTTATGTTGCTACCCTCCCACCCCACTTCCTGGTCCCTACTTACTTTCCCTTCCCCATTTTTATAATATTCATATTTCAGTTATTCATATAATAAGATTGTATTTCTTGTGTAATTTATTGTTATATCTGGGGTGAATCATTGACTCATTTCTTTGATCGCTTAGTTTTTTGTTGTTGTTTTTGAGACAGAGTCTCGCTCTGTCGCCCAGGCTGGAGTGCAATGGTGTGATCTTGGCTCACTGCAGCCTCCACCTCCTGGGTTCAAGCAATTCTCCTGCCTCAGCTTCCCAAGTAGCTGGGATTGCAGGAGCGTGCCACCCCACCTGGCTAATTTTTTAAATATTTTTAGTAGAGATGGGGTTTCACTATGTTGGACACACTGGTCTCAAACTCCTGACCTCATGATGTGCCCACCTCGGCCTCCCAAGGTGCTGGGATTACAAGCATGAGCCACCGTGCCCAGCCCGATTGCTTGTTTTTTTTTATGTACTATTGCTAATTTATCCCTAGGCTGTCCCACTAAACTGTGTAACTTTCCTCAGTACATTCAACCCCATTGGATAATTTATCACATTAATTGCTTTTCTTGGTGACAGAGGGCCCCCTCCCTGTGAGCCTTTCATCTGTTTCATTATAAGTTGGTTGCTGTCCTGGCCTACTGGGTCATCATGAGAATTCCATTTGCCTTTCATCTGTGCTAGAGTCTTTGTTCCCTAGGTTTCTTGGGTTTTTTTGCTTTTTTGGTTTTTTTGGCTTCCTTCTTCATTTTGATAAAGTATGCCCTCTAGTAATTTCTGAGAAGAGGTGCTTTTTTGAGACACCTGAAAATGTCTTTATATTACCCTACAATTTGATAGTTTGGCTGGGTGTAGAATTCTAGGTGACAATTTTGAAAATATATAGCATATGGATGAAAGCTTATATGATGCAGCGAGACTACTTGGGTTCATATCATACTTAACCAGCTGTGTGTGACATGGGCACATCACATAACCGTTCTGTGCTTAAGTTTTCTCATCTAAAAATCAGGCATAATATCTTACTTGCCCTTACAGTTATTGAGAGGATTGATTGAATAATGTATGTAAAGCACCTTAGGGCAGTGCCTGGCCGTTTTTCTCCCAAAGCTTTAATGATATTCTCTTTACCCCAGTACCCTAAAATTTTACAATGATGTGCTTTACTGTGGGCCTTTTTAAAAGTCGTTATACTGAGTGCTTAGAAATATTTTTAAATCTGGAAACTCATTGTTCTTTAGTTCAGAAATTCTTTAAAATATTTCTTAGATAACATCCTTTTCTCCAGTTTCTTTGTTCTTCTTTTCAGGAGTTGCTGTGATTCAAATAACATAAGGGCTTATAAGGTTGGGCTTCATCTCTAACCTTTTCTTTCCTGTTCCTCTTTCTTTATCTTTTTGCTCTACTTTGAGAGATTTCTTCAACTTGATCTTCTAACCCTTCTGTTTGAGTCTCGTGGTTTAGCTCTCATTTTTTATTTTCAAGGACTTTTTTCTGAATGCTTTTCTTTTAAACTATTATATAGTTTCATACTCTTGTCTTCATAGGTTTCATATTCTTATCTATCTCAAAGTAGTATACTTTTGAAATTTTCTTTGCCTTATACAGGGAACAGTTTCCTCAGAAAAATATTAAGAGGGAAGTGTTAAATAGGTGCCTGGGAACACTTTGTATATGTGTAAATTCATTATCGGTGATCAGACAAAGACTAGGCCATTTTTTGAGCGCCTTATGGATGTCCGTTATCTGTAGATCTTTTGTTCTTAAGCAGGTCAGTTTGACAGAAGAATCTTCTGATCTTCTGCCTTGGGCTAGGGGTATGTGTATTAGGGGGAGGAAGGGTACATAGGGGCATTTAAGTCTGACTGCAGTGGTTCTGAGAGATAAAGGCTGAGGGTCTTTATTTTAACATGTTTAATACATGGAACTTTCCGGTTAATCCTCTTGTTTGAGTACAGCACTTCAGTTTAATGTGAGCTAGGGTTCTGGTGTCCAAAGTCTCCAAAAGGTGGGGGAAGGATAATTTGCTTGGTCAAAGATATCCAAGGTCATACTGCTCCTATAAAGGTTCAGCCAGTCCTCCTGTTATCTGCTCCACCATGCAACCCTGCCCTCAAAGATACCTGGTGCTTCCTATTCCTAAACCTTTCTTGGGGACATTTTGACAGGCATGTCAGTGTGCTTCTTACTGGCTCAACCTTATTGAAAGCTTGTGTTCAGCTTCTACAGAAAGCTTGTGTTCAGGTTCTACAAAAAGATATCAAGAAGGGATTTGATGTGCAAGAAATTTATTGAGAATGAAAATGAACGGGTAGGGAGCTGGAGGAGGCTGGGTTAGCCATCACAGGTTATGCAGGTCTGACCCCATTGGAGGAAAAAGGGAAGAAAAAGAGGAGGATTAGGTAGGGAAATTATTTGACCAAGTTGCAGTTTCAAGGATGTTTTGGCAAGGCCTATTGGGAGTGCTTGAGCCAAAGTTGACCATCTGAGACCCATATCTCACAGGAATTAGCCTGCTTAAGTATTCCTGCTGCTGTTAGTCACCAGCTGAGAGTATTTATAATAGCTGCTTTGAAGTCTTTTCTGCTAATTCCAACATCTGGGCTCCCTCAAAGGCAGTTTCTATTTTCTGCTTTTTTTCCCCCCCTTTGTAAAGGTCACATGCTTTTTGCATGTCTCCTAACACTTTGTTATAGCAACTGTGGATACTGACACCTTCCTCCACTCCAGGGTTATTCTTTTTTAGTAACTTGCTGGACTAGTTCAGTGCAACCTCTGATGTCCCTCTTCAGGACAGGTGTGGTCCTTATCCATGCATTTCTCTGCTACCTCTATTGGTGTTAAACTTAACCAATCGATAGCTGATTGCTCCCTTCTTTTTGACAATGCCCTGTGGTATAAATTGCTCCATAGTCTGATCCAACTAAAATTGGGTCCCTTGTCAGGGACAAGTTTTTCTAGTCTTTGAGACTTGCTATACTCCCTGAGCAGAATCTCTGCACTATAGAGTAGGAGCTGGGGAAAATGGGGAACTCACTCCTCATTGGCTGTTCCACCCAGATCCTCCCTCTGAAGCAGGGTTTTTGTGTTGCCAGGAAGGAGGAGGTATGAACTGTGCCTCCTTTTGCCTCTGCTGCTACTCAGTATGGATCTTCCACAGCTCAAAACCAGGGAGTATGATATCTGTCAGTGTTCACCAGGTGTTGAATGTACTCAGAATAGTTCTTTCACCCTAGGAAGCTGAAGGAGATGGGAGCTGCCACTCAGCTGCCAAACACATCTCTGTAGCTCTCTTGACAACACAGAGCTGTGTGGGCAGGGGGGACTACACTGTTTACCAGCTTCCTCACCTGATTCCTCTGTTTTTAGCTGGAGTTTAGGGTGGAGAAATGGCTGCTGCCATCAGCTTCTGCCGCTTGCTCTATATAGGCTTTCCACAGCATGGAGCCATGGAAAATGGGATCTGCCAATGTTTACTAGCTGCCAAATCCACCCTGAGTAGCTCTTCCACCTCAAGGGGCAGATCTGCCCTTAGCTGCTGAACTCCTTAAAACAGTTCTTTGGCAAAACAGAGCTGTGGGGGGACAGGTGCAGTCCCTGTGTGGTCCCCATCTTGCATGCTACAGCCTCTTATTGTTCTTATCGAATTTCTATAGATTCTATTGAATAAATGCTTCTCAATTTGTTGTAAGCCCTTTGATCAGTCTCCAAGGACTTTGAATGATTGTGATTTTTGACCAGCTAAATATACGTCTCTCCAGGGGAGAGATATTCCTGAGCTCCTTTATGCAGCCATTCCAGAAGTCCCACCTAGTCATTGTGGGGTTTTTTTGGGTTTTTTTGAGACAGAGTCTTCCTCTGTCGCCCAGGCTGGAGTGCAGTGGCGTGATCTCAGCTCACTGCAACCGGCTCACTGCCTCCTGGGTTCAAGCGAGTCCCCTGCCTCAGCCTCCTGAGTAGCTGGGATTACAGGCGCACACCACCACACCCAGCTAATTTTTGTATTTTTAGTAGAGACAGGGTTTTACCATGTTGGCCAGGGTGGTTTTGGACTCCTGGCCTCAAGTGATCTGCCCGCCTCAGCCTCCCAAAGTGCTGGGATTACAGACGTGAGCCACTGCGCCTGGCTGTCATTGTGTTTTTAATGATTCTGTCTTAATAGAAAACTAGTTTTACACAAATATAATCAAGTGACTTAAATTGAAAGGACTAAGATTGAAAACTGAATTGAAATTGAAACCTAAGATTTTTTGACAGGTATGATTTTATTACGGAAATTTGCTCGATTGAGCTTTATTTTAATCAAGACTTTATATTTCCATTTTTAGAATTAATTCAGATAAATAGCTAACTTATAAAGTTCATCTTCAGAATTGAGTCATCGTAGACCTAAGAAGCAGTATAGCAGAGTTATTAAGAGCATAGGTTCTGGGGCCAGACTATCTAGGTTCCAGTCTTTGCTTTGCAGCTTATTGGTTCTACCTAGGTTCCAATCTTTGCTTTGTAGCTTGTTAGTTCTTTTTATTTTTATTTTTGAGACAGAGTCTTGCTCTGTCACCTAGGCTGGAGTGCAGTGGCATGATCTCAGCTCACTGCACCCTCCACCTCCCAGGTTCAAGCAATTCTCCTGCCTCAGCCTCCCAAATAGCTGGGATTACAGGCATGTGCTACCACACCCAGCTGAGTGTTGTATTATTAGTGGAGACAGGGTTTCACCATGTTGTCCAGGCTAGTCTCAAATTCCTGACCTCAGGTGATCCACCTGCCTCGGCCTCCCAAAGTGCTGGGATTACAGGCGTGAGCCACCGCGCATGGCCGCAGCTTATTAGTTCTGTGAGTGAGTTACTTAACTGCGCTCTGTCTATTCATATATAACATGAGCATCATCTGCCTCTTAGAATTATTGTGAGGTTAAATGGGTCAACACATCTAAAATAGAGCCTGACTCATAGTAAGTACTCAGTAAATGTTAGCTGATGGTTATCGTTGTTAGACACGTTAAAGGCAAATAATCATCTCATCTTTGTGTTTTATTATTGAGACCAATAATACTGTTGTCTAAAGCCAGAGACCTTGGTGAAATGCTAGGTGCCCAACTAGCTATAATATGATCTTTAGTTCCCTCTAGTGGAAGAAAATTAGATAGGCTTTTTGCATAAACATGCTGCTTTTGGAATTGTGATCATTTAACCTAATAAAATTACCCCTGAATAATTAACCAAAGACAATATCCACATACATAAATGGATTTAAGAAATTGTTAAAACTTGCAATCTTAAATATTCTTTCCAAGTGAAACTTTTTTGGGGACATGTAATTTATAATATTAAGTAATACAGTATATAAACCATCCAGTGACATAAAAAGTTATGCATATATTACTTTTGTTTAAAGCAAGTGCATTCAGTAGTAGTAGTACCTTGAAGTTTTCCATTTTAACATTCATACCCAGTTATCTGTAAGTAGGTGGCATTTCTTGGTCATTCTCTCAGAAGTCTTTAATCATTGTGATATGCCACCTGGAGTAGATTTCCTTGAATTTTCGGCATTTTTAGCATCCTCTTCCACACAGCATATGGGGTAACAGAAAGATTGCTAGACTGGGAAGCTGAGACCTGGGTTCATCTTCCAGTTCTGCTATGAAATATCTGTGTGACTTTGGGCATGTCTTACTAGGGCCTCATTTTCCTTCTGAGTAAAATTTGAGGATAGAGAGGAGCATGTGATGATGGCTCTCTTACTGTCACTTCTGTTTCTAACATTCTCTGATTCGGTGATACATACACTTTGATGTGAGACAGGAGATGTATAATAGATGTTTAGTCCAAGTTGGGTAAATGGGTCCTGTATGCTTGATGTTGCCTTCTAGCAGGATTGGCAGGAATGGAAATCACCAGCAGTGGAATAATTTGGTAAATGCCAAGCTCTTGAGGCATCTATGGGGGCGGTTGCTAGATTGCAGCAGGGTATGCCTCCCTCAGCTTGGGAGATTGTTAAAGAGAACTTTGAGGCAACGTCTCAGTGGGATCTTGATGAACAAGTAGGGGTTTACCAGGCAGAGAAGGAAGCACATGGAGTATCATACAGAGGGAACAACATTTGTCAGGGGACAGAGAGCAGGGGGCCAGTGCACAAGCTGCGGGTGGTTCAGGATTGGGGTCAGGGAGGCTGAAGGAAGAAGCTACTGGAAAGGAATGTATAAATGTGTGACTTCAAAAAAAGAAAAGCAAGAGCTAAATTGTTTGACTAAGAAGCAGGAGAGCTAGCTTCTATTTCCAGTTTATGCTGTTAACTAGGTCTGTGAACCCTAGTTAAGTTGTTGGACTTAAAAGATTTTTTGGAAGGCTTTCAAAGCCATGCTGAGGAATTATAATGTCTTGCTGTATGGAATGGAGCTCAGTGAAGGTTTTGGAGTAATATAATAATATCTGTTTTAGAGTGAAACTATGATGATACTTTAATGAGTCTAAAGAGAAGAAACTAGAGGCAGAGAAACCCATTTAAAGAGCTCTGCTGTGATCCAGTCAAGAATTGAGGACTGAAACTAGGGTAACCACAGTAAGGGAAAGATAGTTTTGACAGGTGTTGCAGAAATAGAATGGACACGTTTTGGCAGCTGCATATAGGAAGTAGAGGAGAAGTGGTAGATGGTGTGAAGATGACTCCAAGGGCTGTCTGGAAGATTAATAATTTTGGTAATCAGTAGGCCACACACATACAGCTACGTGGGTTCTGTTTTACTTTTCTTAACCAGTGTCCTTATTATTAAACATTTTGAGTGTGTCTAGTTTTTTTCCCAAATAACCCTATGGTCAACTTGAGGTTTTTTATGAAATATGTGATTTCCCAAAAAACTGTAGATGAAAACCTGCAAAGTTAAAGTAGGCATAGAACTACACTATATATAGCAGTGTGGTTTACTAATAGATGTTCACATTGCTGCCTTCTTGGTGTCAAACTTGGTTTGATTGACATTTGTTAAACATAGGAAAGAATGATTTCCACCAAAAATGGTGAAAGGAAAAGAAAACAAAACTTATTGTGCATGTGCACCATGGCAAGCACTCTCACATACTTTGTTAATCAACCAGGCCTAACTACAACCCTGTACAGGAGTTGTTATCTTACTCTTTCTATTTTACAAATGAAGAAACATGTTCTAAGGTTATACAGCTACTAAGTGATGAAGACAGGAAAGACAGGTCTTTTGACTACAAGTCTGTTGCCCTATCTATTATATCATAACTGCCTGCCAGCAGAATGTGTTAGTGCTTAAAAGGATAGCTGCCAGATCTGTGGAAGTAGGGTGACCAGTCATCTTGGTTTGCCTGGGAATGAGGGTGGGTTCTCAGAACCCAGGACTTTCAACCTGGAAAGATCCTTGGTGCCACAACTAAGAAAGTTCCAGGCAAACCAGGACAGGTTGGTACCCTGTCCAGAAAAGTCACTTATATGAAATAAACCATTATCTAGAATGACTTAAATAAGGTATTTACTGTATTTCTTTCCCATAATATTGTGTCATCAATGCTAAATGACAAATGATTCCTAAGTGAAGAGGAGTTAAGGCCCCGCCTTCCTTCCATCTGTTTGTTTTCACTGGCTCTGAGCATCCTGCCTTGCTGCAGTTACACTCAACTGTGTGTGAATCAGATACTAGAAGCCTTTGCTTCTAAGTCAGTTTTATTTTATTTTTTATTTTTATTTGTTTGTTTATTTTTAGACAAGGTCTCACTCTGTCTCCCAGGCTGGAGTGCAGTGGCATGATCTTGGCTCACTGCAACCTCCACCTCCTGGGCTCAGGTGATCCTCCCACCCCAGCCTCCTGAGTAGCTGGGACTACAGGAACACGTCACCACACCCAGCTAATTTTTGTATTTTTTGTAGGAGCAGGGTTTCGCCATGTTGTCCAGTCTGGTCCCAAACTCCTGGGCTCAAGCGATCCACCTGCCTCAGCCTCTCAAAGTGCTAGTAGAATTACAGGCATGAGCTAACACGCCTCGTCTCTAACTCAGTTTTTAAGGAAACTTATGCTTTGCCCATTCCAAATTTGATGAGATGGCAAAAGAGCTATTCAGGGAAAAATCAAGGAGGGCTGTCAGTATCCGTGATTTCAGAGTATTTACCAAAACAATTAACTCATTTTTCTTGGCCCTTTTTCAAATCAGTATCACATATTGGTAGTTATTTCTTTACAATAAATTTGTTTTATACTATTTTTATGAGACTTTGTTGACAAAAGGATTCTGTAGCTGGGTGGGGAAACCCATATTATTAAAAGAAAAAAAAAACCTCAGATAATCATTTCACTACGCCGTACAGAATTTTTACCTCATTCATTTTTTGCATATTGAAACAGACCACAAATTGCTTTCTGGGAAAAGTTTTGGCCCTGCTGTCAGTATTTCCTGGGCTGGCCCCATCCTGGAAGAAGGAGGAAATCTATCCTGTCATCTCAGCTATCAGTTAATAAATATAGAAAGTAAATTATAGATAACACAGTTATGAAAGTATAAAGCACAGGTATGTGAAGAACTTTTTTTACTTTGACATATTAGCTGAATTCCCATTTTATTTCAGTAACTTCTCTTTTGCTTTTTAAATTTTATTGAAGAACGTATGCACAATAAAATATACCCATCTAATTGGACACTTCAGTGAGTTTTGACAAATGTATGCATTCTGTCATCCCACAAAGTTCCTTCAGGCTCTAACATGTATGATTTTTAAGACTTTAATATTGAAAAGTAATTGAGTTATAAACTGATATTTCTCTAATTTTCTTGTATAAAGTAAGGAATACCATGTTGAAATAGATGTCTGGTTTTTCTAATAGTCAAATGCCCTTATCTTCCCCCCTTTGATTTATATTTCCCAAAATGAAAAGCAACAGAGCAATTGCACCTTTTAGACAAAGTTAGAGCATTGTATTTCTATTTTTGTCATATACAAATTTGTTACATTTATCAGAACTGAAAACTCTTTGGGAAATATATTACCAAAACCCCATTAATTTGTAAATGCTTAATGCAGTTAAGATTGATTTCTAATTAATACACAGTTGCCTATTTAAGAAAATTTTCACATCAGTCAAACACTGAATTAATGGTATGCTGCTTCCTTTCTTTATTCACCTGATGATGATATTTGGGGCCATAGGAATTTTTTTTCAATGGGCAAGAATTCAAAGAAATTAGAAGCTGCTTGGATTTCTCTGTGTGTGTGAAAAAAGACAACAAAATGTATAGAGCTAGTAGTGAAACATGTAAAAAAAAAAAAATCAAAGAAATTATGAGTTTGCAGTTGACCCAGATTTCCATGGGGGCCTGTCTAGGCCTCTACTCTTCACTAGCTGAGGTCAACTTTCCTGACGGTCAATGAGGAAGATAGCCACATTAAAGCCAGCCTGACCTGTGTTGTTGCCAAAGGCAGCTGGGATCTTTATTCTTCAACTTGGTTATTAGATAAAGGTAGAACCCAGCAGCAGAAATTGACTTTGCTACTATAATCCTTCCAAGGTTCTGCTTGGATTCCTTTCTTAAAGTATCATTTGGTCATTAATTTCAGTACACTAAGGAAAAATATGTTGAGTCAATAATGACTTTCATTTACTTATTTTTTATTAATATTTATTGAAATGAACACATTAATACTTGCCCTAGTTCTTTCTATGACTAGATTAGAATATTCTTTATTTTGATTTTGAGTCCAGGTCAGCTCTTAGCAAATTTTGTTTAACTGTTGAATTTCTAACACAACCTAGACATTGTTTGGAAATGAATGAGAATACTTATATATTTGTTAGGAAAAGCGCAGTATCTAGTTTCTGACTACCACTAGTTACAATGCAGCTGAAATAAGCTGGTTCTGTAACAGTCTTGATAGCCTGTCATTCAAGTGAGTATTAGCATATTAGCACTATTGTGTGATTGGATCTTAGGATATATAAAAACTATGCAGACCCGGGAGGCACTGTGGTGTGATGTAAAGAGCAAAGGGCTTTGGTTATTAGTCCTGCTTCCTACACTTACTAGCTGTGTGATTTATATCATTGAGCCCTGGACCTCAGTTTCTACCTCTGTAAAAATGGGGAGATATATGTGCATATATATGTATGTGTATATGTATATGTATGTCATGCAGGGTTATTACAATAACAATTAAATAAGGACTTATAGAGGGGCACTTTAAAGTCTCAAAGGTTGCATTAGATTAACAATAGTGAAGAAATTCCAGATTTAGTTATTAAATGATGGATTTGGGTTATTAAAAGAAGCTATAGGATTTCCTTCTGTGAAAGTATTTTTTAAAAACACATCTGTTTGAATTTAGATTCTTTTTGGAATGACTGATATAAATATCTGTAAGAATTACAGAACTCACAATCAGGAGAGGATAAGAATTAAAGCAAGTCAACTTATCTAGAGTGGCACCATTCCAATTTGGTAGACACTAGCCACATGCAATTATTGAGCACTTAAAATGTGGCCAGATCAAACTGAGATTTGCTATAAGTGTCAAAATACATGCTAGATCTCAGAGACATAGTACAAAAAAAGAATGTAACTTATTTTATTAATTTTAGTATGATTATATGTTGAAATAATACTTTGTATACATTGAATTGGATAAAATATGTTATTAAAATGAATTTTACCTGTTTCTTTTTACTTTTTTAATATGGCTACTGGAAAATTTAAAATTATATACATGGCTTACATTATACTTAAACTGGATGGTGCTGATCAAAATCTTTATTGAGCTAGGTGCAGTGGCTCACACCTGTAATCCTAACACTTTGGAAGTCCAAGGCAGGAAGATTGATTGAGGCCAGGAATTCGAGATCAACCTGGGCAACATAGCGAGACTCTGTCTCTATAAACTGTTTAAAAATTAGCTGGGCATGGTGGCACGTGCCTGTAGCCCAGCTGCTCAGGAGGCTGAGGTGGGAGCATCCCTTGAGCCCAGGAGTTCGAGGTTACAGTGAGCTGTGATCACACCACTGCACTCCAGCCTGAGCAACAGAATGAGACCCTAGCTCAAAAAAAAAAAAAAAAACAAAAAAAAACCTTATTGAATGCTCTCGTGCAAACAAAATCTTAAATTTAGATCTTTTAAGTTCAGATAAAGATAGAATGAAAAATTCTCCTAGTTCTTCAAGAAAAATAGTAGTAAAATAATACTTTACAGGAAAATTATTTTTAAAACAGACCACTTAAACCAGCTTCCCTAACTTTCCCTTACTTGAGGACCAGTCTGATAGGCAGACCCTGGTGGGATACTTGCTTTACTATTTTTGGAGAGCCCAAACTTTTTAGGAAAATAATAGTCATTCTAATGCCATATGGCAGGTTGATTTCATTTAAGTTTCTAATTTGGGTTAGAAAATTAAATATTGCTACCTGTATTACTAGTTCCCCTTTTAAAGGGAAATAAATTGATAAAATAAATATAGGCACATAGTTAAATATAAGGACACTAAACACAGAATAGATTAGTTTAAAATATTTTTTAAATTTCCTGAGAAATTACAAAAAAGAAAGTATAACTTAGCCATAAAAAGGAACGAAATAATGCCATTCACAGCAAGCTAGATGGAGTTGGAGACCATTATTCTTTTTTTTTTTTTTAATCTGAGACAGAGTCTCCTTTTGTTGCCCCGGCTAGAATGAAGTGGCATGATCTCGGCTCACTGCAACCTCCACCTCCCAGGTTCAAGCAATTCTCCTGTCTCAGTCTCCCGAGTAGCTAGGACTACAGGTGCACGTCACTACACCCAGCTAATTTTTGTATTTTTAGTAGAGATGGGGTTTCACCATATTGGTCAGGCTGGTCTCGAACTCCTAACCTCAGGTGATCCACCTGCCTCGGCCTCCCAAAGTGCTGGGATTACAGATGTGAGCCACTGCACCCAGCTGGAGACCATTATTCTAAGTGAAGTAACTCAGAAATGGAAAACCAAACATTGTATGTTCTCACTCATATGTCAGAGCTGAGCTATGGGGACGCAAAGGCATAAGAATGACACTATGGACTTTGAGGGAAGGGTGGGAGGGGAGGGGAAGGGTAAAGACTACACATTGGGTACAGTGTACACTGCTTGGGTGACAGGTGCACCAGAATCTCAGAAATCACCACTAAAGAACTTTTCCATGCAACTAAACACCACCTGTTCCACAAAAACTATTGAAATTAAAAAAAAAAAAAATCTACTCATTAAAAAAAAAGAAAGTACAAAGGAGAGTGAAGAGAGATACCAGTTACTAGTCTGTAAACAAAACAATACTTCAAAATAGAGATGGTAACCCTGGGTCATGTCATTCACAAGAACATTTTGTGCTAACATCTGTAAGCAGTCAGATAATCACCACTTTAAATCCTATTTTTATCACCTGCTTTCAAATTCCTTCCTACTTTGCCTCTAGAGTTGGTTTGTAGGCAAATAGTGTTTTTAGTTTGCTATATCAGCGTGGACTTAATAGCACTTAATACATATATCTTTAATTCACATTCATATTTAGAAACAAATATTTTGAGTTTAATATTCATGGAATCTGTGGTTGGAATGGATATATAATGTATTTGTGTTTTTAATTGTGCTATTTGAGCTATTTAATTTATACTTGAATTCAGGAAAACATGACCACAATTTTTCTAGATCATTGCCCTTATCATTTGAAATATATTTTTATGTTGCTAGTTTCATACTGTCCAATCAGTGTTCTGATTTTAGTTCTGAAATGTCAGATCCGGTGACATTTAAATTGCTTTGAAGGCTGTCCCCCCAGCAATTCTGCCTTTATTTTGAGAGTGGGTAGGTGATAAGAGATTAGACCAAGGACTTGTTCAGCCATTTGCCAAATCAAAATTTGTGGCTCAAATGAAGCCAAATGTGTGGCAGAAATGGAGCATCCATTTCTGCTTACAAACTTTCAGTATAACCAATGTATCACATAGCAAATGGTGAATGTGGAGATAAAAATACAATTCAGACTGGGCACGGTGGCTCATGCCTGTAATCCCAGCACTTTGAGAGGCCAAGGCGGGTGGATCACTTGAGGTCAGGAGTTCAAGACCAGCCTGGCCAACACAGCAAAACCCCATCTCCAGGTGCTAAAGTTGAACGAGCTGATGGATATGAACCACCAGTCCAAGAATCTGTTTAAAGTTCAGACTTATAATAGTGGCAAACAAAAAGTCCTCATTTGTGATGGTTTGCTTCTGAAAGAAAAAAAAAAAAGTCTCTGCTAAAAATGCAAAAAATTAGCCAGGCATGGTGGTGCACACCTGTAATCCCAGCTATTCAGGAGGCTGAGGCAGGAGAATCTCTTGAACCTGGGAGGTGGAGGCTACAGTGAGCCCCGATCACGCCACTGCACTCCAGCCTGGATGACGGAGCATGGCTCTGTCTCAAAAAGGAAAAATACAATTTAGTTACATGAAAGGGGCAAAATAGAAAATAAACTGAAAATAAAGAGAAAAGATCAGTTTTAATTGTGGCAAACACCAAATCTGTTTACTTCATGACTCCAGTGTCATAGGATAGAGTTAAAATGAGGCTTTTGATTAGAATAGAGAGGAATGGAAAGAGAAAAACTTAAGTTGAAAACAGAAGATATGAAAGGATGAGTTCTAATAAAAATGGGAAGCTAGAGATAAACATAAAAATGAGTAATAAAAATTTTAAGCTTTTCCTAGAATTAGAAGGCAGAACACTCCTGGAGAGGAAAAATCTGTGCAGGCATGTGATTGATGTTGTCTGGCTCAGCCTGGCCCTCCAGCACACTTGTTAAAAGCTTTCCTCATGGTTATGACTTCCCAGCACAAATCCTACAGCTGCTTCACATCCTCCCCTCCTGTGGGGCCTTCCTAACTACTTTTGGAAATGGAGGCATCTTTCCTGTGCCTCTGATCTCTTCCTTTGCAGTAAACACTGAGCCCCCAGCCCTGCCGTGCTGGGCTCCACACATCCAGCTTCTCATTAGAATCTTAACACTGCCCTTTCCAACTGATTTGGTAGACTCTGCAGGTACCACATCACTTGTCACTGCCCCATTTCATTGACTCTAAGAAAGTCATTTGTAGAAGTTAGCAGTCAGCCTGCAGATGGTAGGACAAAGGCAGGACCAGCACCATATTTTCTGACTCCAGATCCTGTAGGCTTTTCTTCACTGCCACTTACAAGCACACAGAGTGCTTCCTTTAAAAAAACAAACAAGTAAAACCTTCTCTTGACCCCGCTGTTTCTTTCCTACTACCAGATTCTTCTAATATGATCGTGTTCAAACCCAGCATGGCATATTGGAAGGACTGCTGACTTTGGAATTGGGCAGGCCAGGGTTCAAAACCTACCCTTATGATAGCTGTGTGATCTTGAACACGTTTCTAAGCCTTAGTTTCTCCATCTGTAAAATACCTACCTCACAGAGTGGTTGGGACATCAAGTGACAGTGACTGTATTGAGTACTTAGCCCAATGAGAGGTGTGATAATTTTAATTGATTATTACATAATTGTCTCCGGCATACTGACTTCAACCCTGACTCCTCCCCAAAAGTTGATCTTGCCCAGAATTCTCATGACCTTTTCTGGCTGAATCTTATGGTTTTTTCTCAGCTTTCAGCCTTCTCCAGCTACTTACAACTTAATTTCCTCTATTCTCTTGATTTTCTTAATATTATTGATTCTTCCTTTCCTTGTGGCTTCTCTTTTGTCAGATTTTCTGACTTCTTTTTCTCATTCTACCCTTATGTAAGTCAATCTTCTAAGGTTCCATCTACGATCATTGCTCTGTTGACAAGACTAAGCTGAATTAATAAATCAGAAAGGAGATAATATTATCTATTTTGCTTTGTGCAGTACATCCTTAGCCTTGGTTCTTCCTTACCTGTCTCCCTTCTACTTTCTAATATTAAAATGTCACATTGGATTTTAGTCATCAGCAAACAGGTAAAGCCCCAGTGCTATTAGCACTGGATGGCTTTCATTATTCTATTCCATGTAGACATGGCAAGCAATTTCCATGCCCAAACTGTTTTATATGATGATGATGACGATGATATTAACAACTTTGTTTTCCAAATAGTATTATAGAGTTTACACAGTAGTCTTACATACATTATTTGGATTTGTTCTTCAAAGTAACATTGTGAGGTAGATAGAGTTTGGAATTATCCAACACTTTTTTTTTTGAGACCGAGTTTCACTCTTGTTGCCCAGGCCGAAGTGCAATGACGCGATCTTGGCTCACTGCAACTTCTGCCTCCCGAGTTCAAGTGATTCTCCTGCCTCAGTCTCCCGAGTAGCAGGGATTACAGGCGCCCGCCACCATGCCCGGCTAATTTTTTACATTTTTAGTAGAGATGGGATTTCACCATGTTGGCCAGGCTGGTCTCAAACTCCTGACCTGAAGTGATCCACCTGTCTCGGCCTCCCAAAGTGCTGGGATTACAGGTGCGAGCCACTACGCCTGGCCCCAGCACATTTTATAAATGATATTTTAAAAATTCTGACTTTGACTCTAGGATTAGTGCCTTTTCTGTTTAAACCATACTATTTTTTGTTCCCTATTCCATATAACTTCCCTGATAGGTCTATAAATGCTAGATTTTAGGCTGAAGAATAGACAACATATTTTTATTTTATTTAGGGAAAACTAAGAAAAAGAGGTAAAAATCAAAACAGTAGATTGAGTTATTAGTTGATTAGCAGATCAAGGAAGAGTTACAAATTTGGAGGGTGAGATTTGATTAGAAGAGTTGGGGAAAGTGTGTTTTTTTTTTTTTTTGCTTTTGGGGAAAGTATTTATATTAAGAAATGTGTACCTTTTTATTAAAAGCTCACTCTATACTGTATATAGATTTAAGCTTGCAAAAAATATGAAAAGCCATAGTCAAAGATTTTAAGGGGTAAAAAGTTAAGCTAAGTTTAAATGGGGGATTTCATCTCTCTAGTTAGAGAAGTATCCATGTTACCATAGATCACATCCATTCATTCATCATTCACTCTAATTGTCTTTCGTTCCTACCTAATGAAGTATGCCGTATGTTTGTTTTACAGATCTAAAGCGGGAAGCCAGTATCTGTCATATGCTGAAACATCCACACATTGTAGAGTTATTGGAGACATATAGCTCAGATGGAATGCTTTACATGGTTTTCGAATTGTGAGTGTGTATTTTAATTCTTAAAGGGTAAAACTTTAAGCAATGTTGGTGTTGGATAATGCTAACACTTTTCTCTTGAAATTTAACAGTAGTTGTGAACTTACCTGTTCAGAAAGACCTAAAGTCACAAGAAAAAAGGATTATGTCATCATAAGGTTTACAGTGGCAAAGGAAGCAAAAGCTGGACATATTCAGTTACTCTCATGCTTCCAGCATGCTTCAGAGAAGAGATTCCAAAAGGAAATCGAATTCAGAGGAATAGGAGGACCCCAGAATATAATAAACTTCTGACCAGTAGAAATCTTAGTGAAGAAGAGTAGGATGAAAGTGGAGGCATCCATGTAGCAAGACTCTTGGCAACTAAAAACAACTAACGACAGATTTAGTTTCCTCTTTTGATATAATCACCATAGGGCATATAAGGGCAATTTTATAGATCACAGTGTATCTTGATTTCAGTAAGTCACTTGATATGTTTGTCGCAGACTTTTTGTTGGTAAGATGGAGAATTGTGAGCTAAGGATAGTACAACTGGGTCATCCAGCTCTGGTCAGATGATTGTGTCCAAAGAGATTGTATAAAGCTTTATAGGACAGCATCCTGCAGGGTTTTATCTTTGATCCTATTCTGTTCAAAATTGTAACCAGGCCAGGAGTGGTGACTCATGCCTGTAATCTCAGTGCTTTGAGAGTCTGAAGCAGGGAGGATTGCTTGAGGCCAGGAGTTCGAGACCAGCCTGGGAAACATACCAAAACCTGTCTCTATTTTTTTCTAAAAAAAAAAAGAAAAAAAAAAAAGGTTGTAATCAGTGAGTTTGATTAGGAAAAAAAAAGAAGATACGCTTGCTAAATATTCAAAAGATACCAAGGTCAGAGGGTATATTCATTACCTATTGCTTCATAACAAAATGCCCCAAAATGTAATGGCTTAAAACAACATACATTTATTATCTCAGTCTCTGTGTATCAGGAATGTGTGTTCCAACTTAGGAGGGTCCTCTGGCTCTGGGTCTCTCACAAGGTGATAATAAAGCTGTTGGCCAGAGCTGAAGTCATTTTGAGACTCCACTACAATGTGGATCTGCTTTCAAGCTCACTCACATGATTGTTGGCAGTCTTGCCTTCCTCACAGGCTACTGGACTGAGAGCCACAATTCCTTAAGAGCTGTTGCCCCAAGCCTCCCTTGGTTCCTTGTCTGTTGGGCCTCTCCATAGAGCAGCTTCCAGCATGGCAGCTGGCTTCATCAGAGCAAGCAAGAGGACAAGTGAGAGTATGAGCAAGACAGAAGTCACAGTCTCGTAACCTAATCTCCAAAATTACACACCATCACTTCTGCAGTTAGAAATGAGTCACTAGATCCAGCTTATACACAAGGGGGATGGGATTATACCAGGGCCTGAATATCAGGAGGCAAGGATCACTGGGAGGCATTTCACAAGTTACCCCCTACAAAGGGCTAGCTAACATATTGGCTGGCTACATCAAAATTCAAAAATATGTTTACAAGTTTGTAGCAAAGGAGCTGAAACAAAGAAGGTGAAATTTAAGACCGGTTAATGTTAACTCCTTCATTCAAATATGAATAAGTGCAAGATCAGTGTGAATTTAGTTGTGATTATGTGAAAAAAGATGTAAACATTTTGGTTATTGTTTGCAACAGCTTAAAAAGCCCTGAATGGAAGGTTATGCTACATTAATTAGGAGTATATAGTATTCAGAACAAAGTCATACTCCCCCCATTCACCCTGGACCATTCATAGTAAGCAGGACACTGGAATGTCTGCAGAATAGGATAACCAGAGTGGAAAGGAGCCTGCAAATTGTGTCATAGAGACACAGCCTTCAAAATCTTTTCTGGCAAACCTGCTAAAAGAATTTTGAGGCCAGGCATGGTGGCTCATGTCTATAATCCCAGCACCTTGGGAGGCCAAGGCAGGCAGATTGCTTGAGCTCAGGAGTTCAAGATCAGCCTGGGCAACGTGGCGAAATTTAAAAATTTCTCTACAAAATTGTCTCTACAAAATATACAAAAACTAAGTGGGCGTGTTGGCACATGCCTGTAGTCCCAGTTACTTGAGAGGCTGAGGTTGGAAAATCACCTGAGCCTGGGAAGTCAAGTCTTTAGTGAGCCATGATTGCACCACTGTACTCTAGCCTGGGCAACAGAACAAGACCCTGCCTCAAAAAAAAAAAAAAAAAAGAATTTTGAAAAACGTAAGTACCCTTCACATATTTTTTAGGTTGATATATAAAAACTTTTATTGTGCGAATGTAATTCTCAGTATCTTGAATATTCTTTTAAATATGTTTTGTTTGTTTGTTTGTTTTTTTGAACAGAGTCTCACTCTGTCACCCAGGCTGGAGTGCAGTGGCGCAATCTCGGCTCACTGCAACCTCCGCCTCCTGGGTTCAAGCAATTCTTCTGCCTCAGCCTCCCGAATACCTGGGACTACAGGCACGTGACACCATGCCTGGCTAATTTTTGTATTATTTAGTAGAGATAGGGTTTCATCAAGTTGGCCAGGCTGGTCTCGAACTCCTGACCTCGTGATCTGCCCTCCTCGGCCTCCCAAAGTGCTGGGATTACAGGCATGAGCCACCACACCCAACCTTAAATATATTTTCTACACAACTGTAGAATTGCCTGTTTATCTCATTCACTGTATGGAAAATGTCTGTGACTAACATGGCAATGCTAGTCCTTATTGTCAAATCACTCAGCCAAATCAGACTCATTTTCTGTCAGAGAAAAAAAAATCTGACTTCATTTTTCAAACAAAATTAAACTGTTAAATGGACATCCTTGTGACATTCATCTTAGTATTGATTTTGAATTCTTAAACAGCTTACCATGAATATATTGCCTGGATAAAGTAAGGTGGCACCTCCCTTTTTTTCTCAAACTCTCTTTGTTTTGCTTTCAAGGGTCTCTCCCTCCCTCAGGGGCTGTGCATTTCCCAGCCATCTCTTTGAAGTTAGGCTTTTTGGGTTGGAGGAGTAGTTTGCCTTTTGGATGGGTAACTGGAGATGTGGAGATGGGTGATTGTAGATGTGGAGATGTAAAAGAAAAACAAGCAGACCACAGACTTGTTTACAAACAGACAAAATCATGGAAAATGAAGATATGGAAATTGATTGCCTTAAAAATATCCTAGTTCATGTGTCTCCTGGAAGGACTTTGGGTATTCCCAGAGATATCCAAATCCTAGGTTGAAGACCACTGGCCTGGAAGAGCTGTTGAAAAGACTGAGAGGCTTTAGTTATCCACGAATGTATTCGTTTTATTATTCTGCTAGAAGAGTCCCCAAAGCAGAAGCCCATAGATGGAACATAATCAATGTCCACAGTTATTTGAAAGATTGTCATATATAAGACTATATGCTTATTCAGTGTAGCATCAGAGGCTGTAACTAGAATCAACAAGTGGCAGACGTCACCTCTAACTAAAGAAGACCTTTTTGATGATTAAACTTACTCCATGAATGAAGCAGCCTGTCTCATAGACTATGTAGTTTCTCACTAGAAGCACTCAGGTTGAAGCTGGATCCAAGGGGCCTGAAGATAAGGTTTTAATTTTGGACTAGAGATGGCCTCTAACATCCCTTCTGATTTTAAGATATTGTAATTCTTTTTTTGTTTTTTTTTTTGAGACAGCGTCTTGCTCTGTTGTCCAGGCTGGCGTGCAGCAGCGCGATCTTGGCTCACTGCAACCTCCATCTCCCAGGTTCAAGCGATTCTCCTCCCTCAGCCTCCCAGGCACACGTCACCACGCCTGGCTAATTTTTGTATTTTTAGTAGAGACAGGGTTTCTATGTTGGCCAGGCTGGTCTCAAACTCCTGACCTCAGGTGATCTGCTTGCCTCGGCCTCCCAAAGTGCTAGGATTACAGGCTGGAGCCACTGTGCCCGGCCAAGATATTGTAATTCTTTTAAAATTACGTTGCTGGTTTAATTTTATTCTTTATTCAAGAAATATATTTCTGTCTGTATGTTTATTTTCTGAGAAAACTAAAAACAAGTTGGGTTTGTTTTTTGTTGTTGTTGTTTTTGTTTTTAACAGTCTCACTCTGTCACCCAGGCTGGAGTGCAGTGGCACCATCTCGGCTCACTTCAGCTTCCACCTCCTGGGTTCAAGCGATTCTTTGCCTCAGCTTCCCATGTAGCTGGGACTACAGGCACATGCCACCAAGCCTGGCTAATTTTTGTATTTTTTGAAGAGATGGGGTTTCATCATGTTGGCCAGGCTGGTCTCACACCCCTGGCCTCAAGTGATCAACCCTCCTCAGCCTCCCAAAGTTCTGGGATTACAGGTGTGAGCCACCACGCCCAGCCTCCTAAAAAGCAAGTTTTATATACTATATAAAGTAATGATCACAGAAAGCAAATTTTAAAAATTC
This sequence comes from Nomascus leucogenys, assembly GCF_006542625.1. NCBI lineage: Eukaryota > Metazoa > Chordata > Mammalia > Primates > Hylobatidae > Nomascus > Nomascus leucogenys. Next base: position 49,659,209 of record NC_044406.1, read on the forward strand.
ACCTAAATTTCACCATGTATGCTAATTGTATCAAAGGGGCCTTAGTGACAGTGTAGTAGAGAAAAGAGGATCTTTGGTTTCATAAAACCTGGGTTAGCATCCCAGCTCTGTCACTTTTACTAATTATGTGAGGTTGGCCAAGTTTTATAAGTTCCCTGAGCCTCAGTTTGCTTACCTTCAGAATCTTCCTAAGATTATGAGAACTAGATGAGAAACTGTATGTGACTTCCCTTTGTAAGTGGTGAAGTGCTTTATAACTATAAAGTATTATTTCCAGTGGCTTTAACAGGATAGTTTTAGTCCCTCATTGTTGAAGTAGTCTGTATGGGATTTTATGTAACTAATTTTGTATGTTGTGATGGAAATAATTCACGGTTGGCTGTATATCGAGATGAGACCTGGTTAAATTGGATATTTTCCAGTGACCTGATCCCAGTGTTAACCCAAATCACTAGAACATGGCCTTATGTTTTCTTTTCTTTTGTTTTCTTTCTTTTTTCTTTTTTTTTTTTTTACAGTGTAACTGTGGAAAATTTCAAATGAAAAGAGAGAATAGTATAATAAACCCCAGCATACTGGTCACCAAGCTTCAATAGTTATCAAAACATTTTGCCATTCCTGTCCTGTTCTTCCTGATGTCTTTTTCTCCCCTGGAGATTTCTAAAGCACTATAATTTCACCTATAAATACTCTCGTTTGTATTTCTAACAGATAAGGATTTTTTTTTAGTACTTTAAGTTTTAGGGTACATGTGCACAATGTGCAGGTTTGTTACATGTGTATACATGTGCCATGTTGGTGTACTGCACCCATTAACTCGTCATTTAGCATTAGGTATATCTCCTAATGCTATCCCTCCCCCCTCCCCCCACCCCACAATAGTCCCCGGAGTGTGATGTTCCCCTTCCTGTGTCCATGTGTTCTCCTTGTTCAATTCCCACCTATGAGTGAGAACATGCAGTGTTTGGTTTTTTGTCCTTGCGATAGTTTGCTGAGAATGATGATTTCCAGTTTCATCCATGTTCCTACAAAGGACATGAACTCATCATTTTTTATGGCTGCATAGTATTCCAAGGTGTATATGTGCCACATTTTCTTTTTTTTTTTTTTTATTTATTTATTTTTTTTTTTATTTATTTTTTTTTTTATACTTTAGGTTTTAGGGTACATGTGCACAATGTGCAGGTTTGTTACATATGTATCCATGTGCCATGTTGATTTCCTGCACCCATTAACTCGTCATTTAGCATTAGGTGTATCTCCTAATGCTGTCCCTCCCCTCCCCCACCCCACAACAGTCCCAGAGTGTGATGTTCCCCTTCCTGTGTCCATGAGTTCTCATTGTTCAATTCCCACCTATGAGAGAGAACATGCGGTGTTTGGTTTTTTTGTCCTTGCGATAGTTTACTGAGAATGATGTTTTCCAGTTTCATCCATGTCCCTACAAAGGACATGAACTCATCATTTTTTATGGCTGCATAGTATTCCATGGTGTATATGTGCCACATTTTCTTAATCCAGTCTATCGTTGTTGGACATTTGGGTTGGTTCCAACTCTTTGCTATTATGAATAGTGCCGCAATAAACATACGTGTGCATGTGTCTTTATAGCAGCATGATTTATAGTCCTTTGGGTATATACCCAGTAATGGGATGGCTGGGTTAAATGGTATTTCTAGTTCGAGATCCCTGAGGAATCGCCACACTGACTTCCACAATGGTTGAACTAGTTTACAGTCCCACCAACAGTGTAAAAGTGTTCCTATTTCTCCACATCCTCTCCAGCACCTGTTGTTTCCTGATTTTTTAATGATGGCCATTCTAACTGGTGTGAGATGGTATCTCACTGTGGTTTTGATTTGCATTTCTCTGATGGCCAGTGATGATGAGCATTTCTTCATGTGTTTTCTGGCTGCATAAATGTCTTCTTTTGAGAAGTGTTTGTTCATGTCCTCTGCCCACTTTTTGATGGGGTTGTTTGTTTTTTTCTTGTAAATTTGTTTGAGTTCATTGTAGATTCTGGATATTAGCCCTTTGTCAGACGAGTAGGTTGCAAAAATTTTCTCCCATTCTGTAGGTTGCCTGTTCATTCTGATGATAGTTTCTTTTGCTGTGCAGAAGCTCTTTAGTTTAATGAGATCCCATTTGTCGATTTTGGCTTTTGTTGCCATTGCTTTTGGTGTTTTAGACATGAAGTCCTTGCCCACGCCTATGTCCTGAATGGTATTGCCTAGGTTTTCTTGTAGGATTTTAATGGTTTTAGGTCTAACATATAAGTCTTTAATCCATCTTGAATTAATTTTTGTATAAGGTGTAAGGAAGGCATCCAGTTGCAGCTTTCTACATATGGCTAGCCAGTTTTCCCAGCACCATTTATTAAATAGGGAATCCTTTCCCCATTTCTTGTTTTTGTCAGGTTTGTCAACGATCAGATAGTTGTAGCTATGCGGCATCATTTCTGAGGGCTCTGTTCTGTTCCATTGATCTATGTCTCTGTTGTGGTACCAGTACCATGCTGTTTTGGTTACTGTAGCCTTGTAGTATAGTTTAAAGTCAGGTAGCGTGATGCCTCCAGCTTTGTTCTTTTGGCTTAGGATTGACTTGGCGATGCGGGCTCTTTTTTGGTTCCATATGAACTTTAAAGTAGTTTTTTCCAATTCTGTGAAGAAAGTCATTGGTAGCTTGATGGGGATGGCATTGAATCTATAAATTACCTTGGGCAGTATGGCCATTTTCACGATATTGATTCTTCCAACCCATGAGCATGGAATGTTCTTCCATTTGTTTGTATCCTCTTTTATTTCATTGAGCAGTGGTTTGTAGTTCTCCTTGAAGAGGTCCTTCACATCCCTTGTAAGTTGGATTCCTAGGTATTTTATTCTCTTTGAAGCAATTGTGAATGGGAGTTCACTCATGATTTGGCTCTCTGTTTGTCTGTTATTGGTGTACAAGAATGCTTGTGATTTTTGTACATTAATTTTATATCCTGAGACTTCGCTGAAGTTGCTAATCAGCTTAAGGAGATTTTGGGCTGAGACAATGGGGTTTTCTAGATATACAATCATGTCATCTGCAAACAGGGACAATTTGACTTCCTCTTTTCCTAATTGAATACCTTTTATTTCCTTCTCCTGCCTGATTGCTCTGGCCAGAACTTCCAGCACTATGTTGAATAGGAGTGGTGAGAGAGGGCATCCCTGTCTTGTGCCAGTTTTCAGAGGGAATGCTTCCAGTTTTTGCCCATTCAGTATGATATTGGCTGTGGGTTTGTCGTAGATAGCTCTTATTATTTTGAGATACGTCCCATCAATACCTAATTTATTGAGAGTTTTTAGCATGAAGGGTTGTTGAATTTTGTCAAAGGCCTTTTCTGCATCTATTGAGATAATCATGTGGTTTTTGTCTTTGGTTCTGTTTATATGCTGGATTACATTTATTGATTTGCGTATGTTGAACCAGCCTTGCATCCCAGGGATGAAGCCCACTTGATCATGGTGGATAAGCTTTTTGATGTGCTGCTGGATTCGGTTGGCCAGTATTTTATTGAGGATTTTTGCATCAATGTTCATCAAGGATATTGGTCTGAAATTCTCTTTTTTGGTTATGTCTCTGCCAGGTTTTGGTATCGGGACGATGCTGGCTTCATAAAATGTGTTAGGGAGGATTCCCTCTTTTTCTATCGATTGGAATAGTTTCAGAAGGAATGGTACCAGTTCCTCCTTGTACCTCTGGTAGAATTCAGCTGTGAATCCATCAGGTCCTGGACTCTTTTTGGTTGGTAAGCTATTGATTATTGCCACAATTTCAGAACCTGTTATTGGTCTATTCAGAGATTCAACTTCTTCCTGGTTTAGTCTTGGGAGGGTGTATTTGTCGAGGAATTTATCCATTTCTTCTAGATTTTCTAGTTTATTTGCATAGAGGTGTTTGTAGTATTCTCTGATGGTAGATTGTATTTCTGTGGGATCGGTGGTGATATCCCCTTTTTCGTTTTTTATTGCCTCTATTTGATTCTTCTCTCTTTTCTTCTTTATTAGTCTTGCTAGCGGTCCATCAATTTTGTTGATCTTTTCAAAAAACCAGCTCCTGGATTCATTAATTTTTTGAAGGGTTTTTTGTGTCTCTATGTCCTTCAGTTCTGCTCTGATTTTAGTTATTTCTAGCCTTCTGCTAGCTTTTGAATGTGTTTGCTCTTGCTTTTCTAGTTCTTTTAATTGTGATGTTAGGGAGTCAATTTTGGATCTTTCCTGCTTTCTCTTGTGGGCATTTAGTGCTATAAATTTCCCTCTACACACTGCTTTGAATGTGTCCCAGAGATTCTGGTATGTTGTGTCTTTGTTCTCGTTGGTTTCAAATAACATCTTTATTTCTGCCTTCATTTCATTATGTACCCAATAGTCATTCAGGAGCAGGTTGTTCAGTTTCCATGTAGTAGAGCGGTTTTGAGTGAGTTTCTTAATCCTGAGTTCTAGTTTGATTGCACTGTGGTCTGAGAGACAGTTTGTTATAATTTCTGTTCTTTTACATTTGCTGAGGAGAGCTTTACTTCCAACTATGTGGTCAATTTTGGAATAGGTGTGGTGTGGTGCTGAAAAAAATGTATATTCTGTTGACTTGGGGTGGAGAGTTCTGTAGATGTCTATTAGGTCCACTTTATGTAGAGCTGAGTTCAATTCCTGGATATCCTTGTTAACTTTCTGTCTCGTTGATCTGTCTAATGCTGACAGTGGGGTGTTAAAATCTCCCATTATTATTGTGTGGGAGTTTAAGTCCCTTAGTAGGTCACTCAGGACTTGCTTTATGAATCTGGGTGCTCCTGTGTTGGGTGCATACATATTTAGGATAGTTAGCTCTTCTTGTTGAATTGATCCCTTTACCATTATGTAATGGCCTTCTTTGTCTCTTTTGATCTTTGTTGGTTTAAAGTCTATTTTATCAGAGACTAGGATTGCAACCCCTGCCTTTTTTTGTTTTCCAGTTGCTTGATAGATCTTCCTCCATCCCTTTATTTTGAGTCTATGTGTGTCTCTGCATGTGAGATGGGTTTCCTGAATACAGCACACTGATGGGTCCTGACTCCTTATCCAGTTTGCCAGTCTGTGTCTTTTGATTGGAGCATTTAGCCCATTTACATTTAACGTTAATATTGTTATGTGTGAATCTGATCCTGTCATTATGATGTTAGTTGGTTATTTTGCTCGTTAGTTGCTATAGTTTCTTCCTAGTCTCGATGGTCTTTACAATTTGGCATGTTTTTGCAGTGGCTGGTACCGGTTGTTCCTTTCCATGTTTAGTGCTTCCTTCAGGAGCTCTTTTAGGGCAGGCCTGGTGGTGACAAAATCACTCAGCGTTTGCTTGTCTGTAAAGTGTTTTATTTCTCCTTCACTTATGAAGCTTAGTTTGGCGGGATAGGAGATTCTGGGTTGAAAATTCTTTTCTTTAAGAATGTTGAATATCGGCCCCCACTCTCTTCTGGCTTGTAGAGTTTCTGCGGAGAGATCAGCTGTTAGTCTGATGGGCTTCCCTTTGTGGGTAACCCGACCTTTCTCTCTGGCTGCCCTTAACATTTTTTCTTTCATTTCAACTTTGGTGAATCTGACAATAATGTGTCTTGGAGTTGCCCTTCTCGAGGAGTATCTTTGTGGCGTTCTCTGTATTTCCTGAATCTGAATGCTGGCCTGCCTTGCTAGATTGGGGAAGTTCTCCTGGATAATATCTTGCAGAGTGTTTTCCAACTTGGTTCCATTCTCCCCATCATTTTCAGGTACACCAATCAGACGTAGGTTTGGTCTTTTCACATAGTCCCAAATTTCTTGGAGGCTTTGTTCATTTCTTTTTATCCTTTTTTCTCTAAACTTCCCTTCTCTCTTCATTTCATTCATTTCATCTTCCATCAGCGATACCCTTTCTTCCAGTTGATCGCATCTGCTACTGAGGCTTCTGCAATCTTCGCGTAGTTCTCGAAACTTGGCTTTCAGCTCCATCAGCTCCTTGAAGCCCTTCTCTCCATTGGTTATTCTAGTTATCCATTCTTCTAATTTTTTTTCAAAGTTTTTAACTTCTTTGCTGTTGTTTTGAATTTCCTCTCGTAGCTCAGAGTAGTTTGATCGTCTGAAGCCTTCTTCTCTCAGCTCATCAAAGTCATCCTCCATCCAGCTTTGTTCCGTTGCTGGTGAGGAACTGCGTTCCTTTGGAGGAGGAGAGGTGCTCTGTTTTTTAGAGTTTCCAGTTTTTTTGGTCTGTTTTTTCCCCATCTTTGTGGTTTTATCTACTTTTAGTCTTTGATGATGGTGATGTACAGATGGGTTTTTGGTGTGGATGTCCTTTCTGTTTGTTAGTTTTCCTTCTACCAGACAGGACCCACAGCTGCAGGTCTGTTGGAGTTTACTAGAGGTGCACTCCAGACCCTGTTTGGCTGGGTGTCAGCAGCGGTGGCTGCAGAACAGCAGATTTTCATGAGACCACAAATTCAGCTGTCTGATAGTTCCTCTGAAAGTTTTGTCTCAGAGAAGTAACGGGTTGAATGAGGTGTCAGTCTGTCCCTACTGGGGGGGTGCCTCCCAGTTAGGCTGCTCAGGGGTGAGGGACCCACTTTAGGAGGCAGTGTGACCGTTCTCAGATCTCCAGCTGCATGCTGGGAGAACCACTACTCTCTTCAAAGCTGTCAGTCAGACAGGGACATTTAAGTCTGTGGAAGTTCTTGCAGAGTTTTTGTTTGTCTGTGCCCTGCCCCCAGAGGTGGAGCCTACAGAGGCAGGCAGGCCTCCTTGAGCTGTGGTGGGCTCCACCCAGTTTGAGATTCCTGGCTGCTTTGTTTACCTAAGCAAGCCTGGGCAATGGCGGGCGCCCCTCCCCCAGCCTCGCTGCCGCCTCGCAGCTTGATCTCAGACTGCTGTGCTAGCAATCAGCGAGACTCCGTGGGCATAGGACCCTCCGAGCCAGGTGCGGGACACAGTCTCCTAGTGTGCCGTTTTCCACGCCCGTTGGAAAAGCGCAATATTAGGATGGGACTGACCCGATATTCCAGGTGCCGTCTGCTTCCCCTTTCTTTGACTAGGAAAGGGAACTCCCTGACCTCTTGCACTTCCCGAGTGAGGCAATGCCTCGCCCTGCTTCGGCTCGCGCACAGTGCGCTTCACCGACTGTCCTGCACCCACTATTAGGCACTCCCTAGTGGGATGAAACCGGTACCTCAAGCAGAAATGCAGAAATCACCCGTCTTCTGTGTCGCTGGGGCTGGGAGCTGGAGACCGGAGCTGTTCCTATTCGGCCATCTTGGCTCCACCCCCGCCACATTTTCTTAATCCAGTCTATCGTTGTTGGACATTTGGGTTGGTTCCAAGTCTTTGCTATTGTGAATAGTGCCGCAATAAACATACATGTGCATGTGTCTTTATAGCAGCATGATTTATAGTCCTTTGGGTATATACCCAGTAATAGGATGGCTGGGTCAAATGGTATTTCTAGTTCTAGATCCCTGAGGAATCGCCACACTGACTTCCACAATGGTTGAACTAGTTTACAGTCCCACCAACAGTGTAAAAGTGTTCCTGTTTCTCCACATCCTCTCCAGCACCTGTTGTTTCCTGACTTTTTAATGATCGCCATTCTAACTGGTGTGAGATGGTATCTCACTGTGGTTTTGATTTGCATTTCTCTGATGGCCAGTGATGATGAGCATTCTTCATGTGTTTTTTGGCTGCATAACTGTCTTCTTTTGAGAAGTGTCTGTTCATGTCCTTTGCCCACTTTTTGATGGGGTTGTTTGTTTTTTTCTTGTAAATTTGTTTGAGTTCATTGTAGATTCTAGATATTAGCCCTTTGTCAGATGAGTAGGTTGTGAAAATTTTCTCCCATTTTGTGGGTTGCCTGTTCACTCTGATGGTAATTTCTTTTGCTGTGCAGAAGCTCTTTAGTTTAATTAGATCCCATTTGTCAATTTTGGCTTTTGTTGCCATTGCTTTTGGTGTTTTAGACATGAAGTCCTTGCCCATGCCTATGTCTTGAATGGTATTGCCTAGGTTTTCTTCCAGGGTTTTTATGGTTTTAGGTCTCACATTTAAGTCTTTAATCCATCTTGAATTAATTTTTGTATAAGGTGTAAAGAAGGGATCCAGTTTCAGCTTTCTACATATGGCTAGCCAGTTTTCCCAGCACCATTTATTAAATAGGGAATCCTTTCCCCATTGCTTGTTTTTGTCAGGTATGTCAAAGATCGGATAGTGTAGATATGCGGCATTATTTCTGAGGGCTCTGTTCTGTTCCATTGATCTATATCTCTGTTTTAGTACCAGTACCATGCTGTTTTGGTTACTGTAGCCTTGTAGTATAGTTTGAAGTCAAGTAGTGTGATGCCTACAGCTTTGTTCTTTTGGCTTAGGATTGACTTGGCGATGCGGGCTCTTTTTTGGTTCCATATGAACTTTAAAGTAGTTTTTTCCAATTCTTTGAAGAAAGTCATTGGTAGCTTGATGGGGATGGCATTGAATCTATAAATTACCTTGGGCAGTATGGCCATTTTCACGATATTGATTCTTCCAACCCATGAGCATGGAATGTTCTTCCATTTGTTTGTATCCTCTTTTATTTCATTGAGCAGTGGTTTGTAGTTCTCCTTGAAGAAGTCCTTCACGTCCCTTGTAAGTTGGATTCCTAGGTATTTTATTCTCTTTGAAGCAATTGTGAATGGGAGTTCACTCATGATTTGGCTCTCTGTTTGTGATTGGTGTACAAGAATGCTTGTGATTTTTGTACATTGATTTTGTATCCTGAGACTTTGCTGAAGTTGCTTATCAGTTTTAGGAGATTTTGGGCTGAGACGATGGGGTTTTCTAGATATGCAATCATGTCATCTGCAAACAGGGACAATTTGACTTCCTCTTTTCCTAATTGAATACCCTTTATTTCCTTCTCCTGCCTAATTGCCCTGGCCAGAACTTCCAACACTATGTTGAATAGGAGTGGTGAGAGAGGGCATCCCTGTCTTGTGCCAGTTTTCAAAGGGAATGCTTCCAGTTTTTGCCCATTCAGTATGATATTGGCTGGGGGTTTGTCATAGATAGCTCTTATTATTTTGAGATACGTTCCATCAATACCTAATTTATTGAGAGTTTTTAGCATGAAGGGTTGTTGAATTTTTTCAAAGGCCTTTTCTGCATCTATTGAGATAATCATGTGGTTTTTGTCTTTGGTTCTGTTTATATGCTGGATTACATTTGATTTGCATATGTTGAACCAGCCTTGCATCCCAGGGATGAAGCCCACTTGATCATGGTGGATAAGCTTTTTGATGTGCTGCTGGATTTGGTTTGCCAGTATTTTATTGAGGATTTTTGCATCAATATTCATCAAGGATATTGGTCTGAAATTCTCTTTTTTGGTTGTGTCTCTGCCAGGCTTTGGTATCAGGATGATGCTGGCCTCATAAAATGAGTTAGGAAGGATTCCCTCTTTTTCTATTGATTGGAATAGTTTCAGAAGGAATGGTGCCAGTTCCTCCTTGTACCTCTGGTAGAATTCGGCTGTGAATCCATCTGGTCCTGGACTCTTTTTGGTTGGTAAGCTATTGATTATTGCCACAATTTCAGAGCCTGTTATTGGTCTATGCAGAGATTCAACTTCCTGGTTTAGTCTTGGGAGGGTGTATGTGTCAAGGAATTTATCCATTTCTTCTAGATTTTCTAGTTTATTTGCATAGAGGTGTTTGTAGTATTCTCTGATGGTAGTTTGTATTTCTGTGGGATCGGTCAGATAAGGATTTTTTAAATGATCATATTATTATTATACCTAACAAAATCAACAGTAATTCCTTAATATCATGTCATGATCAGTTGATACTCAGTTTTCCCTGATTGAACATGAATTTTAACTGGTAGATTTCTAAATTTAGAATTGTTTTATTAGCTCTAGGGACCTGGAAGTAGATTATAAATTCAGTTAAAATAACCTAGTTATTTCTCAAAAAGGCCAGAAACAAACTAGAAATAGAAAATTGTTCTTTTGCGTCAGTGTTTTGTAAATTCACCTCAACAATTGGCCTTGCCCAGTTTTTTGCATCCTCCTTATCTCCTGGGTTTCAAACAAACCAAAAATATCGATTACTCTAAGATTTAGTCATGTGGATCAAAAAACAAAGCCAATGCACTTGTGTATAGTTCCACCTACTGGCTAGGTGAGAGATTGCTTCTATAGCTGCAATGTAGACTAAGCTACTCCAGAATTACCCTCATGTTTCTGGCAATAGATATAATTACCCCTGGTATTTAGGGGCTCATTGCTCAGGTTATGGGTTATCTGGATCCTTTTTACAGTTTTTGTAACATGACACCCATACAGTGTGGACAATGAAAGGCAAAAAATAAAATAAAATTAGATTAGTTAGTTTTGTTGTTTGTTGGCTACTTAGAAACAGCATTTATCATTTTGGTGAAGAAAAGGCTAGACAAAACAACATATTTGGATTACCAGTGAGTTTCTTAATATGGTGTCCATATCTGTCTTTGCCACAGACTATGTATAACCAACACTCCTTTTTTTCTTCCTAAACTGAAGTCATGAAATTATATGGCCCGAGAATGTTGTTTATCATGTTAGAAAATCCTTAGAACTAGTTGATGGCTGGGCTCAGTGGCTTACGCCTATAATCCCAGCAGTTTGGGAGGCCAAGGCAGGAAGATCACTTGAGGAGGCTGAGGCAGGAGGATCACCCAGGGGTTTGAGACCAGCCTGGGCAATATAGTGAGACCTCATCTCTACGAAAAAATTTTAAAAATTAGCCAAGCATAGTGGCACACACCTGTAGTCCCAGCTACTTGGGAGGCTGAGGTGGGAGAATTACTTGAGCCACAGAGGCAGAAATTGCAGTGAACCAAGATCATGCCACTGTACTCCAGTGTGGGCAACAAAGTGAGACCCTCTCTCAAAAATAATAAACCAGACTTGGTGGCTTACACCTGTAATCCCAGCAGTTTGGGAGGCTGAGGTAGGCGGATCACTTGAGGTCAGGAGTTTGAGACCAGCCTGGCCAACATGGCAAAACCCCGTCTCTACTAAAAATACAAAAATTAGCCAGGTGTGGTGGCACACACCTGTAATCCCAGCTACTCGGGAGGCTGAGGCAGGAGAATTGCTTGAACCCAGAAGGCAGAGGTTGCAGTGAGCCAAGATAGCACCACTGCACTCCAGCCTGGGTTACAGAGCAAGACTCTGTCTCTAAAAATAAAATAATAATAATAACAATAATAGTATTAGTTGATATCTACTTAATCACAAATGGTTTATAAGTTTAAAGCATGCTTAAAAAGAGAGACTCACAAAACCAGAATTTTAGATATGGAAAAGATTAGATTAGTAAATTTCAAATTTTAGGTTAGAAAATCCGGTATAAAACTTGTTAAACAAGCAGGTACCCATGTCCCACCTCTAGACATTCACTTTTGCAGATGTGAGTTCTGACTGGGCAGGTCAAGTGATGATTGACCTTTAAAATAGGGGTAATACAACGTAAAGGCTGTATCATCATTGTCCCAACACACACAGTAGTTTTGTAGACATCTGCATATATTTGCACGTCCATTACTTTGGGATTACACTTAAATTTGAACCTGTCTGTAGCAATTTGCTGAAACATATTTTAAATACAGGTTTCAGTTTTGAAGACAGGCTGAGTTGGGTTATCCCCACAAGTTAAATATTTATTTCTAAGTGACACATTTGGGCTTGTCTTTAGTAGTGTCTGGTACTTGAGTTAAGCTGTAAATCCTAAATTGGCTGGCCAAGGAATTTTAATTACCTTATTACAGAGCGATTACATATACCACGGGGAGACGTTTACAATAATTAAATATGGATTTAAAACACATCTGACATGAAAACAATAGTTTGTGTCTTTTAAAATAATATTAGCAGTTTGTGTTTTTGTAGCTCACAAAGGCGATAAACTGAAAGCTCTTTATTTATTTATTTATTTATTTTTGGTCTAGTATTTATGCCTGGGGAAGGGAGTGTTTGTGAAATTTATTTATACTGATAGAGTGGAACTGATTACTACTTACCAGCAAACTTACTGCTTAAGGGAAAATATGTTTGTCTCATACCAAGCAATAAATATCTGTACTGTAGCATTTTAATCTATTTGAAGATTTGCACATATTTTCATAGCTAGTCTTATATAATCTACTTTGGTTTTTTCTTTTTATGTGTGATGATATAAATCGCTATTCGTTCTTTCAGCAAAGTAAACATCTCTTTTGACTCACAGTATCAAAATGTTTAGTTGATTTTAATTTTGCAAACTGTGTGTCAGGGATCCCCAAGACCACCCCCAGGCTTGATGATTCACTAAGAAAACTCAAAGGACTCAGCATATAGTCATATGCACAGCTATGATTTATTATAGCTAAAGGATATAAAGAGAAATCAGCAAAAGGAAAAGATACATTAGTTGAAGTCCAGGGGAAACCAGGCACAAGCTTTCAAGGGTCCTCTCCCAGCAATGAGTTGTGACAACACATGTGAAATGGTGCCAACCAGGGAAGCTTATTAGAGACTCTGCCCTGGGTTTTTATTGGGGGCTGGTCACATAGGCATCTTCCACTTGGCACTTAACCAAATTCCAGACTGCCAGAAAGAAAGCAGGTGTTCAGCATAAATCATATTGTTAGCACAAACAGTTTAGACACAGTGAGTCAGTCTTTTCAGTTAGGAATGTAGAGGACCCTCCTGAAATCCAAGTTCCCAGATAAATCTCTCAAGGGCCAACCTTAGTAGGCCTTTCAAGCCTTTCACGAGATAGTAGTTTAGGCCTGCTATGTTAACTCTTCTGCACAAACTAAAATAGAGTTAAATGGAAGAAGGGTTTTAAAAGAGTTGATATAAACTCCTGGATCTGCAAACAAAATATAATTGACTATAAAGATAATGACAGGGTTTGGAGTTTGGGGTTTTTTTTTTCTTTTTAACTGTAAATACAGTATCATTTTTATATCTGTTAAAAAAATTTAGGTGGTGAGATTTTTGTATGAAACAAATCCTGGATTGGGATGTTACAGTGTAGAACAGATTTTAAGCTTTGAATGCTATATTAGAAAATAAACTGTATTCCGATGCTACTGTCTTAGAAATACATTTGAAATTGTCACTCTGATAACTTTTCGTCTATGACAACTGATCTTCAAGCCACTAAAATAATTTTGAATAAATTTGTGTACATATAAAATATGAAGAAAATTCAGTTAATTTTCTCTTATTTAAAAGAAGTATAGTTTGTTCATTTAAAAATAAAAGTTATTGGCCAGGCACGGTGGCTCACACCTGTAATCCCAGCACTTTGGGAGGCCAAGGTGGGCAGATCACTTGAGGTCAGAAGTTAGAGACTAGCCTGGCCAACATGGTGAAAGCCCGTCACTACTAAAAATACAAAAATTAGCCAGGCGTGGTGGCGGGTGCCTGTAATCCTAGCTACTTGGGAGGCTGAGGCAGGAGAATCACTTGAACCTGGGAGGTGGAGGTTGCAGTGAGCCGAGATCGCACCACTGCACTCCAGCCTGGGCGATAGAGCAAGACTCACTGTCGAAAAAAAGAATTATTAGTGTACAACCTTTGCCATATACATAACTTGTAAAAATTTAGAAATTACAGAAAATTTTGACAAAAAATAATGTCTTAATTTTGTTATAAAAATTATAACAAAAATAAATGTCATTCACAAACATTTTGGACCATTTCCTTCTATTGGAAGCATTTTGCTATACCATTAAATATTTTTTGATAGAATATTTTAATGACTTCATTAAGACATCTAAATGTGTGCATGTGCCGTGTTTAATAATTTCCCTATAGTTCAACATTAACATTGTTTTTCCCTATTAGAAATAATGTTATAATTAGGCTGGGCGCGGTGGCTCAAACCTGTAATCCCAGCACTTTGGGAGGCCGAGGCGGGCGGATCACAAGGTCAGGAGATCAAGACCATCCTAGCTAACATGGTGAAACCCCGTCTCTACTGAAAATACAAAAAGTTAGCCGGGTGTAGTGGCGAGCGCCTGTAGTCCCAGCTGCTCGGGAGGCTGAGGCAGGACAATGGCATGAACCTGGAAGGCGGAGCTTGCAGTGAGCCGAGATCGCGACACTGCACTCTAGCCTGGGCAACAGAACGAGACTCCATCTCAAAAAAAAAAAAAAAAAAAAAAAAAGAAATAATGTTATAATTAATATCTTGTACATAATTACTTGTTCACACCCCTTGATTGCTTTGTTTCCTCAGAATACATTTCTGAAAGTAGAATAACTGGGTAAAAGAGTATATGAATACATACAAATACATACATCATACTTAGATTTAACCTTTTTCTCAATACAATGTATCACATTTTGAAAAATACATTCACATAAATATACAGCTGAAAGAATTATTGTAGAAGTGAACAACCATGTAACTACAACCCAAGTCAAGAAATTTTAAAACTGCCAGTACCTCAACAGCCCCTGAATTCCCCTTTCTCATCATAATCCCCTTCTTCTGTCAGAAATAACTAATCTGGACTTCACTTCTGTGCTTTTATATCCCTAGCATCAAAATAGGAATTCTCAAATAATAAAGTTCAGTGTCGTCTGCTAAAATCTCTTTTTTTTTTTTTTTTTTTGAGATAGTGTCTTGCTGTGTCACCCAGGCTGGAGCGCAATGGTATATCAGCTCACTGCAACCTCCGCCCCCTGGGTTCAAGCAATTCTCGTGCCTCAACCTCCCGAGTAGCTGGGACTACAGGCACGCACCACCACGCCCGGCTGATTTTTGTATTTTCAGTAGAGACAGGGTTTCACCATGTTGGCTAGGCTGGTCTCAAACTCCTGACCTCAAGTGATCCGCCTGCCTCGGCCTCCCAAAGTGCTGGGATTACAGGCATGAGCCACCATGCCTGGCCTAAAATCTTTATTTGAATGGAATCCTACAGTATATACTCTATTTTTGGTCTCTGAGATTCATCTGGTTGCTTTGTGCAGCTGTTCCTTTATTTTATTGCTATGTAGTATTGCAGTGAACAAACTCACACTATTTATTCATTTTGATGTTAATGAGTATTTGGGTGATTCCCAGATTTGACTATTTTGTAGAGCAGATCCTTCCACGTTGTTCTTCAGCCATGTTTTAAGGGATGTACTTGTCTGCATTCCTCATATACATTTTAGAATGAGGTTGTCAATTTCCACCAAAACAAAAAAAACTATTGAGATTTTTGTCTTGAGTTACTATATCAAATCTTGATAGCAATTTGAGAATAATTGACATGTTTACAGTGTTGAATCATCCAATTCGTGAGCATAGTGTCTATCTTCCCATTTATTTAGCTCTTTGATTTCTTGCAATAAAGTTTTATATGTTCCTCTGTAGAGGTTGTATACATCTGTATTAGATTTATGTATTGTCAGATTTATTCTTAGGTGTTTTGTTTTTAGGGTAAGTCAGTTTCTCATTCTCCCTTCTCTTTCCCTTTCCTTGTACTAACTTTGTATTTGTGTTCCTTTCTATTCATCAGGCTTCATTAATTCCAACAATTAATCTGTAGAATCATTTGGATTTTCTCCATACATAATCATATCATCTGTGTATAAGGAGGATTTGATTTGCCCTTTCCAATTTTTTTACATCTTTTCTTGCCTTTATTACAATGGATAAAACATTCAGGGCAATAGTGATGGCAGTTATCTTTGCTTATTTCTGATCTTAGAGTTTGCTAAGCATGAATGGATCATGAATTTTATCAAATGCTTTTTTTCTGCATATGCAGTCATGCATCCTATAATTATATTTCAGTCAACAGACTGCATATACATGGGTGCTCTCATAAAAGTATAATGGAGCTGAAAAATTCCTATCAACTAGTGGTATCATAGCCGTCATAACATTATAGCTCAACACATCACTCACATGTTTGTGGTGATGCTGCTATAGCACATACAATTATATACAGCACACAATACTTGATAATGATATTAAACAACTGTGTTACTGGTTTATGTATTTACTATTATTGTTAGTTTAGAGTATGATGCTACTTTTTTTTTTTTTAAGTTAACTGTAAAACATCCTTAGGCAGGTCCTTCAGGAGGTATTCCAAAAGAAGGCATTGTCATTGTAAGAGATGACAGCTTCATATGTGTTATTGTCCCTGAAGACCTTCCAGTGGGACAAGATGTGGAGGTGGAAGACAGTGATATTGATGATCTTGACCCTGTGTAGGCCTAGGCTAATGTGTGTGCTTTTGTTTTTTAACAAAAAAGTATAAAAAGTAAAAAAATAAAAATAAAAAATTTCAAAAATAGAAAAAGCTTATAGAATAAGGATATAAAGAAAGAAAATATTTTTGTACAGCTATACAGTGTGTTTTAAGCTAAGTGTTATTACAGGAGTCAAAAAGGTTTTACAATTTTTTAAGTTTATTATATAAAAAATTTATAGTAAGCTAAGATTTATTATTGAAGAAAGAAAAATACTTTTATATAAATTTAGTGTAGCCTAAGTGTACAGTGTCTAGAAAGTCTACAATAGTGGAAAGTAATGTCCTAGGTCTTCTCATTCACTCATCACTTACTGACTCACCCAGAGCAACTTCCATGAATGCAAGTTCCATTCATGGTAAGTGCCCTATAACAGCGTACCATTTTTTATCTTTTATGTTATATTTTGATTGTACCCTTTCTATGTTTAGATATGTTTAGATACCCAAATATGTATTACAGTTGCCTACAGCATTCAGTACAGTCACATGCTATGTAGGTTTGTAGCCTAGGAACCATAGGCTACACCATGTAGCCTAGGTGTGTAGTAGGATATCCCATCTAGGTTTGTGTAAGTACACTCTATGATGGTTGTACAGGAACGAAATCCCCTAACTATGCATTTATCAGACTATATCCCCATCGTTAGCAACACATGACTATATTGAAATAATTATATAATACCATCCTTCAATCTATTGCTGTAGTGAATTGCATTGATTCTTGGGTTAACCAAACCTGGTCATGATTTATGATCTTCATAATCCTTTTTGCATATTGTTGGGTTTGGTTTAGGCTTTCTGTGTCTCTCTTGTTAAATTTATTTTTACTTTTTTTTTTTTTTTTTTTTTAGTCAGGGTCTCATTCTGTCATCCAGGCCATAGGGCAGTGGCACCATCCACAACTTACTGCAGCCTCGACCTCCTGGGCTCAGTTATTCCTCCCACCTCAGCCCCTTTCTGAGTAGCTGGAACCACAGGCGTGCCACCATGCCTGGCTAATTTTGTAGAGATGAGATTTTGCCATGTTGCCCAGGCTGGTCTCAGACTCCTGGGCTCAAGTGATCTGTCCACCCAGCCTCCCAAAGTGCTGGGATTATAGGTATGAACCACTGTGGCTTCCTGGTTTTCATACCTAAATTACACTTGCCTCATAAAATGAATTGGGGAGTGTTCTCTGGGTTTTTTTGTTGTTACTATTGTTCTATTAATTGATTGATTGATTGAGATGGAGCTTTGCTCTTGTCGCCCAGGCTGGAGTGCAATGGCGCAATCTTGGCTCACTGCAACCTCCGCCTCCTGGGTTCAAGCAATTCTCCTGCCTCAGCCTCCCAAGTAGCTGGAACTACAGGCGTGCACCACCACGCCTGGCTAATTTTTTGTATTTTTAGTAGAGACAGGGTTTCACCATGTTAACCAGGCTGGTCTCGAACTCCTTACCTCAGGTAATCCACCCGCCTCGGCCTCCCAAAGTGCTGGGACTACAGGTGTGAGCCACTACACCTGGCCTCTATTGTTCTCTTTATATGATTTGTAGAACTCACCTCTAAATCCATCCAGGCCAGAGTTTTCAATCTTGGTTCAATTCCTTAAATATTTATAGGAATATTCAGGGTTTTTATTCATTACTGTGTCACTTTTAGTAAACTGTATTTTGCTAAGAATGAGTGCATTTTATCTAAATTTTAAACAGTTTTGGCATAAAGTTCATAATATCACTGCAGGTTCTATAGTCATGTCTTCTTTTTCATTCTTGGTACTGGTAATTTGTGCCTTCTCTTTTTCTTTCTCAGCCTTGTCAGACATTTACCAGTTTTATTATTCTTTTCAGTGACAACTTGTAGCTTTGTAATTCTTTTTTTTTTTTTTTTTTTGAGACAGAGTCTCACTCTGTTGCTCAGGCTGGAGTGGCATGATCTCGGCTCACTGCAACCTCCACCTCCCAGGTTCAAGTGATTCTCCCACCTCAGCCTCCCGAGTAGCTGGGATTACAGGTGCCTGCCACCATGCCAGGCTAATTTTTGCATTTTTAGTAGAGACGGGGTTTCACCATGTTGGCCAGACTGGTCTCAAACTCCTGACCTCAAGTGATCTGCCTGCCTTGGCCTCTCAAAGTGCTGGGATTACAGGCATGAGCTACCGCACCCGGCCTGTAATTTCTTTTTATTGTGTGTTGTTTTCTATTTTAGTAATTTCTACTTGCTGTTATTTCCATCCTTTTATTTTGGGTTTAATTTTCTGGGAGCTTTTTCCCTTTTAGTTTCAACCTTTTTGTATCCTTGGGTTTTAGTTGTGTCTCTTGTTAAAGGCATGTAGTTGTGTTTTATTCCAGCCTCTCAATCTTTGTCTTTTACTTGGATCATTTAGTCCATTTACATTTAATTTTATTTTAGTATATTTTGAGTTATATCTATGGTCTTATGTGTTCTCTATTTGCACCACCTATTCCATGTTTTTTTCTCTCTTGATTTATTTGAATCAAATGAATATTTTTATCATTCTATTTCCCTCTGTTAATTTTGAAGTTTAAGCACTCTTTTCTGTTATCTTAGTGTATATCCCAGAAATTACAGTATGCTTCCTAACACATCAAATTCTGATATTGATACCATTATTGTCCTCCTGAACAGTGCAAGTACTGTAGAACATGTTAATTTTATATAATTCCTTCCTTGACTTTTAGGCTGTTTTTCATGTATGTAAATTATATTTGTGTATATAAAAACATAAATCCCATGTATTTGTATCACCTCCTATTTCTTATATTATTTGTATTGATTTGGATTTACCCACACACTTATCCTTTGCTTGTTCTTTATTCTTTCAGCATCTCTAAGGTTTTATCTGGGTTCATTTTCCTTGTGTCAGTCTACTGGATGCAAACTTTCCATTTTTCTTAGTTTCAGAATTATTTCTTATATCCCCTTCAGTCATGAAGGGTATTCACTGGGTAGAGAATTCTAGATTGGCATTTTCTTTCCATTAGATATCATTCCACTATGTTCTGGCATCCATTGATGTGGAGAATTCAGCTAGCAGAGGCTGTAACTTCTCTGAAGGTAATGTCATTATTTCTCAGGTTATTAAAAATTATTTCATCATCTTTTGTTTTCTGTAGTTTGTGATGTGTCTTAAGAGTGTGTGTATGTGTGTTTGAACCTTGCCTTAGGTTCTTTGTTTTTTCAATCAGTGTATTGATATTATTCATGGTTTTAGAAAATTCTCAGCCATTATTTCTTCAAATGTTGCTTCTGCCCCTTTATGTCTTTCGTCACCTTTGTGACCAAATTAAATATTGGTAGAGGTATACCTTGTGGTATTTTCTATGTTTCCTACCTTCTTTTCTGTATTTTGCATGTTTTTTTTTTCTCCATGCTTTGGTCTTTTTGTTTCTTCTGTCCTCTCTTACTGGTCTCTTTCTCTTCAGTACTGATTAATCTGATGTTAATCTATTCACTAATTTTTAAATGTTAATTATATTTTTCAGTTTTATGTTTCTATTTCCTTTTTAAAATCTACTGTATTATTTTTGGCCGGGCACGGTGGCTCACGCCTGTAATCCCAGCACTTTGGGAGGCCGAGGCAGGCAGATCACCTGAGGTCACCTGAGGAGTTCGAGACCAGCCTGGCTGACATGGTGAAATCCCGTCTCTACTAAAATTACAAAAAAATTAGCTGGACGTGGTGGCGGGCACCTGTAATCCCAGCTACTCGGGATGCTGAGGGCAGGAGAATCGCTTGAACCCGGGAGGTGGAGTGAGCCGATCAGCCTGGGCAACAAGAGCAAAACTCCGTCTCAAAAAATAGATAGCCAGCAGGCAGCTGGGCAAAGAGCATCATCAAAAAAGATGAGATGGATGGATAGATAGATAGATAGATAGTATTATTTTTTGCTTTTATTCTCTTGCAAAAAAAAAAAAAAAACAAGCTCAGCTTTTATGTTCTAGGGCATAGTAAGCTTCATTGTTTGATAATCTGTGCTGGATAATCTCAGTATATGAAGTCCCTGTGGGTTTGCTTTTATTGTCTGTTATTTTTGCCAGTTATTGGTCGAGATCTCTTATCCCTTCATGTACCTTATTCATTTTGATCTTGTGCTAGAAATTATGTTGAAAATTATTGGCCTAAGATGATGTTTTCTTTCTCCAAAGAGGAATTTGTTGTTGTTGTTGTTGTTGTTGTTGTTGTTGTTGTTGTTGAGACAGGGCCTTACTCTGTTGCCCAGGCTGAAATGCTGTGGCTCGATCATAGCTCACTGCAGCTTCTACCTCCCAGGCTCAAGTGATCTTCCTGCCTCAGCCTCCTGAGTAGCTGGGACGACAGGCACACGCCACCACAGCTGCTTAATTTTTTTTATTTTTAGTACAGACATAGTCTCACCGTGTTTCCCAGGCTGGTCTTGAACTCCTGGGCTCAAGGAATCATCCTGCCTCTGCTCCTCAAAGTGCTGGGATTACAGGCATGAGCCACTGTGCCTGGCCCAAAGAGGATTTTTATTTGCTTCTTCTACTGAGAACCTTCAGGCACCTAGCTGTTTAAGACTTTCTTACTCAAGATTTAAGGCTTAGATTTTCAGTGCCACCTAGATGTAAAGCCAGGTTGCAAGTCTGTGAAGGGGCTGATTGCTTCCAGTTCACCCCTAGCTCTTTAGGGCATCAACTCAGTGCTGGAGAGTAGAGTTTATCAGATTCTCTTGAATTCTGACTCATTTTCCCTTTTGAGCCCAGGAATTAGAGACCAGCCTGGGAAATACAGTGAGACCT